>NW_022589728.1:29747790-29901942 GCF_004348235.1 Phoca vitulina
GGCGGGTCCGCCGCCGCCGCCTCCGCCGCCGCCGCCGCCGCCGTTGCCGCTGCCGCCTCGGAGCCGCGGGCCGCGCTGCGCTCCATGCGGCCGGCGGCCGGGCCCGCGCGCGCCTCTCCCGGCCCGCTGCGCCCGCGCGGTGCTGGCCTACAGCTGCCGTCCCTCCGCGCGAGCTGTTTGTGTTGTGTGTTTTCCACCACCGCCCCCCTCTTCGCGAGCCATTCCTCACAGCTCTCCGGTGCCCCCGTTCAGACAAAACCCGGACTGGATTTATTTCCCCTACCCTCAGCCTCCGCAAATCTGGTGCTTCTCAGCCTTTGGCCCAGACGCTGGGGCAAACGCTACCCCGCAGCAGATTATTCCTCCTGCTGGGTGGACGGAAGACTTTGCTGGAAGTAGGGTTCTTGGTCAAACTCAGACTTTGAAGGAAGTAATTTTGCCCGCAAGTCATTTTCATGGTCTCTGCTGTGCATGCGACTACTCTTGACCTTACGTCAAACAGGAGAAGGTGTATCAATCTCAGATTTGGGGCCACTTCCTAATACGAATCATCAGACTCATTTGCGTTTTCGAGATACTGGTTCACGACATTGCCTGCCGATCTCTCAGTCGCTTTGACCGCACCGTTCTAGGCCCTGCCCATTGAGCTCTCTGGGCGACGTGCTAACTCTCTTAAGTCTTTGAGCTTTCCTGTCTGCATGTTTACCTTAAGTGCCTGATTATTAAGGGCTACATTCCTAGCTTTCAGCTCTCACCATCCAGTCCGTAGACCACTGGCACTATCGAGGCCTTTGGAGAAACAAACTGGGGCAAGAGTTCCAGATTGCCTGAGTTTGTTATTTTTTAAAAACTAATATGAAGTAAGAGTCTGGAAATCAAGCACATAACCATATAACTAATGACACTGTCGCTTTCTGAGGATTTCTAGGTATGATAAAGAAAAGTCAGGTGCTACCGTTTGGGATTAGGATATATAATAAGCCATACTCTTTACATACAAATCATTCGCCAAATTCCATCTTTGTAGTTGAGGTCTGAGAAGGATCTAACTCACCAAATGCTCTGGCAGGTGCCTCCACGAGGCTAGTGTAAAAGATGTCCTCACCCTCAACTTCCTTTCACTGTAATTACTGTAGGAGATTTAACATCAGGTGCCCGTTTAGACACTTGAAGGGAGCTCATTAGATGCTCACTTATGGTGTCTTCCAACTGTTGAACATTTCCACTGGGATGATGACAAAGATTCTAAAATGAACTTTTTGTTCTCCCTGAATCAGATTAGCTTCCTGATATACCTATTTCAGGTAATGACACTCTCATTTAATCAGGCCCAAAATAGCGGTATCATTTTAACTTCCTTCCCTACTTTATCCCTAGAGGCAGTTGCCCACAAGTCCAATCCATTGTTCTTTCTGAAATGCCTCTTGCATCCACCCCTTCCTTTCCATTTCCAAAGTTCCTACGTGTTTCAGTGTTTCGTGACTTCAAAAGTGAAAGTTGCTAACAGAGCTCTCTACACGCAGTTTCTCAGCGACGCAACCTCTCCTAAACCCCCTGCAGACACCACCACCAGACTCATCTTCCCCAAACTCCATTTAGATTATAGCATTTCCTGGTTGAAATTTTCATTTGGAGTTTTTCTATTCAAGAATTCAGAGAGAGAAAATAGTTTGAGCATTTTAACAGATGGGTGTGTTTGATCCAAGCATGGAACAGCAGGGGCCAGCCAAGAAGTGAACTTATCAGTATTAGTGAGTGTTTCCAAAGAATAAAGAAGAGTCACTGAAGTGGCTTCATCCCAAATGCAAGAAATTTACCTTGGTAGTTGGGAGATGATTTTAGAGAGAGGCAGCAGGATCTTTCTCTGACCAGGAAGAATAAAGATCAGGGGCAAGGAGTTGGCTGACAGGTATGGGCAGGGTGATAGAAGGGAACAAAGCTGTGAGACAAGTGGGCTAGAGGAGCCAGTGGTCTCGGAAGCCAGAGTGTCTGGGTTTGAATCCTGGCTCTAGAACTTACCAGCTATATGCCTTTACTCACCACCCCTCTCTGCCTCAGTTTCCTCATCTGTAAAGTGGGGATAATAGTAGCACCTACCTAATAATAAATTTCTTTTGTAGGATAATGAGTTAATGTGTGCAATCATCTTAGAAGAGTGCCTAGCACAAGGAAGGTCTATATAAAAGCTCATTATATTAAATATAGTGATAGCAGTCTATAAACACAAAGGCTTGGGTTACTCTCAAAGAATAACAGGGTAGCTCTCTTTTTAGTAAACTCAGAACTGTCAATAACTAGCAAGAACAATGCTTTTAAAGCCAGACTACATCTTACCAAGCGGCTATGGTCAGGCCAAGGATAAAGCTTTTTGTGTCTGAAATTGCCATAGATGAAAGAAAGTAAATGTTTTCCTGAGAACTGAGCAGAAAAACAGAGTTAAGTGAGCCAGTGGTTGTATTTGTGGATTAGTAGAAGCGGTACTAATTTACACCATTGTACTTTCTTTCAAAACTGCTATATATGCTTTGAGATCAGCTTGTTCTTTCTCCCAGGGTACCTCCACAGAGCTCGCACACACCCATTCCCCGGCCCCACTGGGCCAGAGAGACTGCCCTCTGAATGGGAGAAAAAGATTGGCCTTAATATTGGGACCATTAAGTGCAGGCTAGTGTCGCAAAAGCAATTTGGCTCAATCTAGGCTTTGAGGGATGAGAAGGATCTAGATGGGCATGGAAAGCAGCCCACTGGAATGCAGGCCACTGAAGACCAACCTCATGAAATAAGAGGACATTTAATGGGAAGTAAAATCAAATTACCTAATTCATCAGGAATCAAGAACTATCTCATGATGTGAGCTCATGGTGCCCTGTGCTCGTGGACTCAGAAGTCACAAAATATCTCAAGGTGCCAAGTAAATGGGGAGGAGTCATTGCTGCTTTGTCCCCCATGTTCCCTAAACATAACACATTTTTACTTCCCAAAACTAGGACACTTCCCACTAAGGATGAGGCATGTCTCACTGTCATAGGATAAGGAAGACACCTGCCAGACAGTCTGATTTAACACATCATCAGATGAAACATTCCATCATTCTTTCAATATGCCGAGTGCCAGGCTCTGTTCTGGGCATTGGTATGCGGCAGTGAACAAAATAACCCTCAGTGGGGAGGGAAGTAGACAATAACCAAAGAAAACAAATGAATTATATGGTTTCACAGATTTAATAATGTTATAGAGAAAAATAAAGCAGAGGAGGGGATAAAGAGTGCTAGAAGTTTAACATAAAGAAATAAATAATATTTAATATGTTTAATTTCTTATTTTTATTAATTGATAATTATTACATATAATTATAATTATAATTATATTTATTATGATTTATTTTATGTATTGAATATATAATATTTCATATATTGAAGATAAATAAGTGTATTAAAGCAAACATAAGAATAATATGGGGAAAAGTGTAAAATTTGAATGAGAATGTGCAGCAGTGACCACATCAAGCCTTACATTGAACTCCGTCTTCTTAACCTTGGATAGGATTCATTCTCCTCTGGGAGAACCTGGGCTGCAAACAGTGTGAGAAACACTGATGAGGAAGACTGAGAATGGGCTTTGCAGTAAGAACCACTGCATAACCACAGAACAACTTCACTGCCTCGTGCCTCGTTTCTTACAATTCTTAAACCTTTGCATTCTGAGCCCCAAAAATACCCAGAGCATTTTTTTAAAAACATGTATCTGAGAAACTATAGCCAAAAAAAAAAAAAAAAAAAAAAAATCAGGCTCAGTTTGACATTCTGTTCAATTTTTAAAAATTCAGTCTTCAGAGAAACAATAATCATGACCCCCAAATCAGATTTGGCTATCCAATGAGGCATTGCCATAACCATGGCAGAAATACAACAGATTTCTACTCATCAGCAGTAGCTCTTGCATATCTTCGTCAACTTTCAGCCATTGGATTCCTTGTGAATGGTAGCTCCTTCTAAAAGTTATTTTAAAACTAAAAGTAAAATTTTGCCCTTTAAACAGTTTATAAAAGTAAGATTAGGTTAGTTTTTCCACACTTCTGGGAAACTTAAAAATGATTTCAGATGATGACTGTCATCCCACCATATGAAAAATAGATTAAGGCTAAGAGAATCACTCATTTATTACAACCTTGGGGCTGAAAGCCTGTGTAAGTCAGGCAACAACCTCCACCCAGATAAATGTTTCTTCCATGAGCAATTAAGTTAAGCCCTCTTTAACAACACAATGTACTTTCCCCGTGGTTCTTTAAAATACCTCTCAGAGTCTTGAATTTTTTTTAAAGATTTTATTTATTTATTTGACAGAGAGAGACACAGTGAGAGAGGGAACACAAGCAGGGGGAGTGGGAGAGGGAGAAGCAGGCTCCTTGCTGAGCAGGGAGCCCGATGCAGGGCTCGATCCCAGGACCCCGGATCATGACCTGAGCCGAAGGCAGACGCTTAACAACTGAGCCACCCAGGCGCCCGAGTCTTGAATTTTTTTAAGCAGGTATAAAAATGATAGAATAACTGTCTTTTTAAATGTAATAAATATTTGCTATTTTGGGGTGTATGTAGTCTATGTGTGTGTGTGATCTCATATTGTCATCTCATATTGGCACTTTAAAGCAAAGGACAGAATACTGGACTGGTGTCCCAGAGGCTTGAGTTCAAATTCTATTCTGGGGATTCCTAGCCATGGGAAACTAGTTAAGTCCCCTAATCTCTGCAGGGTTCACAACTCTAAGATGAATGAACTGTACTCTTTCAGGTCTTCTGACTCTTGAGTTCCGTGATGTGATATTGACCTGAAGTCTGTTTTATGATTAAGCCAAATGCCCATTATTAAAATCCACAAATGGAGTCTAACATATATGCCTACAAAGGTATGTACATATGTTTATTTTTACATGTATGTATGTATGTATTTCTGTTTATTTATAGACATCTCTTCAAAGCTATTTTGAGATGTTGTATCTTAGGACCACAATCTCTGTTTCTATCAACATCACCCTTAATTTCAGGGGCCATCCCTGCTTTTCTGGGAATGCAAAAATTATGAAATTATGCATATACTTGCTACCATCTTATTTTACTAGCTCCCCCCTTGGTAAAAAGATGCCCTAATGGCTATAAACCAAGTAGTTGCTCTTTTATGTTATTCGTATTAGTGTCCCTTTCTACAAAGTGAGGATTGCTTTAGTCTAAATGCATATTTACTTCCTATTAATGATATTTTCATTTCTCTGAAACTTTTCTCTCATCTTTTTTTTTTCTATAGTTTTTTTTTTTTTTTTCATCCAGGCCCCTTCTGGTACAAGTAACTGAAATCCTAGTCACCCTAAAGAAAAAAGGTGGGGGAAGGGATTTATCAGCCCAGGTAACTCAACCTCAGATGAGCCTGAGCTTGGGGAAAATTAGATCGTGGGCTTACATGATGTGAGGTCCTGTCTTTCTGTCTCTATCTTTCTCTGAGTGTGGGTCATTTGTTTCATTATCTGGTCAACTAGAACCGGGTCTATCGGCAGCTCTGGTCACATACCTGTCAAACTTGTGACCATAGGCAGGGAAGCTCTTTGCCATCTGCAGCGGTTTGGGAAATCCCAGTGAAGGACTCTTTGTGAGCCTGTGTCTGTGGCCAAGCGTGGAGTGTTGTGACTGGAGGCCTTCACCAAACCACCAGGAGAGAGGGAAAAAGGATGGTTACTGAACTGGGCAGAAAAAAAACATAAAAGGCCATCATGTGTTAATAAATATAACCAATACTATCTAAAATCTGAAACATAGAAACAATTAGAAGGAAAAAAAATCACATCTAATCTCCATACCCAAAGACAACTGTGTTATTGCTTTAATATATTTATTTTAATTTTTTTTCTATGTATCATTGTTTTTTTTTGTTTCATATTGTTTTTCCACCTGGTTTTATAATGTGAGCTTTTCTCTCACACATTGCAGTATAACTTGTAGATGGATTATGAGCTAGTAGGAAAAAAATAAATCATGAAGATATTACAAGAAAATGTGCATAAATATTTTTATGATCTCTGGGGAATGACAGGCATTTAAAAAAAGGTATCAAGTCAGAGCCATAGCAAAAAGCAGATAAATTTGACTACAAAAAAACATTTAAACTTTATGACAAAGGCACCATTAAAAAGTTTTGAAATAAGTGAAAGATGATTAGAAAACATTTTTAATATAAAACAAGGAATTAATTTCAGATTTCAGATGTATACCAAATGTATACCAGATGTATACCAAAATACAACTAATTCCATATTATTAAAACAGTTAGATATACTATTCACCTATCAGATGGAAAATGGATAGATGGATATGAAAGTGTCTGAAGGATACCTTCCAACCTCTAGGAGGTGAACTGGATGGAGGGAAGAGGCAAAGGGAGTCTCCCACTTTCTGTATTTTTGACTTAAACGTATTCAAATGACTTGAAAATGTATTCGAATATCACATAGTTCACTTTCAAATAATGAGTAAAAGCTCTTTATAGCATAATTTTTACCACAGAATTTTCTGTCAAGCCACTGTGCCATGATTTCACCACGTCTTGGTATTTGAGATAGGGTGCCATCAACATTTGTACAGAAAATATTATGTATCTTTTGGGTTCTTTCTTTAGAATCAGAGCCAGAAGTGGAATTAGTGGTCAGAGAGTGTGCGCATTTTCTTGCTACATTTTACTAGATGGCTTTCTGAAAGAGTTGCCACGAGTTCCATTCTGACAACCATGGGAAAGTGGCTGGTTTCCTGCGCCGGCCCTTGCTTTGATCCCCTATCGCACACTTTCCATCTTTCCCTCTCTTTGCTACTTTGGTAAATGTTCCATCAAACCTCATTTTGTTTTAATTTATTTCTTTGATCATTAACAAAGAAAAGTATTTCCCCGTGTGTTCAAGTTTTATTTCCCCTTCTGTGAATTCTTTTCTTATCCTTTGCCCATATGCCTGCAAGAGTCTGGATATTCCTTCCCACTTGTATGAACTCTCCATATTAAACATCCTATTGTCATATTTTTGGCAAATGCTTCTCTAGTATTTTGCAAATATTTGTCATATTTTTTGCGAATGTTTCTCTAAATTTCTTTGTGTTATCTTCCCCAAAGCTTTAGATTTATTCATGGGCTCTTCTTTCCCTTTCTTTGCTGATTTTATTTATGAATTCTTATCACTGTTCCCCCTCAAATTTTGTACTAATAGCCTCTGCTAGACTTCATCCCTTATCATTTTCCTTCAAGTTGTGTTTTCTTTTTAAAAATTTTTTACAGTAAAGCTTCATTTTAATTTTGTTTATATGCTTCTCCAACATAATAATTTCCTTATTCTAGAGGATGTGCTATTGCTGGGATGAATTCTTAAAATTAAATTTTCAGATTTGATTATCATTTACTTAGTTATTGATTACATGCCTTCCTGTCTGTACTTTAATTAAAAACTCTTGCTTAATCTTTCCTCTTAATTGAAATATTCCTAAGTTTAAATCAGCATCATCACTACCATAATATCTCTAAGAAAAATGCTTTTCAAAATATTAAATCCTACCCCTTTAATATTTTTAATATTAACACAAGTGTAAGCACACTAATGTTTCATCTGCTAGCGCATTCTGCAATAACAGAAGTGGTTTCTGCCTGCACTGTACAATATGGCAGTCCCTAGCCACAGGTACCAATGGAGCACTTGAAATGTGGCTAGTACGAATGAGGAACTCGATTTTTAACTGTATTTAATTTTAATTAAGTTTAATAACTACATGTAGCTAGTGGCTATGTTATTGGACAGTGCAGACTCAGAACTTTTTTTTTTGAGAGAGAGAGAGATACAGAGAGAGAGAGAGAGCGGACAAGTGGGGGTGGGGCAGACGGAGATAGAGAAGCAGGCTTCCTGCTGAGCAGAGAGCCTGATGGGGGGCTGCATCCCAGGACCTCGGGATCATGACCTGAGCCGAAGGCAGACACTTAACCGCCTGGCAGGCTCAGACCTTTTAAGAGTTGTTTTCTACTTTTCACATTCATTTTTAGGTGAACCTGCCTGAGCTAATTAAGGACACGGAAATCAAACTCATGATACTTTGCTGCAAATCCAAAATCAATACTACTATGTTTTCTCATCTATCTACCTAATTTCAAAAACCTAATATTTTTGAATCATTAGCTTTTATTTAAGAATTCTCATTTATTACCTTCATCGGGCTTCCAATTAGGCTATTTTCAGGTTTGAGGGTGGTGAGATGTCAAAATCTCCTAATCCATCCCCTCTGCCTCCAGCACTATTTTTATCTACACCATTTTAGCTCCAATGTTTGTTATTTTATTCTCAAATTATTCCAGTGGAAGAAGGACCTGAATTAACCCCAGCAACCTATAGTAAGAGTCTTGAAAGTTGTAAAATATAATGAGACATCAGCACATGCTGATATAAATGCCCCTGGGATTTCGTAAATGCTAAGTGTAAATTTCTTTTTGTTGTTGTTATTGTTAAGTCTGTTAATGTGGGGGGATAAAATGAGAGACAGAATTTTGTAAAGCGTCTAAAAATTCCTCAGTGCTCACCACATCGTACGAGGGAATAGAATTTTCCCTAAACCGTGGTAGGTGTGAGGACTGTCCATCTGGCCCACATGCACGGATGGAGGAGGGAGAGCAGGGGGTGTGGAATAGCAGCCTCATGGTCTTCCGCACCTTTCACTATGGATACAGAGGTTACTTGCAGTTTTTTTCTCATCTCCGTAGAAGCAATGGTGGAGCTGCCTGGCCCACCACCTCCTATTTATAAACCCCACTATCCCCACGCCCCTGGTAGTTCCATCTGTTTACCTAGTCACAGCCACTCCTGACACTTGATGTCTTGCTTCCTCTTGCCACATGGCAGGCAAAGCCGACTTCCAAGACCGTTGGCCTAACCTGAAATTTCAAACAAAACCTGGTGCAAACACTGTTGTTTCTTGCTCCTTTCCTGAGGTTGAGAGGAGGGAAGAGAAAAAAACTGAAGAGGAACAGAAAAGGAAGGAGAAGAAAGAGGAGGAGTCAAGAAAGGTGAGCCACAGGAAAATATAAAAATAGTCTTGGCTCTTTGGTGATTTACTGTTTATATATAAGAATCCACACATAAAAGATTTTCTGCTTTTTAGCCAAAGTGTGTCCTTCAGAAATTTAGGGGCTCCTCCCCCTTCCCCCTTATTCAATTCTCAGTGAAGAGAAAAAATGGCTAGTTGTGATCTTGGGTATAAAAATAATGATCTTTACTATTTTTTTTCTAAATCTTCCCCGGTAGGTTTTCTTTTTCTTTTTTTTTTTTTTAAAGAATTTTTATTTATTTATTTGACAGAAAGAGAGAGAGAGAGCACAAGCAGGAGGAGTAGCAGGTAGAGGGAGAGAGAGAAGCAGGCTCCCCATTGAGCAAGGAGCCAGATGCAGGGCTCGAACCCAGGGTCCTGGGATCATGACCTGAGCCGAAGGCAGTTGCTTAACCAACTGAGCCACCCAGGCGCCCCCCCAATAGGTTTTCAATACAGAGTTTCAGCCACCAGGACATAGTCATTTCACCCATGTTGTTTTAGGAGGGTTTTTTTTTTTTTTTTTTTTTTTTTTTACTATTTCCACATGATTGTCCTGCTAGTGATATTTTCCTATTAGCTTTAAATACCTTTCTCCCATTCTCACTCCACATGCACGTGTTGTCCTCAGTGACCTGTCTACTCCTTTTACATACCTTGCAGATCATCAGTCAGTCCCTACCCGGGATATTTATATTACCTAGATTCTGAAATCTGATGTTGCTCTAAGGAGATGAGCTATCATCTTTTGGAGCTACCATCTTTCAGTTCATGTTATTTAGGCTCATCAATATGCCTGGCCAGGATTTGTTACATAATTTGTGGGGCCCAATGTAATATGAATAGGTGGGGCTCCTTGCTCAAAATTAACAGATTTCAAGACAAAGACAGCAGATCATTAAACCAAAGTGGGCTCTTGCAAGCACGGGGTCCTGAGCGACAGCTTGCCTGCCATCAAGTGAGCTCTGTTTCCAGCTTTGTCCCAGACACTAGGAAGGGTGTGTACAATCACTAGCAGCAAAACTTAGGGTCTCTTCCACTTCCTTTTATCTAGATTCTTCTCTTTCCTTGGAGAAGGAGAGTCCAATGCTCAGAATTGAGTGTTATTTTGTGCTTGGACCTGTAGGGATTCAGAACTTACCCGTTCTGTGGGGACTTGGGATCTTGTTGGGGAAACTGAAGAATTTTGAGCAGTGGAGGGATGTGGTCCAACGTGCACTTTGGGAAGGTTATTTTGGCAGTAGCACGGAAGATAGACTTCTAGTTCTCGTTTATCTAGAAGATACGGGAATGGTCGTACAGTCAGGGAGCTCTGCCTTTGTCCAGGGGTAAAATGAAGAGAGTCTGAACAAAACTGCAACAGAGAGTAAAGTGAGGAGGGGGTAGTTATGAGAAATACATACAAAGCAGAACTCACCAAAACCTGGTGACCAGGAGGATTGGGCAGCACAAGAGAAGGAGCCAAGGACAATTGTCTGGTTCAGACTCATGGAACGAGGTTGATCTTAGTGATTGTCACAGAGGAAGGAGAAGCAGGAGGGAAGCAGGTTGGGTGGGGAAGATAGCATTATTTGGGGAAATGCTGAGTTTGAGGTGCCCTTGGGCATCCCGATCGAGTTGTACAATAGTTTTTTGACATTTAAGAGATAGGTCTAGAAAGGGTATAGTGACTTAGAAGCTGCACTGGTCCTTGGTCAATTGCCATCGGATGCATTCCCTGCTCTGCCCTTTATAGCAGGTTGCTGACCTCTACAGACTTTGTCTCAGGCTCCCTTCTCAGGCGCTGCTGGCTGGGTTTGGCCAAAGAGAGGCACCGGTGGGAGAGAATGAGGCAGAAGCGGGGAAATTCCCCTTCTTCTCTGTTCTAGAGTGTCCTCCCACTGGGCTCATCTCCACTATGGCTCCAGTTCCCCCACAAAAACCAGTGGCTCCAGTTTCCACCAGAGCACCAGAGCCATTGACAGCAGAGCCATGGTGTAGCCCCACCTTTTCCTTTCATCCCTCCAGCCAGGAAGTAGCAGCTTCCTGTCGCTGATTTCTAGGTTGTCTCAATACCCCTTGTTTGTTTTCTCAGCTCTTCAGCACCTGTGGGGATGAAATTCCTTGTATGTTTAAATTTAGAATGTTTTCTCTTTTCCTGACTGATAGAGGACTCATTAACATACATAGATGTGTGCTAAAGTAATTGAATGTGTTTTGAGACTGTAGATGAGTACTGAAAATTGAGTGAATTTGGTAACAAGTCGGTGATATTAACAAGACCATTTCCAGGGGACTCATGAGGATGGAAGCCAGGTCACCGTGGATTTTTAAAATGTCTGAGAATTTAAGAAAGTATTGAGTACACATTTCAGGTTTTAATTTTTTTCTAGAAATTTAACTACTAAAGGGAGGGATGAAGGAAACTGTATAAAGAGAATTTTTGAAGATGAGAAAGACCTGGGTATGATTAATATAAAAGAAAGAAGAAATAGGAATTAAGAGAGGTAAGTGAAGAAGAAAGATCCTAATGGTAGTAGTCATAAGATCCAGAGCCCAGTAGATGGATTGACTTTGTATTGGCAGAAGGTCATTTACTTGTCCCTTACAAGAGAAAGGGCCTCAAGAATGATGTAGATGCAGACAGTTTTGTAGATAGGGGACCAGATAAGAATTTGATTTATTTCAAACCCAAAAGCTTCTGTTCTCTCTGTGAAATAGCAGAGGTTGTGCTGGTGGGTTTACACAGAGTGGCAGATATTGGTGCCAGCCTCTAAGGGGAATGGGAGAAATAGGAGATACAGGTCAAGACCAAGTCACTGCAGGACTGTGTGATGTTCTCCAGTTTCTCTCAGAGCCATTGTAGGAGTGAAGAAGGCAAACACATTTGATGTGTAGCTGTGGTTCTCCATGGATCAGCAGAATCACCAGGAAACCTACTAGATGTACAAAATCTTAAGCCCTAGACCTATTGAAACAGAAAATATGGGGGTGAGGCCCAGCAATCTGTGTTTTAAGAAGCTCTCCCTCCAGGGAATTCTGATACTCACTAAAGTTTGAGAACCACTGTGTAGACTATGGCCACCCAAGGTGTGGTCTGCTGACAAATAGCTAATTTGAAATGCATCATCTCAGCCCCTCCTCCCCCCAAATCAGAATCTGGATTTTAACAGGATTCCCAGGTAGTTTGTATGTACATTTAGTCAAGAAGTACTGATCTTGTAGTTTTTTCTCACCAAGGGTATTTGGATATTTATAGATCAGTCAGTGGATTCATGAAGGTCTAAATGGGATGGTAACTTTTAGGGAGGTAATTTCGGATTCAATTTAGATGGCAGGAGATATATCACATTTGGAAGCTAAGAACCCCTTCTGATATCATAAAGCTTTGTATTCTCTCTCTTTCTATGGATTACACATGAGACCAAATTAAAAAATACAAAACCAAACCAAACCAAACCAAATACAGCCCTGAAGGCTGGTCCTTCAGTAAAGGTTGTTGTCTACGGTGAGGTCTTTGCTGGACTCTGAGATGCCCAGATCATTACCCAGTCCCTTCACTCGAGAGCTCCCATCTCCCAGAGGACACAGACACAGAGACACATTATTACCATGCCTCTGGGGAGCACATGATCCTGATCCACAAGCAGATCATGGAGGAGCAAGCCAGATGGCCAGGGTGGGTGGGGTAAGGCTCATGGGACGAGGAGATCAGTGGCACAGAGAAACGTGAATACTCATGTTGGAAGCATTCGCCAATCTCATTTCTCCACTCAAATCAACATGCCTCAGGGCACCCTAAAGTGGACCCAATCCAGCAACGCCAGCCTTCTCTAGGCATCCCCAGGGTTATACGGCCCCCGCTGCACTCATGCTAGAATACGTGAGAATTATTCCCCAAGTACCTCAACTCTTCTCCTATTACAGAGGACAGCTATGAGGCCCAAGGCCAAGACGTATTCCCCCTGCTGTTCTTTAGCCTTTACATAGCTGGCTGAAATGCATGATACTTTATCTCCTAAACCATCCCTCAAGAAAGAGGCAGAGAGCTGATATTTGGTCTCTCATTTTACCAGGGTGTTCACTCAAAGACTTCATTTTGAACAAGGGAGGCAAAGAAATGTACCTTAGATTTGGCAGTTTTTCCTGGGATCACCAGTGCTGGATGTTACTGGGGGAAAAAAAAAAAAAAGAATTCTAGACATCACCTTACAAAGCAAGGTCATGTGTGATTTTGGTGTGTAGCTCACAAGCAGCAGATGGATTTCTGTGGTTGGGATAACGTGTCCAGAGGCAGCATCATACACAGATCTACACAGCTCCGCTGTCATGAACATCATGTGCTCTGGAAAACTGTTAGAAGACTAGAAATGTGGTTCTGGTGGTAGAAAAGATACTGCTGTAGACGACCCACATGGAAAGTTCGGATAAAATAGATTCAAGGAGTGTGAGAATGGAGGAAGCAATTTCTTTAACTTAAATTATTATTTTGTCCAATGCTTACTTTAAAATAGTTGCCTACAATTTAGTTAATGGATAGTGTTTTTACTTAGTTACACATACTATAAAGTCCAATTCCATCTATCCATTGAGTAAATGGCTCATCTATTTGATGCCCTGCTCTACTAGGATGTTGTAATAGGCATCTCAAACATAACATGACCGAAACCGAATTCTTGGTTTTCTCCTCGCATTGGTTCTTTCTACAGCTTTGCTCCGTGCAGCAAATGCCACTGCAACTTACCCAGTAGCTTAAGACAAAAACCTAGACATCATTCTTGACTCCTTTTTCTCCCACATCCCAGTTTAATCTTCAAAATACATCCTGAATTCACCCAAACCCCCCACCTCCACCACTACCATATTTATCTAGCACCCATCGTCTCTTAGTTGGACTACCATGCTAGTCTCCTAACTAGTCCCATGGCTTTCACTTTTGTCTTACTATAGGCAACCCATCACACAGCAGCCAAATTGTCTTAAATACATAAAACAAAGTATGCCTCTCTCCAACCAACAGCCTCCAATGATTTCCCATCACACTCAGAAGAAATCTAAATTTCCTTGTGAGTCCTAGAAGACCCTGAATAATCTCGCCCCGTCCCACCTCTCACTAACCTGCTCTCCTCTTTCCCTTCTACCTACAGCACCTGTCGGTCTTCCTTGGTCACAACAAACTCATGTTCATGTCAGGCTGTCACACGTTCAGTCCCCTCTGCCAGAATGTCCTTCCTCGGACCTTAGCTTGGCCTGCTGGCTCTTGTGCTTCACACAGGTTCTACTCAAATATCACCACTTTTCTCACCACCCTGCTAAAACTGCACTCCACATGTGATGCATGTTTTTTTTCTTTAGAGCACTTATTACCAAGCGGCTAGAATGTAAGCTCCAGGAAGCTGAGAGATCAACTGCCTTGCTCATCCTTCTATCCCTAGAATGGTCCCTAGAATTTGGAGATGCTCAAACATTTCTTTCCTGAATTTCAATTAGTACCTGACTATCCCATCAATATCTCTATAGGAATGATTCTCCATTCCAGTGGGCCGACACATTTATTTTTGCATCTTTTTGTTGGAAGCTTTAGTGCTTCTCAAACTTTACCATGCTTCGGAATCACCTGGGGCAAGGGGGGTGTTATTAAAACACCGATCAATGGCACAGTCTCAGTTTCTGTTTCAGAAGACATGGGGTGGGGCTGGAAATTTTGCACTCTAACAAGGCGCAGGATCCTGCTGGTGCTGTGATCCAGGTACCAGACTTTTGGAACATGAGAACCATCTGTGTTCAGTTGTCCCCTCCAGCCATGTCCCTCCTTCACACTTTTCTCTTCCCGATTCTATTACCCTTTTTGCAATCGCAAGCAGCATCACAGAAAGCCAGCGGGATTGGCTTTGCACCCCTTTAGAAGGACAATCTTGGGAGATGAAGCACCTGAGGATGAAGCCTTCCACTTCTCTTCTCCCAGGATTGTGTGCTCTAGTTGTCAGGCTGTCTTAACATGGGGGGAGATGTTTGTGGAACAGTATGCATCCTAATTATGTCAAAAGTTGTAAAGGAATGCTTTTCATCTTCGGGCTCTGCCAGGCCTTAACCCAGGGCTCTCTGCGCCTTATAGAACATGTCAGGGTCATCAGCATTGAGGGTTGTGTTGGCCACAGACAGTAAAATGGGGCTCCGTGATAGCGATTGCAAGTGTGGGTACTGATTGATGGTTTAACTTCTGCCCTGTGCTATTCAAAGGGAACAGGAATGAGACCCAATACTTGAGCTGCAGCCAAGAGAGTTCTTATTTATTTCAGGGGCTCATGGGAGGGGGGCGGAGTGTGGGGGAAGAGGAAAAGTTCCTGTAAGGTTTCTTGTTTCAAAGGTGTGTGCGTTATGGTCTGAACATTTGGGTCCCCCAAAGATTGTGTGTTGAAATCCTAAGCCCCGATGTGATGGCATTAGAAATTAAGGCCTCTGGAAGGTCATGAGGGCAGAGTCCTCATGGGGGCAGAGTTCTCATAAGTGGGATTAGGCCCTCAACTTTTTTCAAGCACATTCAAATTTGAGTGAGAATTCTGAGCCCCATTTTCCTTCTGCTTGCTCCTGATAGTCTACTGCTCATTCTCTGGAGTAAAATCATTAAAGCTCTCCCTGAGAATACAATGATCTTGGTGGTATGACCCATTCAGCAGCTATGGTCCACCAATACCCTAGCCAGAATTTGTTTGTGTTGGGCGAAGCATGCACTTAGCAGGTCTTTGAACTCAAGAGACAGAAATTTTGTGGGGAAGTGGTGGGGAGGTAGGATCAGGGAAGGTCTGGGGTAAAAAGAGTGGTAGACAAGGGACCCTTGTGATTGTAACTGTTCTTTATCTTGACTGTGGTGGTGATCACACAAATCTACATGTGTGATAGAATTGCACAAAACTAAATACACACACATAAATGATTGCATGTAAAACTAGTGAAATCTGAATAAGGTGGATGTATCGATGTCACTATCCTGGTTGTGATTTTGCTGTTGTTACACAGGATGTTAACCATTAAGGGAAACTGGGTGAAGAGTACATAGGATATCTCTGCGTTCTTTCTTACAACTGCGTGTGAATATGCAGTGATCTCAAAACAAAAATTTTAAAAAGAAGCTATAGAGAGGACAGGTCTGGTTAATTCAGAATGCAGAATCCTGGGCAAGCAGGGCATCGAAAGGAGTCCAAAGGAGAAGACCCCAGATCTAAAGGAAAGAGAGACACAGAAGGGAAGACGGAGCATGTTCCTAATGAAAACCTCACATTTCCCCAGGTGCCTATCTTCATACAACTTTTTTTTTTTTTCTGGAAAATTCTCCATCATGTGGTGGCATCAAATAAACACATGTGCTTATTGCATGCTTACTAAGTGCCAGCCACTTTACATAAATTATCCCATGAAGTCTTCACAGAAAGTCTGGTTGTATTATCTTTATTGGTGAGAAAATGGAGGCCCAGAGACTCCTTGTCCAAAAGCATACAACCAACACCAGCAGAACCACGTGGGCAGATCCCAGAGCTACCATTCAACCT
The DNA here is from genome assembly GCF_004348235.1 of Phoca vitulina. Taxonomy (NCBI): domain Eukaryota; kingdom Metazoa; phylum Chordata; class Mammalia; order Carnivora; family Phocidae; genus Phoca; species Phoca vitulina. The sequence continues at coordinate 29,764,409 of NW_022589728.1, forward strand.
CTGAACTCTGCCTCCAACCCAGAAACTACAAACGCAAAATCATTCCATTTTGCCTGAAGACTAGATGCTTTTCCATCTCCTGGTGGCCAGCCACTGACCAGGCATGAATCTGTTTTATTTTGCCTGATATGTGACAGATAGAGATCTTGCATATTCACTTTGCAAAACACCCGGGAACTTTCCTTGTCATGTTAATCCATTCATAACTCGAGGCCCAGACAAGCTCCTTCTACTTCCATGGTTCAACACACAACAGCGGCATGCACAATTCAGTGTTTAACAAGCCCTCTTTAATGATGGTGGCAATGACATTGTGCTTTGAAGGTTTGCAGGAAGCAGTCAACATTTCTAACATGGGAGCCATCTACTCCATCAGTTTCTCTCACATGTGTCCCTTCAGAGCAGCGGGTAGGGGGGCTGAGGACTAAAATGGTTCTCAGGCCCCCTGCGTGAAGGGGTGACATTCTCTGTTACTTTATCTCCCTCTAATCACAAAGACTGTACACACGGAGTCAGAAAGAACATGGAAATTTCTTGCAGGGTGACGCAAAGAAATGCACAGCATCTAGCCGCAGGTTCTGGGCTCCGGGTGGCTCCCTTGCAGGCTGCGGGGCGGCGGACGCTCTCACTTTTCTCTCGGGGCGCACGCACGCCCACTCCGAGCCTACTCCACGTCCTGGTTTTCCCCCTCGCTCCCCTCCCCGCCGGCTGCAGGCTGCCTGTAAACATGCGGGGCTCCCAGACAGGGGCAACCGCTATTGGAGGAGCCGAGCCTGGCCTCCCCTACGCCAAGCTTTGGAGCTGTCAGTTACTTGTACAGTGTGAGCTAGATTTTGGCGCCACAGCTGGGAGTGAGGCTTTTGTTCCATAACAAAAACAAGCGTCTGAATGGCAGGGCTGCCCGCGCCCAGCCCGGCGAGGCAGGCATAAAGGAGCCTGCCTGGCGAATGTTTGTGACCTGTCATTGGAGACAGCTCCCTCTGCTTCCAAATGATCACATGGAGACAATGTGGCAAATTATGTTTGTACAGCCACGACCCTGCTCAAGCAGCGGAGGTGAATATTAGGCACCAGGCTCTAATAATGGGCCTGTTAGCTCAGGTGGAAATGCACGTTGTTGGTAAACAACCGAGTCATTTCCAGTGCTTTTTGCCTCCTCTGTCAAAGAACTTCTGTTTTCCCTCTGCGACGGAAAGGCTGTCCTTCTGCCTGAAACAAGTTAAACGATGGATTCATTTATTCTGGGAAGAAAAGTAATGCATTAAATGTCATAATGCAGTGCACCCGGTTTGCGATCCCTTGTTATAAATAAATAGGGACAGCTTCTACTACATGATCTGTTTGATTTTTCCTAAGTTAGAACACATCCAGGTCCAGGTTGTTACCTACTTTGAGAAAATTCATATGTGAAAACCTGAATCATCAGCCAGATAGATTATTGGGCGAGGATTCTCATTTCAGAAAGGATTCTTCAAATTTCAGAAGTATTCGGAAGACTTGAACACCACCCCTCTTCCAGAAAAACAAAACAAAACAAAGCAAAAAACCCTCCATCAGTGGTGTTGACGTCTAAAGCGCCACAGATAAAAACGTATTCCTTGGGTTTTAGACCCAGTCTTGTTGGAATGAAAATTCTGTTGAGGAAATTATAAGGTTAAAAGATAGTCATTTACATCTCAGTGTGAATGAACTTAATCACTTCTTGAGAGCAGGTTTTCAAGAAGGGAAGAGACTAGTTGCAACTGAGTTCTTGAAAGAGACAAGAGCAGTATGAGTGGCAATGAAGGCAGAAAAAGAGAGTTTGGGTGCCTTAGAAAACAGATGTTTGTTGCTTCACAATTCCAGGAACAATCAACCTTTTAAAGAGAGGGGCTTTTGTTTGTTTTGTTTTTACAGCAGTAATAGAACTTTCTATGACATGGAATTGTCACGTATCTGCACCCTCCAATAGGGTAGCCACTAGCCACATGTGGTTAAGGAGCACTTGACATGTAGTTCGTGTGGCTGAGGAATTGAATTTTACATTTTATTTCATTTTAATAGCTATGTGTGGCTAATACCTCCTATACTGAACAGTATACCTTTAGAGCACTTTAAAAGTGGAATTTGCTCACAACTCTTCAGGAGTAAAAAATCGAGTGAAGTTAGTGCGGCGGGCAGCCTCTAAGACAGTCCCCAAAAATCCCACCTCTGGGTATTCACGCCCCTGAGTGAGATCCCCTCCTTCGAGCATGAGCTAGACCTACCCACTTGCTTCTAACAATAGAATATGGCAAAAGTGATGGGATATCACTTCCAAGATGAGGTTGCAAGGAGACTGTGACTCTGTCTTGAGCACCTTCTTTGGCTCTCTCTTTCCTTTGTTCTGAGGGAAGCCAGCTGTCCTGTCATCAGCTACCCTATAGACAGATCCCTCTGCAAGAAACGGATATCGCCAGCCAACAACCCTCAGAGACCTCACTGCTGCCACGGCCACAAGCGCGAGCTTGGGAGTGGATTCTCTACCAGGAGAGCCTCTATATGACTACAGTCCCAGCTAACACCTTATTTGCAGCCTTGTGAGTCCCAGAACTAGGGACACCCAACTAAGCCATGCCTGAATTCCTGACTCACAAAAATTGTGAGACAATAATCGTGTGTAGTTTTAAGTCACTACATTTTCGGGCAATTTGTCATATAGCAATAGATTTTAATATGGTTAGGCTCATTTAAAATACATTTGTACTATTTAGGGCATCAAGAGATGCGAGAGAAACCTCCAAATATCAATGGCTAATGCAATAAAATGTCCATTCTTCTAACAGTCCAATGCGGGCATTCTTTTGATGGTGATTCACCTGGAAAGTGGAGTCAGCCTCTTTTTCTTTTCAACTTTGTCTTCCTTAACTTAGGGCTGCTCAGTTTGCCCTGGAAGCCATTTCCATTTCAGCCAGTTAAAAGGTGAAAATTGCAGAGTGGATCCTGGGGATGAGGTGTTTTGTTGGGGGAACAGACATAGAGATGGTATGTATCATTTCTGCCCATGTTCCACTGACCAGACCTCAGTCAAATGATCCTATGTGGCTGTAAGTCAGACTGGGAGACGTAGTCTGTATGTCCAGGATTAAGGAGAAGCAGATTCAGGGATCAGCTGGCAGGTTTTGCCATAATATTGTCTCCCTTTGGGTGGTAAGCTCCTTTACAGAAACCGGCCTTTTCATGCCTTGCCAAACCCCAGGATCATGCAGACCAGGATCTTTTCACAGACAACAGTGAGGGTGATGACAGAACGGGAAAGAGACTGACTATAATCCCCAGCTCAAGATAAGAATTCACCAAAGTTGTCAGAATGTTCTAGTCCTATAATCTAGTCCATAATTCACCCACATTTAACCAAATTGAAATTGTTTAAGGAAAAGCAGGGGCACATTCTGGAAATGACTATGGAAGAATTGGGAAAAGATGTCTGTGCGTGTTCAAAGGGGACTTCTGAACCACAAAGGTGGGACCCAGGGTGGAATTCTATGAGTTGAGGAATCCCTCAGTTAGGATTCCAAAAGTGTGTCACATCTATTATTGCTTCTGAGGCCAACTCTGATTTTCCGAGCCTTCAATGTCACCGTCAGTCTTGGGGTCTATAGATAAAGGGAAGAAAAAGAAGATTGGTTTGCTTGATTCTGTTGTTTTACATTGAGGAGCTATGAGCTATGGCTCATATATACATTTTTTAAATGCCACTCCTCCTTTCATCTCCTTGGGCCCTTCCACCCACCTCTCTTCACCTTAAACTATGAGCTTATTGCCAACAAATGAGTCCTTGAAGATGGAAAGGTTAATTTCACTTAGTATGTATCTGTCAACATTACTTTAAAAAATCTTCAGCACCCAGAACTAGTCACACAATCCAGGGAGGAAGGAAGGGAGGATGGGGGGGGGGGGGGGGGGGGGGGGGGGGGGGGGGGGGGGGGGGGATGAAGAAGAAAGGGGGTGAGGGGAAAAAAAAAGAAAAGAAAGAAAGAATGAATGAAAGAAAGAGAAAGGAAGAAAGAGAAAGAAAGAAAGAATGAAAGAAAGAAAGAAAGAAAGAAAGAAAGAAAGAAAGAAAGAAAGAAGAAAGAAAGAAAGAAAGAGAAAGAAAGAAAGAAAAAGAAAGAAAGAAAGAAAGAAAGAAAGAAAGAAAGAAAGAAAGAAAGAAAGAAAGAGAGGGATAAAGAAAAGAGAAAACCGTAGGATGGGTATCTAAAGGTAGGTCTCTGAGTTGCTGGTGGAGCTCATGCTTCAGGGCTCCTCACTTGCAGGTGCCCCTTCCTAGGCTGAGTGCTCTCCTCCAAAGAGAAGGAAAAGAAGCAGCAGCTCTAGCTTGTGCCTGAGGCCAGCAGCACCGCCCTAGACCGGGGTCCCCCGTATATTCATGTCTAAGAGCTTTATTAAGATAAAATACACATAAAACATACCCATTTAAACCATACAATTCAGTGTTTTAAATATATTCACAGAGTTGTGCAAACATCACCATAATCTACTTTTAGTACACTTTCATCACTCCCCAAAAAACCCTGGGCCCATTCATAGTTTCTCCCCATTCCCGCTCCCATCCCCTGAAACCTAGGCAACCATGAATCTACTTTTTGTCTCTATACATTTGCCCATTCTGGACATTTCATATAAATGGAATCACAGAATATGTGCTTCTTGTGACTGGCTTACTTCATTTAGTATAATGTTTACAAGGTTCACCCACGTAGCATGTACCAGAACTTTATTTCTTTGTCCTGTTGAATAATAGTCCATGGTATGAATACACCACATTTTATATGTCTCGTCAGCAATTGACAGGCATGCGTGTTGTTTGTACATTCACTTTTGTACCTATTTTGTATATACCCTGCTGGTAGTCTCAGAGTTGGGGGCAAGGTGGACAGACTGCCAGGACTACTCTTACATCCACTGGGCCTCCTGGGACAACTTGCCTTTGTTGTCAGGGAGCACTGGGACCCTATCTTGGATCCCTGGAGAAGGATTTGAAGCTGAAGCTACCCTGTGCCCCACTTCCGGCCTTGCTTCCAGGCATCCTGGCTGAGGCTTCCAGGTGTCTTCCCTCAACCCAGGACCAGCCCAATGCAGGTAGGAGTATGAGGGAGAGGAAGAGGTGCAAGCACCTGACCAAGCCTAACCAGATGCTAGGGTACTGGTTGCAGGAGCCCTGCCAACTCTGATCAGAGAGCTGGAGTTCTCTGCAGGCTTGCTCTATCTAGCAGGAGGCCCTGCCTGAGCACGAAATTAAAGGAAGTTATAAATGTGGTATTGCTCATAAGCTGTATGAAATTTCTCTAAACTATCCTTTTTTTTTAAGTTTAGTCAAGCTAAAAGAAAGACTGGATCATCCTTCTACTTTTTCAATGGGAAATTATATTACAAAGTTGTCATATGAAGAGCTGATAAAAGTGTATACAGAGAGGAGTGATGTCAGTGTTGGTAGAGTAAGGATCTCCAACAGTCTGTCCTTCATGAAAGCAAAGAAAAAGCTGGCAAAAACTGTCCGAATCAACTTTTTTAGAAACCTAGAAATTAACGAAAGGCTTGCAACATCCAGCGAGTACTTATTTAAGGAAAATGCTGAATCTCAGTAAGAATAGTGAGGTTTGTGGCATTTTAACTTAGCCCAGGTCCATGCCCACACCTAGCTTTGAGGTAGCCTTGAAAAAGAACAGTCTATATTCCCAGTCCTGAAGGGACAGAATGGACCTCATTTGCAAAGAATTATAATTATTATTGTTTTTTTTAATCTGGTGCCTTCACAGAAGACCAGTTTAAAATTTGCCTTGATTTAAAACTGGCCCAGTTCAAAAGCTACTGGGAAGGGGTGGTTATTTGTCCAAAACATCTGCAGGCAAATGTTTTAGTTGCTGCTGCCTGAGGCTATAGATAACAGTTGGCGTAAATCAAAAAGTTTAGGAGGAAAGGCTGGGAAATGAGATGTCTATAAAGACTGAAAAGTTCACACATATTCCTGATAATCTACCATGCCATGCATGCTCAGGAATGACATGAGATGGCCGTAGGATCTGAATTCTGGCTGACCTTGAGGTTCTGCACAAAAAGAAAGTGAACACTTAGGCAGAGTTGTAAACTGCTGGGCTGAGTGTTAAAAGCATGCACCAACATATACACACAGAACCTCTTTGGCAAAAAGCTATTTTTGGTAAGTTTTGGAAATTTTTTGGAAAGTTTGGAAAGGAAATATATGTCCAATCATTAGCTGACCACTAATCTAACAGCAGAACAGTGACTTAAAAGGCCCCAAAGAATGAGAATTTATAGAATAGTTCATAAAAGTCAGTAAACAAATAAACAACAATAAATAAAATAAGCAGCAAACAACAAACCCTGGAAAGAGGAGAGAACCTGATTTCCAGATTTGCCCCATTATGATATTCAAAATATCCAATTTACAACCAAAAGTTATAAAGCATACAAAGAAAAAAGAATACACGGCCCAAGCACAGGAAAAAAAATAGAATTTAATAAAAGTTGTTCCTGAGGAGGTCCAGACATTGGACTTACTAGAAAAAGACTTTAAATGAAATAGGTTTAAAAAGCTAAAGAAAACCATATCTAAAGAGCTAAAGGAAAGAATCAGAAAGATGTGTTACCAAATAGAAAATAGCAATAAAAAGATTAAAAATTATATGTTTATTATGTTTAAAAGGACCAAATAGAAATTCTAGGGCTGAAAAGTACAATTGAATTAAAAATTCACGGGACACCTGGGTGGCTCAGTTGGTTAAACATCTGCATTTGGCTCAGGTCATGATCCCTGGGTCCTGGGATCAAGGCCTGTGTTGAGCTTCCTGCTCAGCAGGGGAGTCTGCTTCTCCCTCCCCCAGCTTGTGCTCTCTCTCTCTCTCTCTCTCACTCACCCTTTCTCTCAAAGAAATGAATAAAATCTTAAAAAAATAAATAAAAATTTGCTAGAGAAGTTCAATAGTAGATTTGCCCCAATAGAAGAATTAGCAACATGAAGACAAGTCAATTGAAATTATCCAGTCTGAGGAACAAAAGAGGAAGAAAAATGAAGCAAAAAATTAATAGAGTCTTAAAAGCCTGTGGGACACCATCATATGTATCATGCAAGTACTAGAAGGAGAGAAAAAAGAGAAAGGAATAGAAAAAATATTTCAGAAAATAATGTCAGAAAACTAAAATTTGATGAAAAACATTATCTACACATCCAAGAATCTTCATAAACTCCAAGTAGAATAAACTCAAAGAGATCCACACTGAGACATATCATAATCAAATTACCAAAAGACAAAGACTCTTCAGCGCAGCAGGAGAAAAATGACTCTTTACCTATAAGGGAGCCTCCATAAGATTAACAGCTGATTTCTTATCAGAAACACAGAGGCCACAAAGCGGAAGGATGATGCATTCAAAGTGCTCAAAGAGGAAAAAAAAAAAAAAGCCAACCAAGAATTCTATATCTGACAAAATATTCCCTTCACAAATGAAGAAAAATTAAGATATTCCCAGATAAACAAAATGTAAGTTTATTGCTAGCAGATGTATCCTACAAGAAATGCTAAAGAAAGTCATTCAGGCTGAAAGAAAAGGACACTAGATGGTTACTAGAAGCCATATAAAGAACAAAAGATCTCTGATAAAGGAAACTACATGAGTAAATATAAAGACAGTATGGATGTATTCTTTTAAACCACTTTTTGTTCTATCTGATTTAAAGACAACTGCATAGAGCAATATTTATCAACCTATGTTGTTGTGTGCACAATGTATAAAGATATAATTTGTAACAATAACAGCACAGAGCAGCTGAGGTAGGAGAATTGAGCTATGGAGGAACGAAGATTTAGAAAACTAAAATTAAATTGATATTAATCTGAACTAAATTGTTATAAATTAGGAGGTTAATTGTAATCCCTAGGGCAACCACTAGGAAAAGAATTCAGAAATATATAGTAAAAGAAATTACAAAAGACTTAAAATGGCACAGTAGAAACTAACATAAAAGAAGGCAGTAATGGAGGAACAACAAAGATATAAGGCATATAAAAAACAAATAGCAAAATGGCAGTTCTCCTTCCTTAACAGTAGTTACATTAAATATAAATGAATCAAGCTCTTTAATGAAAAGGCAGAAATTGGCAAAATGGATAAAAAAATGATCCAACTACATGTTGTCTACAAGAGACTCACTTTCGATTCAAAAATTACAAATAAGTTGAAAGTAAAAGGACAAAAAAATATATTCTATGCAAATGGTAACTAAAAGAGAGCTGAAGTGGCTATATTAATATCAGATAAAAAAGACTTTACTTGCTACTAGAGGCAAAGTATTTTCAAAATAATGAAAGGGTCAGTCCATCAAGAAGATATAATAATTATAAACATGTGTACACCTAACAACAGAACTCTAAAATACTGAAACAAAAACTAACAGAATTGAAGGAAGGAATAGACAAATGAATAGTAATTGTGGGAGACTTCAATGTTCCACTTTCAGTTACTGCTAGAACTACCAGACAGAAGACATATCATAATCAAATTTTCAAAATTCTTTCAGCAAGGAAATAAAAGAATTGATAGTGTCAAAGGACATTATCAAGAAATTAAAAAGACAACCTACAGAATGGGAGAAAATATCTGCAAATCTTAAATCTGAGAAGGGTCTAGTATCCAGAATATATAAAGAAGTCTTACAACTCAACAACAAAAAGACAAACACCCCAATTTAAAAATGGGCAAAGGATTTGAATAGATATTTCTCCAGAGAAGATACACAAATGACTGAGAAGCATATATAAGGTTGCCCGATATTATTAGTTATTAGGAAAATGAAAGTCAAAACAATAATGAGGTAACACTTCACACCCTCTCGGACTTTCATTATAGAAAAAAAAAAACAACATAAGTGTTGGTGAGAATGTGAGAAATTAGAACTCTCGTACATTCTGGTAGGAACATAAAATGATGCAACCGCTTTGGAAAACAGTTTGGCAGTTTTTCAAAAAGTTAAACGTAGAATTGCCATATGACCCAGCAATTCTATTTCTAGGTATATGCCCCAAATAATTGAAAATGGGTACTCAAACAAATCCGTATACACACATACATAGGAGTACCATTTACAATAGTCAAAAGGCAGAAAAAAACCATGTGCCTATCAACATATAAATGGATAAACAAATTGTGGAACATCCAGACAATGGAATGTTATTTTAAAATATTTTATTTATTTATTTGAAAGAGAGAGAGCACAAGTGAGGGAACACAAGCAGGGGGAGTGGCAGAGGGAGAGAGAGAAACAGACTCCCTGTTGAGCAGGGAGCCCGATACGGGGCTCCATCCCAGGACCCGGGATCATGACCTGAGCCGAAGGCAGATGCTTAACCCACTGAGCCACCCAGGCGCCCCCAGACAATGGAATGTTATTCAGTCATAAAAAGCAGTGGAGTACCAATACATGCTACAATGTGGATGAAGCTCATAAACATTATGCAAAGTGACAGAAGCCAAACACAGGTCACATACTACATGATTCCATTTATGGGTAATATCCAGAGTAGGTAAACTCAGAGAGAGAGTAGGTTGGAGCTTAACAGTGGCTGGGGGAAGAGGAAATGGGGAATAACTGCTTAATTGGGTATGGGGTTTCTTTTTGGGGTGGTAAAAATGTTCTGGAACTAGATAGAGGTGGTGGTTACATAACACTGAGAATGTACTAAATCCCACTGAATCATTTTAAAATGATTAATTTTATCTTATATGAATTTCACTTCAATAAATTTTTTTAAAAGGAAGAAGTACTGTTACAAGCTTCAACGTGGTTGAATCTTGAAGACTTTGCTAAGTGAAAGAACCCAGACCCCAAAGGCCCTGTATTGTATGATATCATTTATATGAAATGACCAGGATAAGCAGATCTATAGAGACAGAAAACAGATTAGTGTTCACAAGGGCTAGAGAAGGTGGGGTCACTTGGGACTGACTGCTCATCCCAAATAGAATCTTTGGGGGCTGATAGAAATATTTTGCAATTAGGTGGTGATGATTGTCGCATGACCTAGGGAATATATCAAAAACCACTAAACTGTATGTTTTGAAATAGTGAACTTTGTGTTATATGAACTGTATCTCAAAACAGAAAAAAGTATTCAGAGGAAAGATGTGGGAAAAAAGAGTTGTAGGGGCATGTCTGCAGTTGATTATGGTTATGATAAAATTATTATGTCACTTTTTCTGAATTTCGTGGTGCTTTACCGCTTTTTATTACTTGTAATTTGTTGTGATTTCTTCTCTTACTCTAAATGAGTAATCACTTTTGTGCTTATTTTGTATTTTTTTTTTCCTGGTAGAGTTCTCCAACACTCACTCTCCTCGGAGATGCCCTTCTGGTTCCACTTCTTATACGACCACTGCCTTCCTTTGGGTTACTACCCGCCCGCAGAGTCAGCGAATTGCCTAACTGGTCTACAGTTTCACAAGCCTCTACCTCCCACCAGCCTCCAGGCTGCTGCCAGGGAAAATCTCGGAAAATCTCGCGGAAACGCATGCAGTGGTCCTCCCTCCGCCGCGGGGCGCTTTGGCGTTCCGTAGCTTCCGGTCCCTGGGGCCAACCGGGTTGGAGGCAGATGATCCTCCTTCCGACCAATAGTCAGAACGTCAGCGGTAGCCTGGCCCGGCCTCGCGACGCCTCCCTCCTCTCTTGTTCCTCTCACCTCGCCTCAGGGTAGGCGTTTCATCGGCTCACAGCCACACCAGGAGGGTGAGTACGTATAAGATACTTTGAGAGAGAGGCGAGACTGCATTCACATAACTTTGTTACAGTGTATTGTTATAATTGTTCTATTTTATTATTGTTGCTAATCTCTTACTGCGCTTCATTTATATGTTAAACTTTATAACAGGTATGTATGCATAGGAAAAAACATAGTATATATAGGGTTTGGTATTCCCTGCCATTTAAGGTGCCTCTGGGGGTCATGGGACGTTGTCCCCTGTGGATAAAGGGGGACTAGCGTATTTTCTTCCTTCTCATTTCTAATGAGAAGCCTTCCAAGGCTCTCTGCTTGTACGATAAGGAGCAAATTTCTTAACAGAGCCCAACGTCTCTTTCCAGATCCATCTCTTAGTCTTTCCCTCACTAAATTGTATCTCTGCATCAGAAGTCCTATCCAACTCTCCCGTGTTCTCGAGAAGCTCAGGTTTTTTATATCTCCTGTTACCCTCTTTTCCCTTACCTATGATGACCTTCCTGCACCTTCTCCTCTTGGGGAGTTCATCTCTCTATGCTCAGCTCAAGTGTTGTCCCTGCAAGGTTTCTCGGTTCCCTCTGCAACTCTTATAATCCCGTATTGTTGTTATTTGTTCAAATATCTGTGCATTCTATACGTTTACATATCAACTAAAATAATTTGAACTATTTTCCTGTGCGTATGAATATATATAAAACCTATATATGTGTGTTTTCTCGTATACATATGTTTTAACATATACATATATATTTTTAAAATTTGTTTCCTAAAGAACTAGGTGTCTACAAACATATTCAAGGTAGGGACAGTGTCGCATCTATTTAAAAAATGTTTTTCTCAGGTGCCTGAGTGGCTCAGCCCGTTAAGCGTCTGCCTTCGGCTCAGGTCATGATCCCAGAGTCCTGGGATGGAGCCCCGGGTCGGGCTCCCTGCTCAGCGGGGAGCTTGCTTCTGCCGCTCTCCCTGCTTGTGTGCTCCTCTCTCTTTCTCAAATAAATAAATAAAATCTTTAAAAAATAAATAAATAAAATAAAAAATGTTTTTCTCTGTAGTCACTATATTTTCTGTACATACCATGCACTTACCCACGTGCCGGGCATTGATACAATAGAGTAAATGCTTTCTGAATTTAATTGAATTGGAAGTATATATGTGTGTGTATAAACATTCTTTCCCTTAAGGACTTTAGGCACTGAATAAAGAAATAAGCACATGAGAACAATTAAGAATATTAATATTATAAATAAATGTCAAGTGGCATACTGCAAAACAAATGAGCACTCGTGGCCCACAGAGCGCAGTGGACTGTATCATCATCATCACAAATGCGTTAAAGCTGATCAAAGGCAAGCTTATTGGAGTAGAGGGGTAGTAAATAGATACAGGTGAAGGGTGTTGGCTCAGGGTAAGGAGACAAAGTGTCCTCTTTGGGAAGGAAAGAACGTGAAGGCTCTTAGGATGTGGGGAGAGAATTTTAACATTTTCATGTGGAGACAAGGGAATTCTTTGATCCCAGTGGGAGGTCTTCAAGTAATTTAGTGTTTTCTTTGGATGTGCTATCTTGTACTGAGATTAAAAGACATATATGGTTATCTAAGAATTTTTACTACTTCAGGGAAAGCTTCCCCTGAATCCCCAAATCCCATTTTGTGAGGAAGAGGGGAATGGGGACCCAGTTAGGTACACGGAGTCAATTCATGGAACCCAAATAAAAGCAGACTTTGCTTTCCTTTCTTCCTTGTTCTTTCGCACTCCCTCCGCACTCTGAGGGCTTCCCAGGAGTTGTGGCAGACCGTGCTCTGCCAGGGACTCATTGGTGGATTAGTGGAAAGTAGAAGACACTTTTCTCACTTTATTCTACGAGACTGGAATTCCCAGAAGACCATGCAAAACAAAACAAAACCACAAGTCACACTGTATTTTGTGTGTGAGAGGAAGAGGAGGAAATCATCTCTCTTTTGGTATGCTGATGGAAAAGAGATTTATAAGCTCCTTGGGGAAGCATGTGGTTTGTTTATTATGCAAATTTTGATCTGGTGTTTTATGGTTTTCTTCCTCTTATTTTTCTCTCTCACACAGTTTGGGAAGGTTTGCTTTGATGCCTTTTCCCTTATTTCTTGCTCCTCACGTCCCAAAACCTGCTGGTGCCTAATGTCTTAAGCGCCACAGAGACCCTTTGGGAGGATTTGACTCTACCTCAAAGTGTGAACACTGACATGCCCAGAGGACAAGATGCTCAAGAACCTGGAAGAAGGAACTCCAATGGGAGAACTGAAATCATGAGATGAGCCATGGGAGGGATTTGGGGGATTTAACAGAAAATTTCAAACCTCAGCAAAACTGGTGACTGATATTTTGTTTCTCCCTTCCTTCAACAAACCATCAAATGTATACTATGTATTTCGCACTGGGCTATTTGAATGACATTGATGGGTAACTACAAAAAAAAGGATCTTTTTGAGGAGATAGACCATCAGCGAATCGTGTAAGTAAATGTAAAGTTGCCACTGTGTGTTAGAAAAGAGAATTTAGGGCTTGAGTGGTGGTGAGTGGGGGCACTTCCAGGGAAAGAGGACGTCAGACTCAAGGCCCTGTAGCCAGAGAGAACCTAGCTAGTTGGAGAGATTAAAAGAAAGTCAGTGTGGCCATTAAAGATTTGGTTAAAAAAAAAACCACTCTGGCTGCTCTGTAGACAAGAGTCAAAGTGGATGAGGAGAATTCTTCCGGAGGCCACGTGTAGCTTATAGAACCTGAAGTCTGGAAAACAGCGGGCCTCAGGAGAGTCTGGAACCTAGCCCTGAAAGCTTCTGTGTCTCTGCCTCTCTCTTTGTCTCTCTCTCTCCTTTGTCTCTCCCCCCTCCCTTTGTCTCTCCCCCTCTCCCTTTCTTTCCTCTATCTCCCTCCTCCTCCTCTCCCTATCCCCCTATTTTTCTTCTCTCCCTCTGTTTTCTCATATTCTTTCCCTGCCTCCTTCACATACCTGCATTATCCTTTGTTCTCTCTGCACCCAGATTAGACTTTACCTAATCTTCCACTTCAAAGACCTAGAAGAGAGAGAGATTGGGGCACCTGGGTGGCTCAGTTGGTTAAGTGGCTGCCTTCGGCTCAAGTCATGATCTCAGGGTCCTGGGATCGAGCCCTACATCGGGCTCCTTGCTCTGCAGGGAGCCTGCTTCTCCCTCTCCCTGATACTCTGCCTACTTGTGCTCTCTCTGTCAAATAAATAAATAAAACTTAAAAAAAAAAGGAGCTTGCCTAGAATCTCTCTGTATCCCCCACCCCACCCTTATTAATTCCTTGCTGAGTTAGCGGAGACTCACCGCTTGGGGGGAAGAGCATGTGAGGGCATCATGCATGATTTTAGTGACTCACCACCAGAGTTCTCAGGGAAGGGGATTGGCTGGCCAGACCCCCTCATGTGTTTTTCACTAATACATGATTGTCCATCCCCATGTTCCATGCATTGATCAAACACACAGATTTTTATTTTTTAATTTTTTTAGAGATTTTATTTTTTTGTCACAGAGATAGAGCGTTCGTGTGTGCACAAGCAGGGGGAGGGGCAGGCAGAGGGAGAAGCAGGCTCCCCACTGAGCAGGGAGCCCAATGCGGGACTCAAACCTAGGACCCTGGGATCATGACCTGAGCCAAAGGCAGATGCTTAATTGACAGCCACGCAGGCATCCCCAAACACATAGATTTTTTAAAACAGTCACATGGTCGGGGAGCAGTCTATTACCCTAAGGCAGAAGAGCCACCATGCACTGGCAAACATATTACTTGTGTACTGGGCACTGTGATATGTGCTGGAGAAACAAAAGCAGCCCCAGACCTCAAACTGCTCCTATCTTTTGCAGGAGGCAGGCATATTAACTGAAACCCTTCACATTCCTGAGTACTTTGCAGAATATTTCTTGTCTTCAGTTCAATTTAGCTCAATTCAGTTACATACTATGGGCACCGTGAGAGGGAACACAAAGATAAATGCCTGGACTCTACCCCCAAGGAGTTCAGAGTCCAGGAGGGGAGACAGACATATCAGCAAATATTAACGATGCAGAGTGGCAAGTCAACCCTGTATGTGAAAGACTCACAGGCAGGAAAGAGAAGGGAGTGATTATATCCCCCACCCCCAACAACACACACACACACACACACACAATAATCATAGATGTCTTCTTGGAAGAGGGGGCACCTACTCTGGGCTTCAGAAGGCATTCCAGGCAGTGGGATTGGGGCACAAAGAACATAGAATGATACTGTTGGAAGGTGAAGTGATGGTGGTGGTGGGAAGGCAGCGATGGTGAGATTGTGAAGGCCTTTGTGTACTCTGATCAGGAGTTATGCAGGGGCGCCTGAGTGGCTCAGTTGGTTAAGCGTCTCCCTTTGGCTCAGGTCATGATCCTGGGGTCCATCCTGGGATCGAGCCCCGTGTCGGGCTCTGTGATCAGCAGGGAACCTGCTTTTCCCTCTCCCTCTGCTTGTTCCCCCACTGGTGCTCACTCTCCCTCTCTTTCTCAAGTAAATAAAATCTTAATGATGTGCATCTACAAAAGACCCTAGGGAGTAGAGACATGTGAATGGTGTGTGCACCCTGGCAGGAGCAGAGAGGACTGGTGATGTGGAGGCCAGGCTACAGGGGGAGAGCATTTGGAAGATGAGGACCTAAGGCAAGTCCGTAGGGATGAAGTGGGGAGGCTTGACATGAGAAAGGTTCAGGAAAGAATCTGAAGGTTTGGTGACTAGTTGGATATGTGTGTGTGTTGGGGGGTGGGGTTGGGGATGTCACAGAAAAACATCCAGAATTAATCCCAGGTTTCTGCCTCAGGCCAAGAGAGAATATAGAAGGAATAGGAACAATGGGACGAACAGGACAGAGAAGGGGGCATCATTGAAGCTGGAGGAGGTTAGGAAGCATTTACATGGAAGTTTTCAGGAGAAGGTTGAATATACATGTCTGGAGCAGGAGGAGAAAGAACTGAAATGAAGTATGAAATCTGGAATCTAGGTGTCAGAACCAAGGGAGAGGTTGAAATCTCCTCAACAAACAAGATAGGAGAACCCAAAACAGGACTGTTGGTCTTTCACAGGATTAGTAGAGTAAAATGATTAAGGGAAAGACATAAAATAGGAGAAAGTATCTCATAAGGGAAAGACATAAAATAGGAGAAAGTATCTCAAAATCAAAAGGAGGAGAACGTGGGTAAAAGTATCAGTTGCTACAGAGTGATCAGGAAAGGCTCGATAAGGATTTGGCAGTTAAGAAATTGTCGGAAGCCTTTGCTTGGGTATCTTTCCCTGCATTGTTGGGAATGGGAGACCAATTACCGGGTTGGTGAAGAAGTGGTGTTACGAGTAGAGATTATTTCATCAATACACTTGACTTTGAAGGCATGGAGAGAGAAAAGTCAGTAGCTAGAAGGGGGCACTGGGTTTGGGGAAGGGTTTTATGTGTTGGAGTATCGAACATGTTTATAAATTGAGGGGAAGGTTCCTGTTGAAAGGGAAGCTGAAGGTTTGCCTGAATGGCTCAGTTGATTAAGCATCGGCCTTCCACTCAGGTCGTGATCCCGGAGTCCTGGAATCCAGTCCCACATCGGGCTCCTTGCTCAGCGGGGAGCCTGCTTCTCCCTCTGCCTGCAGCTCCCCCTGCTTGTGCTCTCTCTCTCTGACAAATAAATATATAAAACCTTAAAAAAAAAGAAAGAAAAAAGAAACGGAAGCTGAAGAGTGAGATGTCCCCAGAGAGACAGAAGGCAATGGATTCTAATATACAGTTGGAGACACTAATCTTCAACGAAAGGAAGAATACATCTTCCCCTAAAATTGTAAGAATGGCAATGGATATAAAAAGGTTTTTTTTGTTTGTCAGTTGGTTGCTGTAAAGGAAAACTTACAAATTTTAAGCCTGATGGCCACCATTACTCAAATATAAAGAAGGCCATTTTCAAGGGTGAAGAATCAAGAAAAGAGGCATGAGAGGGCAATGCTTTTTAATATCTGCTGTGGTCATCAGAAGAATGAAACTTACAAAGTGGAACTCACTGGCATTGAAACCACTGGAGAGATCATAAATTAGTGGAGGTGCCCATCAGCAGTCCAGAGACTCAAGTGTCTTGCCCATGTCATACTACTAAACCCAGGTCTGACACAACTTGAACCAGATCCTGGAATGCATTTACAAATGAGTATCATTCCCTTTAATCAAGCTAGAGATAACCAACAAGGCTGGATAGAGAATTGGGAGTTTATGAAGCACTCTCTCAATCTCTCTCTCTCTCTCTCTCTCTCTCTCTCTCTAATTCCTAGAAGCTCCGGGCTCTTTCCTTATGAGCTAAGTATTCAAGTTAGATGAGTGAATATAAAACCAATGCAAAAAGAGTCTGCTAAAATCACTGAATTTGTGGATTCTGCCAGTGGTTACCGAAGGCAGGTTTTCTGGCTTTAGGAGACCCCTTCAAGCTATTAGATCTTCATTGAAGGCGAGACAATAGGAAATGCACTTAAATTGCAGCAAAATGTCAATAAAGAAGGATGTTCTAAGAAGGGTGGGCTCTGAGAGGACAGACAATAACCTGCTGGGGTGATCCTTAGGAACAAATACATCTCAGGCGGTTTTACTTCAGTCCTAGGAGGATGATTTATTTAGATTTCTTACATTCCCTTTTAGGTCTATGCCACAGTTTGATATTAGGTAAAAAGAATATATAGTAGTAGCACACAACATAAAATGGGAACAGCACATAATACTTTGTTTTTCTTTGCTTTACATTTTATTTTATTTTCTCTTATAATGGGCACATTAGAAGTAGCTGCTATGTAAAAATCATCTGGACATTAAAGTAGAATAAGTCATATGTAATTACTAATTGTGTCATAGCCCCATCAGAGGGGGGGGGGGGGGAGCAGAGAGAGAGAGAGAGAGAGAGAGAGAGCGTGCACTTCATAAACCCCCAATTCTCTATCCAGCCTTGTTGGTTATCTCTAGCTTGATTAAAGGGAATGATACTCATTTGTAAATGCATTTGGCAAACTTACCCTGCTATTGTTTCCATTATTTTGCAAATTACAGACATTGAGATGAAGGCTCTGTAATTTCTGAGCGTTCCCTTTATTCCTGCTTGGAAAACTGGTGTTGCCCTGGCGTACTTCCACTTTGCTGTGATTTCATTTGAATACAGCAAATTCTTTATTATGATTAACAAAGACTTCTGCTCCATTCCTCTTTGAATATCAGTCTGCTCATGGAGATGAGTTGATTTTGAGCCCTGCTGTCTACTTGAATCTCTCTGCTTCGCTGATCTCAAAGATGTTCAAGACAACAGACACCCAAGTATTCCTAAATGACATGTTTTTTGTGTGTTCTCCCTTTTGAATTTGTTATATGTTTAGTAATTTTACCATCGTCTGGAACTTTTTTCTCTTCATTCAATTGTCTGATTCTAAATGTCTCCTTCGCGCATTACTTAAAAGCTTGAAAATATACATGCAGTTGGCTTTGGTAATCTTGCTATTTTTAAGCTTCTTTCTCTTTTAATATTTCAGTTTTCCTTTTTCCTCAGACATACATCTCTCAAGGTTTTACAGTATTTTGTAAACAGTCTTGATACCAGGAGCTTCGGGGCATCTGGAATATACAGACGGCTTTCCAGGAGCACTCTACATTTCTAATTCATTCATTAGTCATTGAGCTGCAATCACTTTTCCCCCAAATCAGACTCCCCTTCTTTAAATATCGCCTGGATGTCCACCCCATATAATACTCATGTAGCAGTCCTTACGCTTAGGGAGTGCTAATTAAATATTTGCTTCCTAAGATCAGTCAGATTTAGAAGAAATCACATTAAGAGAACTCTTCTAGGGCTTGCTTGTTGGAAAATGCTCGTGCATGACTATGATCAGATACAACATTCTTCTCCTATTCCTCTTTTCCCTCATTTTCTCTTGTCTTTTTTTCTATATCTCCTCTGCCGTATCAGCATCTCCGGTCACCCCTTGCTGCTTTAACTCTGTCGGCCAAATATTGGAAGGAGTATGTGGAGGTGAGGGTAGCGCAGTCCTTTTTCTCATATTGGGCAGATAGCATTGTGGAAAATGAGGATCCTAATAGCAACAACAATGCCTCATACTAATTGAGAGTTTACCAGGCATTGTTCCATCTGCTTTATGTGTTTTATCTCAGTTAATCTTCTTAAGAATCCTATGAGGTAAATAAGACGATTGGGTCTGGATTCTGATAGCTCAGAGAGGTTGGGAAACACGCCTCAGGCCCCACAGCTAGCTACTTAGCAGAAGGTGCGGGATTTGAACTCAGGAGGTCTGATTGCCCAGCTAGAAGTAGGCTGTACCTGCACAGAGGAAGCTCTCAATGAATTGTTAGTATTTTGTGGAGATTATTATTCAGATCCTTATCTTCCGTGTAGAGAGCACTATCGTATGACCCTTTTGTCTGATTGAATTTAATCGCACTAACCCATGGAGTTATGATTCCATATAATCAAGGAAACCAAATCTCAAAGACTTTCTGTAACTTGCTCAAGATTACTCAGCTGGGAAAAGGGAGGCCCTGAACACTCCAGCTAGTCCCCCCCTTTTTATCCCTCTTGGGGGTTTGCTTTGGAGAACATGTTGGATTTTTCCTCCTCAGGCTGCAGAATCGAATGAGGAATCTAACTGATGATAATAACTCAGATGTCAATGGCTGATGCTCTTAACTGCATAAGCAGGGTTCACACATGAGCTGGGAGCTGCTCCTGTTTGTGGGGCACTGCTGTCTGCACGGAGCCCCTCTTCCCCAGGGGCACATACCATACAGTGGTCTGTGGCAAAGGAGGAAGAAGCTCACACCAGCCTTAACTGTCCCGGTGCTTTGGTGTCTAGAGCTACTGTTTTAGTGCTTCCTAAAAACGTAGAAAAAGCTCTTTCACTTTTCATTTCCAGCCCCTGGGCTGTCTGTAAGACTCCATTTTGAGTATAGGGGGACCAGGCTTGGGATCAGAATCACAGGACAGAAGCCATTTGGTGTTCAGAATCGTCCTCCTGTCCATTAACTAAGATGTAGGCCTGCTTCCTGGTGGAGGTCATTGAGCTCGGATCGTTCTCTCTTTCGTTGACCTCTCCCAAGAGTGTCCTCTGTCAGGGTCCACATCATCAGTTTTTGAAACATGTTCTAAAAATGAAATCTCTCATTCAGACTCAAGGGTAAAGAATCTGTAATGGCTGTTTTTTTGTTGTTGTTGTTTTGTTTTTGTTTTTGTTTTGTCCAAAGCCCAACCTTTCTACCCTATAGCCTCCATTTCCTTTTGGGAAACTGCCTTTTCCCTAAATCGTGTGGCCTGGGTGGAGGGTAACACCTGCCTCCTCCTAGGGAAGCCTAGGGGCCAGAGGCTCCCCTCAAGCAGCCAGGGAGTGAGCATGTGTCCTCATTTGACCAATCAGGGCTCTCCTCTGTGTCTTTGAGGCGGGAGTGACACAAAGAGGGGAGGGATGGGTCGCAGTTGGTGTCCGTGTAGAAATGCGGCCCAGGGACCGGCGGCTCCTGCTGCGAGTCTGGGGGCCTGGCTTTCACGCTGCCCTTCACATTTGCAGTTTCGAAGCCTCCAGCTGATTCTCTGAGCTCTTCATGTCTTTACAATAAATGACCCCTTAGGCAACACAGCCAGGGTGCCTTTCTGTTGCATACTACGAAGAGACCAGACAGAAATACAAGGAAATGCATAATGTAAAGGTAGCAAAAAACATCTTCCTGGACCTCTTTTCTCTCCTTTTCATTCCCCTCCCTGTTCTCCTCTGCTTCTAAATCCTCATGGACCTGGTGTTGCCCCCACTGCTCAGGCCCTATCCAGGAGCTAAGGGCACTAAGGTTGCCCTCCCCAGAGCCAAGAGGTCTGGATTTCTTTCTCCACCTTTTACCACAACCCACATAGCAACATCTTCTGTACTTTCTTCAGCAGGACCATGGTCCCCCAGGTCTTCATGGTTGTAAGGGGATTCCAGAAAACCATACGTGTTAAATAGAACACTCTTGATTTGGGAATACTATGTCTATCAGGTAAAAGAGCAACTGCTCTGGCCCACAGTGAGTTTGAAAGCCAGTGTGATAAGCCAATCCATACTCCCTTCCTCCAAGAATATTCATAGCCGATGATACTTCTGAGTAGGCAGCCCAAAGAATATTTGGGCCTAAGGTAAATTAGGATCTTCTCCCATCGCTGCTACCACCTCATTGTGTAGCTTTAAACAAGTCACTGAGCCCTTTTGGGTTTCACTTTCTGAGTTTGGGAAAAGGAGGGCATTACATTAGATAGTCTTTAAGTGCCTTTCTGTACAATGATTTGGTGTTACCTGTTCCATTGGTATTTGCATTTTAACAGAAGACACGTGAAGATTTCATACTTTGAGCCCCAAACAAATAAATCATCACTATCCAGACATCAGACTTTGTAAGAGGCTAGAAGGAGAAGTATTTTTGGTTTGTGGGTTGGGGGCGGGAGGGAAGGGAAGGAGAAAAGAGGAGTAGTAAGTACCTCAAACTTTGGTCACGCTTCCCAGCAATTGCAACTCCACAGACAATTGCTTCTCTCATTAGACTGAGAGTCTCACCACCACCCCAGCGTGGTAGGAAGGGGCTCACTGGTGTGCTTCCATATTTGGCCCAAACACAAGACAGATGCTTTCCTGGTGCTTGTGTACATTACCCATTCTTGCTCAACTTCAGCAACATCAACTCCCCTCGGAGTTCTTTTGTTCAAAACACAGTAAGTGGATCCACATTTTCTCCTTGAATAAACAAAAACCCCTGCTTGCCACCTTGCTCAGAGCAGGGTGGTTTTTCTCTATATGGGTACACGTCTTTGTATTTCTGTCCCTGGCCCAGACAGGGATGTTTTGTTTTGTTTTCTCAGTTACAACTCATACTAATGAATGTTAGCTGATGATGCCTGAAGTGTAGTTACCATCTCTTCAGTATTCACCCAGTGGATACAATGTCTGCAAATTATTTTAAAATATTACCATTTGTTTTAACAATTGTACTAGAGGAGTAGATTTTTATTTGCATTTTAGATGAAGCAGCTGGGCAACAAGAGTGTCAGTAACTTTCCCAAAGTCATACAGATAATAAGAGGCCGACCCGGGATGCGAACCTGTGCCCATCTTTCTTGAAGTTCTTATCACTGAAAGGAATCTGGAAGGCAAAGGACATTTTCCAGAGTGTGGGCAGGTCACCTCAGGAATTGGAGGCAGACCAGGGTCTGTTTCTCTCTATCCATTTAGACTCAGGCCTGCCTAAAAGCAGTAAGTAGAAGGCACCAGTGTTGACCACAATGTTTGCAGTTCGTAAGTTCGAAATTCGCAATCAGCCCCTTTCCCGTAGGACACTATAATAAACCCTGGCACGGGCCCTGCAATTTGGTTATGCGAAGGAAACAGGAAACAAGCGCATTTCCACTGCGCCTTCAGTCTGAAGAGGGCTGGCGTCTGCCCACGTGAGGGCTAGATTTTCTTGTCAGTATTGTATTTACTCTCCTGGTCACATGCGCGGAGAGAGGAGGATGAGTCACAGTTAACTGACTGCTAAATTAGGCAAATGTAATCCATTTGTTTCTTTCAAATTAGATCCCCCCCACCAAAGCATTTTAAAGCTCTTTTTCCTCGACAATCATACTCACAACCTAAACAGCTAATGCATTCCCAATTTGTGCTAATCTGGCTCTCTATTATAAGCAAATAAATGATCATTTTGTAGCATTCTCTTCCTATGTGAGGGCAGGATTTTGAGTGTATTAATCTTCACCCACAAATGCCAAACCTCTGCAGACCTTCTGCCTTTGCTTTACTCATGTCCGCCCCTCACTCCTTACTTTGCAAAGCCATCAAAATACAGTGGGTCACATTGGATGATTTATTAGCAAACAGCAATGTAGTCCTTAAGCCCTAGGAATCACAGATCAGCAGCTCTGTGAGAAATCGAGTGGGTCATTCAGTACAGCTTACTAATTTTACAGATAAAGCTGAGACCCAGCAAGGCTGGAGTATTTGGACGAACACAGGTCTTTGCATGCCCAGTTCCTCATTTCAGGCCCTCTCTCCCTCTTGCCCGACAGCACACCTGGAAATCAGTGCCACTCAGAAACCCTGGTTTGGAAGTATGAAATGTGTGATGGTCAAAACAAACAAAACAGCTGGTCCATATACCACGCCAGTGGGGCCATCCCTCAGGAGAGCTCCCTGGGATAAGGTCACTGGCTGGGATCTTTTCCTTAGAAGGTCATTCAGCTTCATCTCTGGACCTGCACCCATGTGCTTAATTTCCCTATGAAATTTGATGCATAGAGTCAGAGACTTATTTCTTATTTTACCCAAATTTAGCAGTGAGGTCAGAGACACCTGGATTTATTCAAGAATAGACACAAAGTTGCTGTTTTGATCTTTGTTTTCAAGGTGCTCTGTGACTTTTTGGAAACCTCTGATGGTCTTTCTCCAAATGAACAGAGCTGTATTTCCTCTTCCTCTGCACGGAGGAGGCACATGTCAGCCCATGGGCAGGAACAGCCCCTTCAGGAATGTGGGGCAGGAGAAGGTACCTCTGGAAACCATCAGGCCTGTGTCGTCATCATCATCTGCATCTCTTGCATTTATGCGGGGAAGTCTATTAGGGCATTTACATGGATGCCTCACTTAATGCTCACGTGAAATGTTTTATAAATGAGAACACTGTTTTGGAGAGGTTAAGAAACTTGCCCCGGGCCACACAGCTAAACAGAAATTCAAGCCTGAAAACGGAAATTTGACTCTGGAGCAAGTGACAGAAACACTGTGCCATGTGGCCCTGGCCGATTCACTCAGAAGTTAAATAGCCCAGTGTTTTCGGCAACATGTACATATTGAAAGAGAGCATCTACGCATCATATAGGTCCAGGTTCTGGTTCAGCTACACCTACTTTCTAGCTTGGGCATGGAAGTTGACTTTTCCGTTTTAATTTCATCTCCGGTCTAACAGTAACAAAAGACTGAAATGAAAAATTGCATCATCAATGAAAATGCCTCCAGTGGTAAGAAAGACTTGGCAAATTTCAATTGCCTCCCTTCCTTCAGGGAGATGCCTGGACCGACCTAAAGGAATCACTGTTAATCTTTAATGGTGATTTTTAAGACACTGGGGACCAGTCCTCCTGGACAGCCATTTTGAGGAAGAAGGGATTTACATACTGTGGTGTTCTAGTGCAGGAGCAAAGAGCTCAGGAGTCAGATTGCCTGGCTTTAGATCTCAGTGGGCTCTTTGCTCCCTCTGTAACCTGAACTCTCTGTGCCTCAGTTTCCTTGTTTGTAAAATTAGATTATGATAGCAAAATCCCAAACAGTCCAATAAAAAAGTGGGCAAAGGACTCGTATGCATATTTCTTCAAAGAATATTTACACATGGCCAAAAAGCACCTGAAAAGATGTTCAAACATTAGCAATCAGGGAAAATGGTTAGTGTTGGCAAGATCATGGAGAAATTGGAATGCCTGTACATTTTTGGTGGGAATGTAGGATGGTGCGGCCTTTGGAAAAGTTTGATGGTTTCTCGAAAAGCTAGACCTAGAATTACGATATAATCCAGCAATTCCACTCCGAGGTATATAGCCCAAAGAATTAAAAACAGATATTTAAACAAAAACATGTACATGGAATTTGGAGCAGCATGATTTATAATAGCCAAAAGATGGAAACAATCCAAATGTCTAGTGACTAGTGAATGGATAAACAAAATGTGGTATATCCATACAATGGGATATTGTTCAGCCATAAAAGAGAATGGAGTACTGATAATGCCACAACATGGATGAATCTTGAAAACATTTTGCTAAATGAAAGAAGCCAAACCCAAAAAGCCACATATTGTATGATTCAGTTTGTATGAGAAATCCAGGATAGGCAAATCCCTAGAGACAGAAAGCTGAGTAGTGGTTGCCAGGGGCTAGTGGGAGGGGGAAGGGGAGTGGCTGCTTCCTCAGTATAGGATCTCTCTCTGGGGGTGATGAAAATGTTCTGAACGCAGATAGCGGTGACAGCGGCACAATCTGTGAATGTACTAAGTGCCACTGGATTGTATAATTTAAAATGGCAAATTTTATGTTATGTGTATTTTACCACTATAAAAAAGAGATCATGGTAACACATACCTCAGAATTGTTTTAAGTCTTAAATTACATAGTAAGCACAAAATAATCATTGTCAGTGATGATACTGACAGGGATGGAGGATGGGAGAAGATAGAGAAGGGTATAGAAGTCAGGGTTGAAAAGGAGGAATGGGGAAGAAATAAGTTGAGGCCTGGTGGGGAGGGCATAAGAGTTGAATAAGACTTGTGCAGGAGGACATGGAAGAGGTGGTGCAGGTAGGAAAAGTGTATATATGTATGTATTAAATGAGAGGAAGACATTGCAGCCTTTTCATAAAAATCTAAGCAATGGACTAGTTTATACAAATCCCAAAATCAGTGGTATGGTTAATATTTTGTGATGAGAAGAAAGCCAGTGAATTTAATGCCACATGCATAGCTTTGTAAGCCCTGACTTGTGAAGTAATTAAGTTTCAGTTTTAGAGAGAATGTTCCTATCAAGGAGCCTCATTTTTTAACATTTCTAGGTGCACTAAGAAAGAGTAGTCAGGGGCACTTTGGTGAGGATGGACACGTTTGTTAGGCAATAACATGGATTCCAGGAGATGAGGCTGTAATATTTGGCCCACTTCTGTTGAGCCACAGCTCCAATTTTAGAGTGGTTTTTTGTTGTTGTTTTTGTTTTTATTTTTTTTTTTATTTATTTATTTTGTTTGTTTATTTATTTGACAGAGAGAGATACACAGCGAGAGAGAGAACACAAGCAGGGGGAGTGGGAGAGGGAGAAGCAGGCTTCCCACAGAGCAGGGAGCCCGATGTGGGGCTCGATCCCAGGACCCTGGGATCCTGACCTGAGCCGAAGGCAGACGCTTAACGACTGAGCCACCCAGGCGCCACCTGTTGTTTTTGTTTTTAAAGTAGGCTCCATGCCCAGTATGGAGCCCAACATGGGACTTGAACTCACAACCTTGAGATCAAGATCTGAGCAGAAATCAAGAGTTGATCGCTTAACCAACTGAGCTGCCCAGGTGCCCCTAGAGTGTTCTTGATAAGGACTTTCTAATTGTGACTCCAGGGGGAAAGAATAAAGGACCCATGGCCAACACTGTAACTCAGAGTGGCTTTGTGGGTTTTTTAATGAAAAAGATGCCTACCTCCCACTTCCACATAACACCTACCCTCCTTCACCATTCCCCCCGACCCCCAATATTCTGGCCATGTTAGTCTAGGTGTGAGTTACATACCTCTCACACAAGAAAAAGTGGTAATTCTTAGGATCAAAATCTAGAAGAGAGAAGGGAAAGAGAATAAGGTATGAACTGTTACAGACCCCTGGGACTCACGGTTATCTTACTCCTTGCTCTTTGGTGCTTAGAAGCTTCTTTCTGGCAGATACTCCCTTGAAAGATGAAATCAAATGCAAACTTGCAGCAGGCTAGGGTTCAAGAGGCCTTGATGGGAACTCTAGAATCTGGGGAAAGTATGGTATTAGCTTTGTTTGCAAGCTGTGCTTTTGTCTTGCAAGTATGGTGGGTCTGGTTGTTTATGGGTGAATGTTTCCAGTTTCCTCCCTCCCAGGCCCTCACCTCATCCACAGATTTTGGCTCCTCCCTTTCCACCTACTAACTGGGAATCCAGTTGGGTTCCTGGATGGTTTTTGAGGCAAAATTGAGAGAATGGAAGAGGGTAGCCTAAATGGAAAAGGGGCCAGAAAAGTCAGGATTGAAATGGAAAGTTTGGAAGGAAGGGAGTGGGGTGGGGCAGATTGCTTAGAGTGGCAATGACAATCTACGGAATGGGGAAAAGGGGAGGGAAGGTGGCGTGGGGAGAGAAAAACCTAATGGACCATCCTGAAGAAGGAATTGTGGATTTTGCATGAGAGGTTGTGCTGGAGTGTATGAGACTTGTGGGTGGTAAAGAAGGGGCTTTGGGGCCTCTTAATTAGAACCCCTGAGGGAGATGAAAATAGGTTCAAATCCTCTCAAATTGCTTTTTGACAGCTGGACTGGTATTCTTTGAATATAGAGATGAGACCACAGGAGACTGGTTTATATTTGGGTTATATACTTAAGGGAGAGACTTGAATATCCTCTGGTATAAATTGTCCCTTTGATCTAAGAAAGAAACCCAAATGATGCAAAGACCATTGACTAAAACAAAGATTGATGAGAAGCCAATAGTTCTAAGAAGCTAAACTGTCCTATGAGACATTGGAAGCTGGTTGTGTATGATCTAGACTGAGACACTGAAAGGTTTGCGGGTCTCTGCAGCAGTACCATTTCCCTGTGGTTTTATCAGATGGAGCTATATCCCTGAAGAACCTAGGGTTCTTTCAGTGAAATCTCTCCTCCCCTACAGAGAATATGAGTTAAAATGGATCCATAGCTATCGAAGCAGTGAAATCCTGAGAAGCTCAAAAGCTGAGAGAACTCTTAAAAGATCTTGAGACCAAGTGATTTAGGAAAATTACATTCCAGGGGCATTCATTCAACCAGTGCCTTCCTCCTTGCCTTTACCAAGAAATGTCAGGGATGTTTACGTTCTTATTGTAATCTAGATAAGAGTTTCATTTAATCCTTTCACTATGAGCAAAGTTACAAAGGGTCTTGGTCATTTTGAAGTATCCAGTTTTTTTCCCCTTGTTTTCAAAAATAGATGTTTTCTAATCTAAGAAAATAAAGCCCCTTAGAAAACAACCCTGTAATTACTGCTTTCAGTCTTCCAAAATGTTACAATGAGGTCATCTGAGCCCCTGTTCCAGTGAAATCATCACTTCTTCAAAGATTATTTCTAGCTGGTGTCTCATCTATTGTGTGATAAGAGGGATTGCTCATGAAGTCCCCCTTTAAAACTGAGGTGGGGTGAGGGAACCGCAAACAGCCCTATCCCAGGGAATGTTTGTGAGGCCCTGGTATGATAGGCTTGCTGGAGTATAGCTGCAAATTCCTTATGTGTATGAGGTAACGTATCTTACACCTTGGTTTTAAAATAAGCCTGGGACATTAAATCTCTCAACTTCCCACCGTCTCCTCCTTCCATGAACTCTGAGGAGCAGTAAGCGAAGCAAACCAAGCCGAGCCAAACTGAACAGGACCAAACCAAACCAAACCAAAAACTGTGCTTTGAATTCCAATATCTTTCAAAACTTTCAAGTCAGAGGAAATTGTTTACAATGATTTAGCACAACGCAAATAAATGTTAAGGGAGAGGGAAGGAAAAAAACCTGCCAGCTCATGAGATCACTTTTCTCTACTGCCTGCTTTTGCGGATTTGACAAAAATACGTTATTTCCTCCCAGCGTTTCTGACATAGTTGTGGCAATATTTTGAAACAGGAAAAAGTCCTGTTTGCTTCCACACACAGGCCTCTTGGACTTTGGTTCCCTGGGTATGATCCTGAGTTTGGAAGTGCTCCAAGTGACAGAAAATTGGCAGGTTCCTCATCATTGATTCCTCACTGGCTCCTTGGGAGGGCGGCGGGGGAGGGGGGGTGGATTCTGCCCAGGACTTGGCTGAGCTCTTTGCTTGGCGCCCCAGCCAGTTACTCCAAGTTCAAGGAACTTGACAGACAGAGGCTGCTTGTCTGGTGAAAGATGTGAATGGGCCAGGTTGAGCCTGCCATCTCATGCCAGCACATTCTGTCTTCTTCTAGGGAAGCCTAGTTTCTGACCAGGCTCACAGTGACTCTGTGGGGAGACTGCCCACCAGGGGTGGCCCTGGTCTCGCGATTGGGATGAACCCTGGATCCCTCTGGTATCCCGATCCATACCGCCTCACAGTGACCCGCGGTAGTACTGGCGGCCTATGAGGGGGGGTGTGTTTGACAGTTACACAGTAAACAGTTAAAAGAAAAAAAAAAGACAGAAGGCTTAGACAGTGTTCCAGGAAACAGGCTGTGTTAGTCTAGACTAGTAAAACCCAGCCAATTTAATTTCCGAATTTGTGATTTTTATTTCGGCATGTATTTTGCATTTAACCCCCCCATAAAGAGTTAACAAGTGAGAAAAGCTATGTATATGCACTAAGCTTTCAAATGACTGGTCAATTTCAACCACTTTGAGGGCATCAATCGAGTTGATATTCCAAGGATTAGAAATTATATATTGTTGTTATAAAAAAGAACCTTTGTGTGAATCTCTAACAAATCCTACTATTGTTTTAATAGGAAAGCAACATATGTCATTGTTGAGATTTTAGAAAATATATAAGCAAAAAGAAGAAAATTAAAGTCATGTATAATCTCACCATCTAGATATAAGATTATACTGTTTTGTTAGGCAAGAATTGGCTTTGAGTTAGAACAGAATTTAAATTATGGGCCTAACAGTATGACTCAGAGCAAGTTCACCTTGCTAACCACTGATTTTCTCAGCAAGACACCTAACCAATAGGGGTGTTGGAGGATTGTGGTAAAGTTTTGGGCAGAAAAATAATTGCTGATTGATAATATCAGCATTTTATTTCTTACACTACTGATCATAACTCATTATTAATTTTGTACCACCTACAGTTTCAGAAAATGAGCTCATTTAATTAGTCTCAGACTCCTTTCTTTCCTATGTTGCTATGGCATGAATTTATGGCTTCAGTGTTCTCATTATTGTTTCTGATGCTTATACTTGTTTGGGAGAAGATATATAGAGAGCCATATTTTATAGTGAACAAGTCTGATTTCATAGCTCCATTATTTTTGGCAATGAATGATGTTGAGGCAAGTCTGAGACCAACTTGATTTTCCTCCTTCTATGTGGTGTATTTTGCTTAGTAGAAGCCTGTAGATTTTCTTCAAATTCCATGGCATACTTAGGATAAACTTTGATATCGGTATTCTAATTTAAATATTCTTAGAACATAGTATTCACTTTCATCTATGGTTACTGTAATATCTTAGATAATTCTCTTGTATTATATCTTGGAATATATCTTCTATTTTGAGGTTTTTCAACTCAGATGTACCAATTGTTCTTATATTGGATTATGTTTATCTACCATATATTGTCTTGTATAAAATTGCTTTGCTGCTTTCATTGGCATTCAGTGGGTCAGTAATTTAATTTTCAGCAGTATTTATTCTGTTTTGATTTTATTAGCTCTAAAATGTTGCTGCTTTGTATTTCAATTTGTTTTCGTCTAGAAATTGTCTTTTTTATTTCATTGCCTTGCTATCTTCCTGATTCAGTGTTTGTTAGTCAATTGTACTATAGTGAGAAGGGATTGCTTCTATTGTGAGTCAAAGTTTTACCTAAGTTTTTGATCTAAGTTTTTTTGGCTTTTTGTCTTTTGTGTGCTATGATCTCTTTTTTCCCTCTATTTGCTTCTGCTCAATTTTTTTAAGTCAAAATTTTTATTTTATTGTATTCTATTATATATTTTTAATTAAAATTTTTATTTTGAGATAATTGTAGATGCACATGCAGTTGTAAGAAATAATACAGAGAGATTTGATATATCCTTTGTCAGTTTCCCTCAGTGATAACAGCTTGTAAAAGCTATACTACAATGTCACAAGTAGGATATTGACATTGATATAGATTTCCCCAGTTTTACTTGAATTTGCGTGTGCGTGTGTGTATGTGTGTGTATTTAGTTCTATGTAGTTTTATCACATGTAGGTTGGTTTATTCAGTACCACAGTTACATTGCTACAAAGATCCCCTGGGTTGTCCTTTATAACCACAATTCACCTATTTTGGATATTTCATATAGATGGAATCATACAATATGTGATTCTTTGTGGCTGATTTTTTTCATTAGTGTTTCAAAGTTTATATTGTAGCATTTATCATTACTTTACTCCTTTTTATTGCTGACTAACATTCCATTTTATTAATATACCACATTTTATGAATCCATTTATCAGTTGACAGGGCATTTGGGTTGTTTCTACTTTTTGACTATTATGAATAATATTGCTATGTACATTTATGTACAAGTTTTTGTGTGGACCCATGTTTTCATTTGTCTTGGTTATATTCCTAAGAGTGGAATTGTTGGGTCATATGGTAGTTGTATGTTTACCCATTTGAAGAGTGGCCAGACTGTGTTCCAAAGTGGCTGCCCCAATTTACATCTTCACCACAATGTTTGAGGCTTCTAATACCTCCACATTTTCACCAGAACTCATTATTATCTGTTTTTTTATTACCTTTTTTTGCCTTTTGAAAAAAAATTAATTCTAGTATAATTAACATACAGTGTTATATTAGTTTCAGGTGTACAATATAGTGACTGAACAGTTCTAGACATTATTCAGTGCTCATGATGATAAGTGTACTCTTAAGCCCTTCAAGTATTTATTCCATCCCCCTACCTCCCTCCCCTCTAATAACTGTCAGTTTGTTCTTTATAGTTGAGAATCTGTTTTTCATTTGTCTTTTTTCTTAAATTCCACATGAATGAAATCATATGATATTAGTCTTTTGCTGACTTATTTCACTTAGTATTATGCCCTGCAGATCTATTCATGTTGTTGGAAATGGCAAGATTTCATTCTTTTTTTTTATGGCTGAATAATATTCCTGTGTGTGTGTGTGTGTGTGTGTGTGTGTATACCACATTTTCTTTTATCTATCATTTATCTATTGATGGACACTTGAGCTGCTTTCATAATTTGTCTACTATAAATAATGGTGCAATAAACATAGCGGTGCCTGTATCTTCTTGAATTAGTGTTTTTGTATTTTTTGGGTAATTACTCAGTAGTGAAATTACTGGGTCATATGGTAATTCTATTTTTAATTTTTTGAGGAATCTCTGTACTGTTTTCCACAGTGGCTGCAATAGGTTTCATTACCACCAACAGTGCAAGAGGGTTCCTTTTTCCCCACATTCTCACCAACACCTATCATTTCTTGTGTTTTTTTTTTTTTTTAATTTTTTTTTTTTTTAAGACTTTTTATTTATTTATTTGACAGAGAGAGACACAGCGAGAGAGGGAACACAAGCAGGGGGAGTGGGAGAGGGAGAGAAGCAGGCCTCCCGCGGAGCAGGGAGCCCGATGTGGGGCTCGATCCCAGGGCCCTGGGATCATGACCTGAGCCGAAGGCAGACGCTTAACGACTGAGCCACCCAGGCGCCCCGTTTCTTGTGTTTTTGATTTTAGCCATTCTGACAGGTATGACACAGTATCTCGTTGTGGTTTAGATTTGCATTTCTCTGATGATAAAGGGTGTTGAGCATCTTTTCATGTGTCTGTTGGCCATCCATATGTCTTCTTTGGAGAAATGTCTGTTCATGTCTTCTGCCCATTTTTAAATTGGATTATTTGTTTTTCAGATACTGAGTTGTAGCATTCTTTATATATTTTGGATACGAACCCTTTATCAGATATGTCATTTTCAAATATCTTCTCCCATTCAGGAAGTTTTCTTCTAGTTTTCATGATTGTTTCCTTTGCTGTGGAGAAGCTTTTTATTTTGATGTAACCCCAATAGTATATTTTTGCTTTTGTTTTCCTTGCCTCAGGAGACATATCTAGAAAAATGGTGCTAAGGCCAATGCCAGAGATATTATTGCCTGTGCTGTCTTCTAGGATTTTTATGGTTTCATGTCTCATATTTAGGTCTTTAGTCCATTTTGAGTTTGTTTTTGTGTATGATATAATAAAGTGGTCCACTTTCATTCTTTTGCATGTAGCTGACCAGTGTTCCCAACACCATTTGTTGAAGAGACTGTTTTTTTCCCATTGCAGATTCTTGGGTCTTTTGCTGAAGATTAATTGACCATATAACTGTGGGCTTACTTCTGGGCTTTCTGTTCTGTTCCGTTGATCTGTGTGTCTGTTTTTGTGTCAGTGCCATATTGTTTTGATTACTACAGCTTTGTAGTGTATCTAGAAATCTGGGATTGTGATACCTCCAGTTTTGTTCTTCTTTTTCAAGATTGTGGTGGCTATATGGGGTCTTTTGTGGTTCTATGCAAATTTTAGAATTATTTGTTCTAGTTCTGTCGAAATGCTATTGGTATTTTGATAGGGATTGCATTAAATCTGTAGATTGAGTTGGGTAGTATGGACATTTTAACAGTACTTGTTCTTTCAATCCATGAGCATGGAATGTCTTTCTATTTGTGTCGTCTTCAATTTCTTTCATCAGAGTTTTACAGTTTTCAGAGTATAGGTCTTTCATCCTTTTGGTTATGTTTATTCCTAGGTATTTTATTAATTTTGGTATAATTAAAAATGGGACTTTTCTTAATTTCTTTTCCTGTTATTTCATTATTAATGTATAAAAATGCAATGGATTTCTGTATATTGATTTTGTATCCTGCAATCTTACTGAATTTACATAACAGTTCTAGTAGTTTTTTGGTGGAGTCCTTAGGGTTTTTTATATATCGTATCATGTCATCTGCAAATAGTAAGTTTTACTTCTTCCTTGCCAATTTGGATGCATTTTATTTCTTTTTGTTGTCTGATTGCTATGGCTAGGACTTCCACTACTATGTTAAATAAAAGTGGTGAGAGTGGACATCCTTGTCTTGTTCCTGATCTTATGGGAAAAGCTTTGTTTTTCACTATGGAGTATGATTTTAGCTGTGGATTTTTCATATATGGCCTTTATTATGTTGAGGTACATTCCCTCTCAACCTACTTTGTTGAGGGTTTTTATCATGAATGGTTGTTGTACTTTGTCAAATGCTTTTTCTGTATCTATTGAAATGGTTGTATGGTTTTCATCCTTTCTTTTGTTGATGAGATATATCACATTGATTGATTTATGAATATTGAATCACCCTTGCAACCCAGGAACAAATCCCACTTGATTGTGGTGGATTTTTTTTTTTTTTTTTAAAGATTTTATTTATTTATTTGAGACAGAGAGAATGAGAGAGAGAGCACATGACGGGGGGAGGGTCAGAGGGAGAAGCAGGCTCCCTGCCAAGCAGGGAGCCCGATGCGGGACTCGATCCAGGGACTCCAGGATCATGACCTGAGCCGAAGGCAGTCGCTTAACCAACTGAGCCACCCAGGTGCCCTGGTGGATATTTTTTTAATGTATTGTTGGATTTGGTTTGCTAATATTCTGTTGAGAATTTTTGTTCATTAGAGATATTGGCCTCTAGTTTTCTTTTTTTGTAGTATCTTTATCTGGTTTGGAATCAGGATAATGCTGGCCTCATAGAATGAATTTGGAAGCTTTCCTTCCTCTTCCATTTTTTGGGAATATTTTGAGAAGACTAGGTATTAACTCTTTTTTAAATGTTTGGTAGAATTCATCTGTGGAGCCATCTGGTCCTGGACTTCTGTTTGTTGGGAGTTTTTTTGATTACTGATTCAATTTCATTGTTGGTAATCAGTCCGTTCAAATTTTCTATTTCTTCCTGATTTAATTTAGGGAGGTTACATGTTTCTAGGTATTTATCCATTTCTTCTAGGTTGTCCAGTTTGTTGGCATATAGTTTTTCATAATATTCTCTTATAATTCTTTGTATTTCTGTGGTGTTGGTTATTATTTCTCCTCTGTCATTTCTCATTTTGAGTTCTCTCTCTCTCTCTCTTTGTGATGAATCTGGCCAAAGGTTTATCAATTTTGTTGATCTGAAGAACCAGCTCCTGGTTTCAATGATCTGTTCTATTATTTTTTTAGTTTCTATTTTGTTTATTTTGTATCTAATCTTTATTATTTCCTTCCTTCTACCAGTTTGAGGTTTTGTTTGTTTTTTCTTTTTCTAGCTCCTTTAGGTGTAAGGTTAGGTTGTTTATTTGAGATTTTTCTTGCTTCTTGAGGTAGGCTGTACTGCTATAAATTTCCCTCTTAGAACAGCTTTTGCTGTATCCCAAAGATTTTGGACCATTGTGTTTTCATTTTGTTTGTCTCCTTGTATTTTTGATTTCCTCTTTGATTTCTTGGTTGACCCGTTCATTGTTTAATAGCATGTTATTTAGCCTCCATGTATTTGTGATTTTTCCAGATTTTTTTCTTGTGGTTGATTTCTAGTTTTATTGCATTGTGGTCAGAGAAGATGTATGGTATTACTTCCATCTTTTTGAATTTGTCAAGACTTGTTTTGTGACCTAATATGTGATCTATTCTGAAGAATGTTCCATGTGCACTTGAAAAGAATGTGTATTCTGCTCTTTTAGGATGTACTGTTCCGAATATATTTGTTAAATTCATCTGGTTCAATGTGTCATTCACAGCCACTGTTTCCTTGTTGATTTTCTGTTTGAATGATCTGCCCATTGATGTAAGTGGGGTGTTAAAGTCCCCCACTTTATTGTATTACTACTGATTAGTTCCTTTATGTTTGTTATTAACTGTTTTATGTATTTGGCTGCTTCCATGTTGGGTGCATAATATTTACAATTGTATGTATTCTTGTTGAATTTTCCCTATGTTATTATTATATAGTGTCCTTTTTTGTCTCTTATTACAGTCTTTGTTTTGAAATCTTTTGCCCCATATAAATATTGCTACCATGGCTTTCTTTTTACATCCATTTATGTGATAAATGCTTTTCCATCCCCTTACTTTCAATATGCATGTGTCTTTAGGTCTGAAATGAGTCTCTTGTAGGCAGCATATGGATGGGTCTTGTTATTAATGCATTCTGTCACCTTACATCTTTTGATTAGAGTGTTTAGCCCATTTACATTCAAAGTAATTATTGATAGGTATGTACTTACTGCCATTTTGTTACTTGTTTTATGGTTGTTTTTATAACTCTTCTATTTTCCTTTCTTCTCTTGCTCTCTTCTCATGGTTTGCTGGCTTTGTTTAGTGATATATTTGGATTCCTTTCTCTTTATTTTTTGCATATCTATTACTGGTTTTTTATTTTAGGTTACTATTAGGTTTACATGTAACATCTTAAGTATATAGCAATCTATATAAATTGATGGTTGCTTAAGTTTGAATTCATTCTAAAAGCACTAAATTTTTACCCCTCTCCCCCCAACATTTTTAGGTATATGTTGTCATACTTTATATCCTTTTATTTTATGAGTTCTTTGACTAATTTTTATAAATATACTTAATTTTACTGCTTTTGTGCTTCCTACTTTTCTTAATCCTGCTTATGGTCTTTCCTTTTCACTGAGAGAGTCCCCTTTAACATTTCTTGCAGGGTTGGTTTAGGGGTCATGAATTCCTTTAGCTTTTGTTTGTCTGGAAAACGATTTCTCCTTCTCTTCTGAATGATAGCCTTGCTGGGTAGTGTGTTCCTGGCTGCAGGTTTTTTTCTCCCCCAGCACTCAGAATATATCATGCGACTCTATTCTGGTCTGCAAAATTTCTGCTGAAAAATCCACTGATAGCCTTACAGGGTTTCCCTTGTATGTAACTTTTTTTTTTTTTTTCCCCCTCTTGCTGTTCTCTCTTTGTCACTACTTTTTGCCATTTTAATTACTATGTGTCTTGGTGTAGACCTCCTTGGATTGATTTTGTTGGGGGCTCTCTGTACCTCCTGGATCTGGATTTCTGTTTCTGTCCCCAGATTTGGGAAATTTTCAACTATTATTTCTTCAAATAAATTTCTGCCTTCATTTCTCTCTCTTCTTCTTCTGGGATCCCTATAATGCAAATGTCATTACACTTGATGGTGTTGCTGAGTTCCCTTAATTTATTTTCATTTATTATTATTATTATTATTTTCACTCTCTTGTTCAGCTTATTGTTTTCCATTACTCTGTCCTCCAGGTTGCTGGTCCATTCTTCTGCTTCCTCTGGAGTACTATTTATTCCTTGTAGTGTATTTTGTAAAATTTATTTATTTATTTATTTGAGAGAGAGAGAGAGTATGTGTAAGTTGGGGGAGGGGCAGAGAGTGGGAGAGAAGATCTGAAGCAGACTCTGTACTCAGTGCGGAGCCCAACTCGGGGCTAGATCCTCAACTGTGAGATCATGACTTGAGCTGAAACCAAGAGCCAGTTGCTTAACCACCTGAGCCACTCAGGCACCCCTCCCTCTAGTGTATGTTTAATTTTAGTCATTGAGTATGTCATCTCTGATTGGTTCTTTTTTCTGTTTTCTATCTCTTTGTTGAGGGTCTCACTGAGGTCCTCCACTCTCTTCTTGAGTCCAGGGAATATCCCTATGACCATTACTTTAAATTCTCTATCAGTCATATTACTTATCTCTGTTTCATTTAGCTCTCTTGCTGTGATTTTGTCCTGTTCTATCATTTGGGACATATTTTTCTGTCCTCTCATTTTGTCTAACTTTCTGTGTCTGTTTCTGTGTGTTAGGAAAGTCAGTTATGTCTCCTGATTTTGAAAGTAGTGATCTTTTGAAGAAGATGTCCTGTAGTGCCCTGCAGTGCAATGTCCCCTGTTCACCAGAACCTAGCATTTCAGGGGTGTCTCCTATGTGTGTTGCATACATGCCACTCTTGTGGCTGAGCTGCTTTTTCCTTTAGTCCAGTAGTCTGCAATGGTTCTCTTTGCCTGTTGTGGGCAGGATTTGGTTCCTGTGTTATTGGTAGGCCAGTCTGGGGCCAGCCTTGGGCTTGAGTTGAGTCAGGCCAGTGTTTGTTAGAGCCATGGTAGCACCAAACTGCAGGGCACTTTCACATGTTGCCTATTCTAGGTATCCCATATAATTAGAATCATAAAATATTTGTCCATTCACAGCTGCCTTGTTTCATTTAATATAATGTCTTCAAGTTTCATCTATGTTGTAACGTGTCAGTTTCCTTCCTTTTTAA
This sequence comes from Phoca vitulina, assembly GCF_004348235.1. NCBI lineage: Eukaryota > Metazoa > Chordata > Mammalia > Carnivora > Phocidae > Phoca > Phoca vitulina. The sequence goes on from NW_022589728.1 coordinate 29,801,908, forward strand.
GGATGAACAATATTCCCTTGTACGTATACACCGTATTTTGTTTATTCATCTGTTGATGGACATTTGGATTATTTTCACCTTTTGGCTATTGTGAATATGCTGCCACAAACATTAGTGTACAAATATTGTTCGAGTCCCTGCTTTAAATTTTTTTGTGTATATACCCAGAAATAGAATTGGTGGATTATATGGTAATTCTATGTTTAATTTCTTGAGCACCTGCATCAGTATGTTTTAATATAATTCACCAGGTGACTCCAGTGTGCAGCCAAGTAGACTCCCACTGACATAGAGCCTTGCCTGATTCCTTCAGCTAAATGTAACCTCTTCCTCTCCTTTTTTTTTTTTTTTTAAGTTTTTATTTATTTTAGAGAGAGAGCACAAGCAGGGAGGTAGGGGGAAGGGAGAGAGAAACTCAGACTCCACAGTGAGCACAGAACCCAATGCTGGGCTCAATGTCATGATTCTGAGATCATGACCTGAGCTGAAACCAAGAGTCAGATGCCCAACCTATTGAGCCACCCAGATGCCCCACTTCTTCCTCTTCTGATCTCAGCTAGCATTTTACTGAACTTTTCCTATAGTGCCCATTTATTTTTATGTTATATTATTTATGTTGTTATCATATTACTTGTAGATGCTGAGTATATAAGGACAACCCCCCCCCAAAAAAAGCTTTCATGAAGCTTGTAATTAAGTGGAACAGACAGATATTAAGTATATAATCATATAAATGTATAATTACAAACTGAATTATCTGCTGTGAAAGAAAGAAATGTTCTATTGAGGGCAAATTAACAAAGAAACTGACCTAGACTGGAGGTGGGGATTGGGAGTCTTCCCTAAGGAAGAAATTCTGGGGTTTAATTCTAAAAGATAAGGAGTTATATAAGCCTAGTGAGAAGGAAGGTCATTCCAGGTAGAATAAACACAGGTTTGATGGATATAAAGAAAGTCAGTTTGGCTAGGACATGGGTATCAAGGGGCCAATGCTACAGGATGAAATTGGCCATCTACAGGGGGAAGACCATTCAAGACCTTGCAGGTAGTTAAATGATTTTGGTCTTTATGCTAAGAACAATGGGGAGCCATTGAAAGGTTTTGAGCAGTGGGGTGACAAACGCAGATTGGCATTGTGAAAATATCTTTCTGCTGCTGTGTGGGAAAGGGATTGGATGGGGTTAGAGTGGTCATGGGGAAACCAGGTGATTACAGTGGTCCAGGTCCAGGTGAGAGAGGCTGGGTCCTTGTACAAGAGAGGTAGCAGTGGTGATGGAGAAGTGTCAGAGTTGAGAAATACTTAAGAGGAATGATCCCTGACAATGAATTGGATATAAGCAACCAAGTGTCAAGGATGATATCTACTTTTCTGACTTGCTCAAAGCTTTGAGATTGTAATTATGCCTGATTACACTTTACATGCCTCCAGAGCACCCTGCACAAAACATAGTTTCACTGAATAATAATCTTCAAATGAATTGATGAGTCAATAAACCAACCATTATATTATGTTGAACACACCCATATCAAGCATGCTTAATAGTATTATCCTCTAGATTATTTTTTTCTGCAGATGGATATTTGCATGATTGTCTCAAATGAATTAAATTCAGAATGTTTCTTCTCCTATAGTCAGCACTGTGCTAGGCACTGGGAATACATATATAGATAATATATTATCTGTCTCTGGGTAGTTCAAAATACAGTGGAGAAAAAGATATACAAATAAATAATTACAAAAATATAATTACAGTGATAAATGTACATTTTAATTGCAGAAGGAGTACAGAGGAGGCAGTGATTAATTTTTTTCCCCCTAGGAGAGCTAGTAAGGCTTCCAAGGCAGAAATATAAGTATAGCATATTCCAAGTGGAGGCTTTTTTTTTTTTTTCCAAATGTACATAGATGTTTTAGGGAATGGCAAGCTTATTGTGGTTGGAGCATGGGAGACCAGGCAGGCAATATCCCCGGGGTGGGGAAGGAGGTAGGAAAGAGTATGGAAGAGAGAGATATGTGGCCGGAGGCCTGAGCATCATGGCAGCATAGGGAATGGGAAGAGTGAGAAGGCCAAAGTATATTCCATGTTACACTGGCTCTAAGATATTTTTCTTTTTTTTTAAAGATTTTATTTATTTATTTGACAGAGAGAGATATAGCGAGAGAGGGAACACAAGCAGGGGGAGTGGGAGAGGGAGAAGCAGGCTTCCTGCTGAGCAGGGAGCCCGATGTGGGGCTCGATCCCAGGACCCTGGGATCATGACCTGAGCCGAAGGCAGACGCTTAACGACTGAGCCACCCAGGCACCCCTAAGATATTTTTCTAAGTCAAAGGATTTCATGGCCAAATAACTGGTAAACACTGATAATTATATGTTGGAGATTTGTATGCACATTGGCATATCAAAGTCTCTGCAGAATAAAAATTAGTTTAATTTTGTTCAATATAGTATTTCTCAACTACATTTGATGGATAAAACTTTTCCCCCATATAACATATCACACATATTGACATCCTAAAGTAGATAAGAGTTTGGCAAAAGCTATATTGGGCTATAGATTAGAGAGGGTTTTCATGGTTTTGCTGTCATTAGGGTCAAGGTGTAGAGTATAATCATATTACTAATGAGTATATTTGGTATTACAATAAGTCTTTCAGATGGAATGCTGAGCTGAGCAGGGCACAATATAGAGCAGGGTTCATCTCTGCTAGCAGGAGGCAAAAGAGGAGAGCCACAGATTGAATGTTTGCTGAAAGACATGCTACTTCAAGTAGAAAGGACAGTGTAGTTAGACTCCTAACTACTAGTGATCCTGTTAGTAGAGGGTTGTTTTATGGACCCTGAGAGACATTGTTAAGCTGGAATAGTGACTGTGTTGTCATTATTGCTAAATTGTTCAGTGTTTTTTTGAACTTTAATCCCTTTACTGTCAAAAATTCTAATTTTGAAAGGATTCCAGGAATAGGAAAAAGCTGAGATCCGTTGTTACTTCCTTGATACAATGTTTGACGGACACCAGATTATCAATCCCAATTCTCAGTGACCAGTCATTGGGTAGATGGGCAGATCCAATCAGATGAGCAGAGCTCAGGGGCTAGGGGTCTAGGCATGGGGCTGTTGTTTTTGCATGTTCAGCATCCATTTCCCCTTCTGGTAGAATATCCTGATTTTCCTTTTAGAAACAATCTCCTGAAATTTGTTGTGGGTACTTAAGTATGCAAGAGCCATCTTATCCCTATATGGAAGAATAGCACATCTCTCTCTTCCTGAAGTTTCTATGTTGCTCTTCTGTTTATAAATTCTTTTGCTACTCAGTGACTCATGTATTTCTCTTGTGAAGATTTTGTCCTAGGGAGCAAAGCCTTTTTACTTTTTACAAGACCCTTCCTATAGGCCCTAGACAGTACATGTCACATTACTGGGACTAAAAATAAAGTGAATGAAATGACTAGGTCTAGCATAAAATATCTCTTCTGTCAGTTCTAGAATTACTAAGCTGCTTCTCTGCAATGTAAGCAATTATAGGGGTGCACACCAGGCCCATCTGACTCTTTTATTTCCTTTGAATATTAATCATGTAGGTCTTTTCTTTCTGGCTTCTTTAGGAGTTAACCATAAATTCGGATCAGATGGCACTCTGGCAGCCTCACTATTACTCTGAGAGAAAAATAATATTATCTTGGTATTTCACTCACAGAAATTTGCTTTTGCCTTTTCTAGGGTTAAAGTTCTTGGTTTACAACCTTTAGTGTGCTTTCAGATATTTATTTGATCTTTCTTTTGAAGCTCATGTAGCTCTTTCAGGTCTAGAGTAAAATAATTCTTCCCTCTTTCCCTGGATTAAAAAAAAAAAAACCAGAAGAAATTCTTATATTCTTTTTTTTTTAAAGATTTTATTTATTTATTTGACAGAGAGAGATATAGCAAGACAGGGAACACAAGCAGGGGGAGTGGGAGAGGGAGAAGCAGGCTTCCCGCTGAGCAGGGAGCCCGATGTGGGGCTTGATCCCAGGACCCTGGGATCATGACCTGAGCCAAAGGCAGACGCTTAATGACTGAGCCACCCAGGCGCCCCCAAATTCTTATATTCTTGTCGTCTGTGCCTGCAGTATCACCTGGAGCTCATGTAAGAAGATAAATTCTGTCTGAAGAACTTTGGTTCCAAGATAGTCATCTTTATTTTCAATTGTAGCATGGTCTCAACTTCACTGTACATTTAAATTCTCTCACTTGGGTGAGACAAGTTTATTCAAAATCATATGTACTTTTAGATGAGTGTCATATTTTTTTTCTTTAATTCATATGTTACTGCATTAATAGAGTAGCAGGAATAGAAGAACTCTACTAATCTGTTAGGAAGAGTTCTTTTTCCCAAAGTAAAATGCAAATGAGTCCTTGATTCAATTGAATAGTTCTAATTTTCATGTTGGGAGTGGTAGAAATTGTAATAGGGAGGATGTTAGAAAAGCACAACTTGTTTCAATAAAACTGTCAGGGGTTTAGGAAGAGAAGACCATGGCTTTATAGATGTCTGAAAATCTTGGAAAGATTTAGTGCCTGGGTGAACAGAAACCAGACACAGCTGTCATCTTGGATTTTTTTTAAAGGTCTCAGAGAACCTTACCCGTCATGCATTTGTATTAAGGCACAAGAAAAGACTTGATTCTGACTTGCATGTAGACAGGGAAACAGAGAAGACAAATCACCAACACAGAAGCTTTCCAGACCAAGATTGGATCAAGTATGATATTAACATGAAGTACTTTGTATGAGAAAGCAGGTCATTGGTGGGATCCAAAGGAGATCTATAGCATAGCAGGTCTAGAGTAACACCCCCACCGATCTGAAATCAATCAGATTTTCCTAAGGAAAAAGAGAAATTTCACCCTTGTAAAATGCCTAGCTAACATCCATTTATTCATTCATTAAAAAAAAATTGTGAAATTCCTACCAGGCACTGTTGTAGGTGCTAGAAATAGAGTAGTGAAGAGACAGTCCCTGCCCTTGTGCAGTTCACATTCCAGTGGTAAACGATTCATATAAACTAAATAAACCATTTTTTTTCTTATTGGCAGCAGTTCTTATTTTATTAAGAAAATAAACAAACAGGATAAAATATGACTAATAATGGTAGGAGTGAGGTGCAGACAGGGTAAGGACTTCTGAGGATAGCTAGGGGAAATCTCTCTGGAGAGATCACACCTGAACTGGAGCTGAATAATGAGAAATGGCCTGTCCTGCTCAGGGTAGCAGTCGAACATATTAGGTGCAAGAGCAAACACTCTGAGGTCAAAACTCAAATGAAGGCAAGTGAGACTAAAGCAGAAGGAAAGAAGGAAAAAGAAGACAGAACTTACCCATTTAAGTACCAAATTTGGATGCATTTTGGGGCCAACTTTATTGAAGTATAATTTACATAAAATCAAATGCATGTAGTTTAAGAATGACGTTCAGTGAATTCTGATGTGAGTGTTCACTTTTGCTTACTCCAAGATCTCATAGATTATCTCTGGTTTTCTTTTAAGAGTTTTATAGTTTTGGCTTTTACACTTGTATCTATGATTTACTTTGAGTTAATTCTTGTGTTTAGTTTAAGGTAAAGGTAAATGTTCATTTTTTTCCATAAGGTTACCTCGCTGTCCTAGCATTGGTTGTTTAAAATACTTATCCTTTCTCCATTAAATTATCTTGGTATCTTTGGTAAAAATCAGTTGACCCTATTCATGTGTCTCTTTCTATTTTGAACCATTGATCTTTAGATTTACCCTTGCACTAGTGCACAGTCTTGACTACTGTAGTTTTATAATAATTCTTGAAATCCTCTAATTTTATTCTTTTTATAACAAAATTGGCTATTTGAGATTTTTTATTTTTGGTATGAATTTTAGAATCAGCTTATCAATTTCTACAAAAAATTCTGCTGGGGTTTTGTTGGCAGTTGGATTAAATCTGTAAATCAATTTGTGGAGAACTTACATCTTAGCGATATTGAGTCTTCTGATCTAGGAACACCATATATTTGTCCATTCATTTGGGTCTTCTTTAATTTTGCTGATCAGCGTTTTGAAGTTTTTGGCTTATATGTCTCACATATATTTTGTTAAATTTATTCCTAAACATTTCATGTTATTTATGCTACTGTAAGTAACATTTCCTAAGAGTTTATTTTCCTATTTTTCATTGGTTGTATATAGCAATACTACTGATTTTGAGTATCGACCTAGTATCCTACAACCTGTTTTTGTGGTGCAGAGCCCAACATGGGGCTTGAACTCACAACCTTGAGATTAAGACCTGAGCTGAGATCAAGAGTCAGACGCTTAACCAACTGAGGCACCCAGACACCCCTATCCTAAACCTTTCTAAATTTATTTGTTTGAAATGGATTAGAAAATGTGTTAGTTGAATGTTCAGCCTTACATGTTTGTAACTGAGGTAGGCAAGAGGCATGCTCTGGTGTTCAAGTTTCAGCGCATCTGGAGGCCTGTAGAGGTCCCCTAGCGGGGCTGGGTGAGTATCAACCCATGAAGCCTCCTGGGAAAGTCGTCAACCTAAGGAGCCAACTGATGGGTCACATTTGGTTCAAGGATTATGAGTTTTTGGAATGGAGAAACTGATAAGAGGCAAGATCCTTATCTGCCACAAAGACTAAAAGAGCTATTTCACTAAAACATTTTAAGACAGATAATCCTTGTTAAACCATTTGGAATAAAAAGTAACCACAACTAAAAAGACAAATATGGGGATTTCATTTTGTTTCTGTGGTAGTGTGTGTGTGAGAGAGAGGGGGGGGGGGAAATTTAATTTAGTAAGACTTTAATGAGATAGGACTAAAAACAAATGAGGTTAAGTAGCTGGCAGAAATTCCACACCTCTCTTCTCCCTTTCCCACCCCACTCTGCAAGTATCCACCCGCCACACACATATACCACAAATGCTTAAACGAAGTCTATTATATTAAAAAATACAGGGGTAGGGTTGCCTGGGTGGCTCAGTCGGTTAAGCGGCTGCCTTCGGCTCAGGTCATGATTCCAGGGTCCTGGGATCGAGCCCCACATTGGGTTCCCTGCTCAGCGGGGAGCCTGCTTCTCCCTCTCCCTCTGCCTGCCTCTCTGCCTACTTGTTCTCTCTATCTCTCTGTCAAATAAATAAATAAAATCTTTAAAAAAAAAGGGGGTACCTGGCTGGCTCAGTCAGAAGAATATGCAACTCTTGATCTCAGGGTTGTGAGTTTGAGCCCCATCTTGGGTGTAGAGATTACTTAAAAAAAATAGACTTCTGTTGTGGTCGTTTGGATAGTTAAATGTCATAGTTGATTGCAGAGGCATGAGTCAGAGCCAGCAGTGGTCATGAAAAGAAGAAATTTGGCAGATTTTAGACTTCTTCAGGGCATGGAAAAAGGGGTCAAGCTGACCTCGCCTATAGCTCCCGGGCCAGGCAACTCCAGCTAATATTTGGAATTCCCAGGTAGCAACACAGGCTGCCTCTTCCTGTCTCACCTGTTAGCTTCATAGCTGTGTTGGAAAATGCACACATTTACAATTTTGGAGATTGTTTGTTAGTGTCAGATGTAAGGCAATTCCACAGGTACAGAGTCTTAGATTTACTGGTCCCTTTTCCACCTGCTAGGGGAAGAGCTGTGCTCAGAGTGTTGTTCACTCTGGTCATTTAAAAATTTTTTTTTCTAAAGATTTATTTATTTGAGAGAGAAAGAGAGCGAGCAGGAGGGAGGGGCAGAGGGAGAGAGAAACCCAAGCCGACTCCGCACTGAGCACAGAGCCCAATGTGGGGCTTGATCCCACCACCCTGAGATCACCACCTGCGCTGAACCTTAAGAGTCAGCCGCTCAACCACTTAACCAACTGTGCCACCCAGGGGTCCCACCCTCTGGTCATTTTAATGTTAATGTAATGTTAATGTAATCTGAGACTCTGCCCAGATTTTCTGTTCAGTCATTTATTCACTTACTAATTTAAAAAAATATTGAAAGCCCACTACATTCCAGGCATTGTTTTAGGGAGCATTTGTGCTTGGGGTTCAGGAGCAAATAAAACAGACAAAATTATCTGTCTTCATGGGGTTTATATATATTAAATATATTATAATACATTAAACTATTATTTCACCCATTTGTTGTACTAGGACTTGGGTCTGATTTCAGTTTCACTAGGGGAGAAGATAACTACATATCATACAGGGCGATAAATGCCCAAACTGAGGGGAGCACAGGGTTCTGTGGAATTAACGAACCTATCCCAGGGAATCAGGGAGGGCTTCCCACAGGCGATGTCAGACTTGGGTCGGATGAGTATGGAAGGTAGGCAGAATTGTCCTCCACACTCCCAGGGGCTCCAACTGGGACTGACTTAACAGAAGAAAAGGATATAAACTTTACTTACATGTTCATGGGAACCTCACAAGAAAAATGAAGACTCAAGTAGTGGCCAGGCCCAAGTGCTTCTATAATAGGTTGAACAAAGCTTAGCAATCGTGGAAAGGTCACTAAAATACACGAAAGGAGGGGGACCGCTAACGGAAGAGAAGAGTTACTTTAATCAGGTCTGTATGTGCAGATTTCTCTTCGTCCGGACTCCCTGTCTCTGACGATAAGACTGTTTCTCCTGATACAGGAGGGCACCATTCACATGGGAATTTTATCTCCTGCTTTTAAGAAGAAAAAGGAAGGTCAGAGTGCCCTTCTTGCACCTGCTGTTTTTTAGGGACCTTTCACTCAAAAATAATACACCTAAGTGGCATATTTTGGGGTGGGATGTCTGGAACTCCTCGAAATAGGAACTAGCTGGATGAGCAAATGGGGGCAGGTGGTCCCGACAGACGACGGACAGTGGTGTGTGCTGTGGCCTGTGGAGCTACCCCAGGGTGGCTCTGGCGCAGGGTGCGGGGCGAGTGGGGGCAGTTGAAGCTGGGATGGTAAGAGGTAAGCACTATGGCCCGCTGTAGAGAAAATGCATTTGGAGGAGTTGCCATTATGGTTGTGTGGAGATTGAGCTGGGGTGGGTGGGTTCGGGGAGAGTGGGGCACAAGGGGGCTGCTGGGGACAGAGGCCCAGGTGAGTGACAAATGGTAAGTGTCTGTATGCACATACTCTAAGGTAATTTATCCCTAGAATTCTTAGAAAAAATTAATCTAATTAAGCTTGAGACACACCCCACAGTGTGGAGAAAAGGAAATTGATTTTTAATCCTGGTTTAAGGCATGAATAACTTTGGAACAAAGGCTGTGTCTTCATGCAGAATTTCCTTACGTTTTCCCAAAAAGAATATTTTCTGAGTTTGTGAAATGAGGCTGTTGGACTGGGTCGCCTGTCAAGTTTTCTGTACAACTGCTCTGACTCTATGAAAAGGAGATGGGGGTTGTTACCACTTTATTTAAATTGTGACTTTCAGGTATATTAACCAGACGACTGAAAAGACCTTTGTGAGTGTAACAGAGCTAATGCTAAGTGCCATCCTTTTAGCAAACCAGAGAGGACTAGAGCAAATGCTTCAGTGAACAACTCTGAATCCCAAGAACTGGGAGATTCGGACATTCCTGGGGTGTGTTTTCAAAAGAAACACAGGTTTTAGCTTCAATTCTTTTTAACCTTGCTGCCGGGAAGAATGGACTGAGGAGTGGATTCATACTGTGTCCATGAGGACTCGGGGGGCAATCGAGAGGAGCTGGTTCGGCCTTGGGAGGATCTTGAGGACGCAGATTGGCTGGGGGCTAACATCTGGGCTGGAAGGACCATCAGGAAGCAAGGGAACACTGGGGCCTCAGAGCGAGGAGCACAGACGAGGATGCTACAGAAATGTCCGGAACGTCGTGCTGTACCTGCTTCTGCAGGGCACCTGACCTTAGTCTGTGTGTTACTAGCCGGAGAGCCAAAGCCCTGGGGGGACATCTGATGGGCCATGCACCCATTCCCTTAGCTGGAGAGGAAGAATCGTCCCCACGGCCTGGCCTCCTATGTAGCCCACTGTTCACACTGAGAAATCTCCTATGAGGAGGAACAGATTCCAATAAGTGTGTGTCTGTGTGTGTGGGGGGGTGTTGTGTGTGTATGCTGTTGGGCAGGGGAGATGGCTGGCTGCTAGATAGCCAAAAAAAAAAAGGACAGATGTCTTCTAATCCAACTATCTTGGCTTTTCTCTCTGGCTCCTTTGCCTCCTCTGGGCTACTTTTTAGTTTGTTAACTTACTCCACGAGAGGTATGCCACATCAGTTTAGACTGATGATCAAAGTAGGATCCCAGTTTACAGAGTGAGTTAGAAAATGAGATTTTAAGAGTCACTTTGATTTTTTGAGAGTGCCATCCTGCTATAACATTCTTGATGCTGCAAATCTAAACCCCAACCAAAGCGGAATTTTTTAGCCTATTTCTACTTTGTCTTTATAGGGCAGACAGCTTCTGACTGTTACCCAGCGAAGGCTGTGTGGAAAGACAGAACAGGCGTGGAGGGGCCGTCGCTTGGGGAGGAGGGTGCATTTGCAGGAGTGATGTTTGACTGCAGACCCATGATGCCCATCTGATTCAGTACGAGTCTTGTGTGTATGTAGTAATTCTTCTAGTTGGTGCTCAGGGACAGAGATTAGCTAAATGGGCTGCTTTGTTTTCTGGACGTGTGTGTTTACTGTTAATAGGACCGGAAAGGGATAGCCTCGGTACTAAATTGCACCATCATATGGGTCCAGAGTGAGAAAATAAGATGAAATCCAGCCATTTGGGAAGCAAAGGTCTGGCTTTTTAGGGGCCACTCTGTGTGTGTGTCTGGCTGAGAGGCTGGAACAGGCGCAGGCTTGCTGGGAGGAGGGGAGCCAGAGGGCCAGGCTGCATGACTCCAGCTCGGTGGCTGTCCCCACGTGGGGTGCGGAGAAGCAGACAGGACAACCACTTCATCCTCTTCCTAGGCTCCTTTGTCTGTTGGCTTCTAGCTGGGCTCAGCCAGTGGGACACCCTGGTAGGAGATTGGAGGGCAGGAGGAAGGAAGGAGCTAGAACATGTCTCCCTACTTTGGGTGTCATACTAGGCAACAGCTACCACCCTTTTGTGGTGGCTCAGTAAAGCACCTGCACCCCCAGCTCTGCCTGGGCTCTTGCTTCTAGCAGGTGCCCAGCTTCTGGGCTCTAATCATTCTGCCTCTCCCCTTTTCCCCCCAACCCAGGGGTGGTATGCCTTTCTTGCCATTGATAATCTCTGGAGTCTCCCACCAGCCCCTGTCTGGCTTCTCAGCAATTCCATTAACATAATCAAGTCCCTTAAATTCCATCTTGTGAAAATACTTAGATGGTTTCTGTTTTCCGGGTTAGACCCTGACTAATACAGCCAAGGTGAGGCTGTGGGGTAGTTCCCAGGGGCAGGAACTGAGGCCAGGACAAGAGGTCACTTCTGGTGCCGTGCTGTCTGTGGAGGTCCCACTGGGTCTCTCCTTCGAAGAGCTGCCATCTGGACACCTGCCATGACAGAGCAATGGGACAGCTGGGTTAAAAGTGTTTTCCTTCTTTCCTTTTTGCCCCCCTTTGCCATGCTTCCCCTCTCCCCAAACCCTGGAGGGGCCTGAAGTAGCAAGCCGAGGTGAGAGCAAGAGAAGCTGGTGTGGGGTAAGGAAGAGGGAAAGAACACACTCCCCCGTTCTATCGCTGCCGAGCCTGGCCGAGAGCTACCATCAGGAGAGGGGGCTGCTAGGGAGTTTGGGAGGGAATTAGGTACTGGTTGACCCACAGGTTAGGAAATAGTGGCCTACGTTAGAGTGACTGGGAATCTAACTCAGGTTTTTAAACAGTCGTTATAAGGTGGGATCACAAATGAAAATGGCTAAGTGTGATAGGGCCATTTCCATTTATTCATTTAACCAATATTTATTGAATACTTCCCAGGTGGTGGCCATGTTTCCAGAATTGATCTTTCTGTCCCTAGCATTGAGAAGGCGGCAAGCTCCTTCATGGCTTTCTGTAGCTTTATATAAGCTTCCCCTAGTGGTTTTCAGAAAGAACCGTCTTACTGAAACACTACTGTGTTTTTTCTCATCATGACCAGCATTGTTTAATCAGAAATGCACACACCGTAGATCGTCTGAGTGATTCTGTATTGAGGAGGGAGGATCTTATTATTGTACTCTGCCAGTTTATTTTCTAAATATTTCTAAACACATCAAGTACCCAGAAGTCGTGAAACTGTAAGCCCTCCAAATCTCACCTGATGGTTCAGAAGTAAGAACAGTGCTCACCGCTCTGCTAGTGCGTTCGATCCCTGGGAGAAGGGGCTGTCTGCTCACCTCTCTATTGCCCAACTAGAAGTCAGCCACTTTCTACAGCTGAATTAGAGCCTTGTACTGCAGCCAAAACATAGTGTGGATTAGACAACTAAAGATGTCTTTTCGAGTGAAACAAAGAAATTAATTAAAGCCAGACAGGAAGCGTCTTCGGTGTGGTGTCTGGCGTTGTACCCTCTCTTGGGCCTGCAGGCTCTAACAAGGAGGCTGCCGTGTGGCAGGTGCTTACTGGGAACGGAAGCCAGACCTTGTAGTTAGCGGAGGACTCCTCATGGGATCCGTGGCTGGCCGCACTGTCCGCGCTGGTGAGCAGGCTGGGTGGCCCTTGCCAGAGGGAGGGAGTCGGGTGTGTGTGTGTGTGTGTGTGTGTGTGTGTGTACTTCTGTAGGACTTGCGCAGGGGAGAGAAGAGGACATTAAAAGAGTCATGACAGGGATAAATGGGCACTTTGCCTTTTCCCCAGCGTAAAGGGACAGGGTCTCCGAAGGAAGGGACAAAGAAAGCTAAACATGTCAGGGAGGATAGTAAGTCAGGCACTTTCATCCATGTTCTTTCATGTAATCCTTTGAGGTGAGCACTGTCCCATTTTTCCAGATGAGCAGACTGAGGCAGACAGAGTGGCTTGTTAACCTGACAAAGGTTAAACGGTGAGGAAGTGGCGTTACTGGGGTGGAAGGTCTGGTGTTTGACCCCAGCAAGCCTGTGGCCATCCCGCCCCCCACACCGCCTCTCCCGCGGCCTCTTCCTGCGCTTCTTTCCAAGCAGCGTGCATCCTGGGGACTTGCTGAATGGAACTCAGAAGGGAAATCACTTTGCCTCATGTCTTCATCTGTAAGAGGAGGTAGATGAACTAGGTGAGCTCCGATTCCTTCTGGCTCTGTTTGTGAAGCCTGAAGGATTTCAGGGGCAGCGGAAGGGTAACCCAGACTCTAGACTAAGCTGTTCGTGGTGGAAATCTTACCTCATCAGCAGTTCCAGACACACATCATGGTATTTAGTTTCTCAAAACTGACTTGGAATCAGACCCTAATCCCCACTCTCTTCAGTTGCAGGCCTACTGTTTTTAGAGGGAAATACAGTGCCTGGCCCATTAAAAGATGAGTTATTATCTGGTGGGTAGATGGAAGTGTGAGTGGAACCCGGTGCTCATGTGTTGTAGTGTTGTAGATATGGGGGGAAGGGAAGGAACTGGGTGCAGAGGAACATAGATACACATCTGTATGTAGCAGAATCTTAAATATTTACTACCAGGATCGTGTGGTAAAGTCTGGATTTTTTTTTTAAAGCAAAGAAAGATCTGGTTTCTGTGGGTTAGTTAAACGACTTACTTTGATGTGGCTACTTTGTAGACCCAGATATGCAGCTCAACAGAGGCTGTTTTGTGGAAGAGAAGTGAAACTTGAAAGCTCCTGCCTATACTAAATCTACTGAGTAGATGATCTTCTGTGTCTCGGAGGCAGTTAATTAATATTAGAATATGTAACGGAAGGTCTGGGGCTCAGCTGGGAGTGGAGAACAGAATTGTACAGCTTGTTCGAATGAGGAGATTGGGAAGCGAGTGTGTTCAGAGGAAGAACATTGGGGGTGGGTGCCTGCAGTTCAGCCGAGAAGCTTAATAATCAGTTCTAACTTTGACCTGCAGCAACATCTGTTACCTTCATCAATGCTTTGTGTGAGTGATTTCGAGGGACATTCTAAAGGTGGGTTTGGGTCACCTTAGAATAGGAAAGAGAACAGTTGTAAGAGCTAAGAAGACAGCAAGATGGATGGTTCAACAAGGACCAAGAGCTGTGCATGCCGAAGGCTCCCGGCACTCTGCAGATATCTTGGGACAACCTTGGACTTTCCACTATATATGGGTGCCATTTTGTTTAAATTTAAGAGAGCATGACCTTAGTTGAAGTCTCCACAGTGTGGTTGTGAGGTCTTGAGTATGTGGGGCATTGCAAAGGCAAAAAGAGAGGGGCATTTGGTTGAGAAAGCAGAGTGAAAGCAGGGCCCACAATACACATGGCTGCTTTATTCCAGGACTCAGTGGGAAACCACGGGTGCCAAGGGATATGAATATTTAACATTTTCTCAAGGAAACAGTCAATCTGTTAGTTTTATCCTTCCCCATTTAACAAGATGTAGATGATAAGCAAGTGAAAGACACTGGGGACAATTGAAGGTCACTGGATCCAACTAGTTATGAAAAAGAATGAAATGAGAAGCACCAGGGGATTGAATGCCATGGAGGAAAAAAATGCTAATAATAATTGTAATTGACAACAAGAATCTCAGAACCAAAAACGTGTCATTTTTCAAAAGCTTCCCAGTAATTAATGAGTAATGAAAAAAAGGAGAGAGTAGGGAATATGATTTTTTGTGGGAAAATTATTTTTACCTCAATTTAAAAATTTTTAATTGTGTGTTACTGGACTGATCAGTAGAGATAATTTAATTCCCTGTGCATTCTTTCTTCCCTCTAACTGCTGGCCGGCTCTACTTCATGGAGTCTCTGTTCATTTACTATGCTAGTTTTCATTCAAGTGTTTGTAGAGTTTTTCATCCAGTTTTATGATCCAGCATTGGCTGTGATCATAATATAACATAACACTTATTCATTGGGACTGGGGTTAATGTAAACCAAGTTAATGAAGATAACTATGAATTTTCAGCAAACTCTCATGTGGAGGGACCCACTGATTTGGCTGGTTAATCATGGTTCAGTGGAAATGCCATAGTTGGCCAATTTAGAATAATTGGAGAGTTTACAACTCCTTCCTACCTTACCCACCCCCTCAGCCTGGTACATAATATTACATAATATCTTTCACCAAGAAGCTTGAAGCAATATTATTGAATAATTATGAAACCAGTAGGGAATAGGTGAATATGATATTACTCAGTTGTGGAAATGGAGAGGTGGATATTCTAAGCTCAAGCCAAAATCCTTATTTACCCTCTCCTTCTATATTTGTAGTTCATCAGTATTATCATCTATCCAGAAACCCAAGAGTTATCCTTTCATCTCTGTGCCTCTAATCCCCTACATCTTATCAGTTGCCAGATCCCTTTTGTTCTACTATCTACTTCTGTAGAATTCACATCTGTTTTTCCTATTCCCTCTGCTCCGGTCAAGCCCTCATCATATCCAGACTGGTCTCTGGCCTCTGGTCTTAGCAGCCTCAAGTACAAACTCCAAGTGCCTCAGACTGAAGCCTCTCAGTGAGCTGCCATTGGATCTGCAGATGTCACCTGCGTCACCCAGAAGGTTGGGCGCTCAAGGGGACAGAGGGAAATCTGTGTGATGCACATTTGTGTTGCCAGCATATAGCATAGGGCCTGGTACATCGGCTCCACATAAACCTCCACCCATCCCTCATCCATCCTTTCCACATCTGTTCACTGAGCTCCTACTATGTGCAAATACACTCGTAGGTGAATGAGACCATGGCAGTGAACAAAATAGATACTATTGTCCTTACATATGTTGCTTCTTACCCTGATGCATATATTTAAACTTTTATAAAGAAGTTTTGTAAATGTATGGAGTAAAACATATCTGTATTCCTTTATGATTTGTGCTTTTTGTGCGTTGCTGAAGATGTCCTTTGATTCTAAAGCATAATAAAAATCTCCCACGGCACAATGATGATTAAGAACTCAGGCCCAGAGTGCAACAACTTGAATTCAAATTCCATCTTGCACACTAAAGGCTGGGCAACTGAGTTTACTCCTCTGAGCTTTAGTTTGATCATTTGTACAAATAAGAGTATTTAAGGGTATTTAACTCAAGGTTTTTTGGGGGGATTTAAGGGTTGTTTTGGAGATTAAATAAGCAATACAATTAAATGCATATAGAATTATATCTGATAAGTTGCAAGTTTATACTATTACCCTGTTCTTTATCTCTCTAATCAATCTGAAATTTATTTTCATTTATGGTGTAAGTTGGGAATCCAATGTTCTGTTATTTTTCATATGGAAAACTAATTGTCACTGAGTCCTTGTTTATACTTTTTCAGTGGTTTCTCTTTGCTCCTGGAATCACAGTACAATTCCTTATCTTAATCTACTTTGCTGTAGAGGACCTGGCCCCCACCTGCTTTCCAGACATCCCTTTTCACTACTCTCCATTGCTGTGGTATTGCCGCCCTTGCCTTCTTTGTGGTCCTGGAATATACTGACCTCTTTTCCTCCCCAGGGCCTTTGCACTTGCTCTTTTCTCCTCTTGGAATGTTTTCCTCCCCCAGGTTTTATATGGCTGCTCTGGGTCATTCAGGCCTTCCCTGCCCACCCAATAGAAAACATATCATCCCCTCCCACTCCCACCCTCCCACCCAAACCTAGGCATGATTTCATTACCATTTTACTTACTTCATTCCATCTTATTTATTTTCTTTATCACATTTGTGATATGAAATTTGTTTGGATAAGTCATTTCTTTTCTTCCCCCGCTGAAATGTAAGCTTCATTGGAACAGCAGGCCGTGCCTGTTTTATGTACTCCTGTATCCTCAGAATCTAGAATAGTGCCTAGGAAATAGTAGGTACTCAATGATTACTTTATGGGGTAGTCTGTCCTTCTGACCAAAACAGGCTTGCTTTTGAGAAGGATTATTCTGCTGAGTGTATGGAAGTTTGATTTGAGGTATCACAGAGATACTTAGGGTGGGAACTGGCTGGACAAGGGCAAGAATGATGGAGAAAGAGAGATCCAGGAGGCCTGGCAGGCTCTGCCTGGTTTATGTCTACTTGTGTGAGAAGAGCTTGGTTTGTTTGGCTTGGCGTCTTGGTGTTGGCTGTGTTCAATGCCTGGCATGCTTTTTCTCTGGCCTATCCTTTTGGTCTCGTCTGAACTGTAACGTGTTCAGAGAGGCCTTTCTGGACGCTTGCATCCAGAGCGGATCTCCAGAGACTTGGTACCACTGGCTGAGGTATTGAGCTATGAGCACCCTGAGAATTTAAAACATGTGTATGTCAAGCATTTCAAGGTAAGCACTGAGGCCATTAAAGTGAGCTCCAACGAGGCAGGAGTTTTTCTTCAATCATCATAGTGTTTCAGCAGCTGGTACACAGTAAGTGCTCAGTAAATATTTTCTTTCTTTTTTTAAAAGATTTTATTTATTTGACAGAGAGAGAGAAAGAGAGAGCGCGTGCAAGCACAAGCAGGAAGAGAGGCAGGCAGAGGGAGAAGCAGGCTCCCTGCTGAGCAGGGAACCTGATGCGGGACTCGATCCCAGGACCCTGGGATCATGACCTGAGCCGAATGCAGACGCTTAACCGACTGAGCCACCCAGGCGCCCCTCAGTAAATATTTTCTGAATGAATCATAGAAGATGGTTTTTCTATGGTTTCTTTTGTTTTCCTGTTAACTTGTTTTCTACTTTGAGGTTGCACATTTATTTATTTTTATCCTGGACCGAGCATTTAGAGCTGTCCGCTTTGAACGACTTGTCTGCTTTGGAAGACAGTTCTGCTGGGTTGTAGTGCTGCTTATCTGCTTGTCAGCCGTTTCCCTTCCTCCCCTGGCCGCTGCTTTTTGAGCTGGTCTCACTTGGAGGCCACGGCTACTTTGTTACTCTGCCATCTCTCCAGAAATTCACAGTCACAGAGCAGGGTGGGGAAGAGCTCAAGGGTAAAATCCTAAGGGCTTGTACATGCTAGTCCAAGACAGGCTCCTTGGACTACGGTTGATAGAAAAGAGTGAGAAGTCAAGTCGGAGCAAACATTTATTTAGTGCTTGCTGTGTGCAGGAAACTGTGGTATATACCACGGGGGACACTTCAAAGCTAAAATGTGCCCCTAAGGGCACCTGAAGCAGCTGGGAAAGATGCACTGCACTCCAGGATGATCACATTTTGAGATGGCATCAGGACCTACAGATGGAGAAATCTTGGTAACAGATGTGATGCCTGGTAGACAGTTGGCTTTGGAGTACTCGAAGGCCAGCTTTGAGACTTTAAGAATCATCTAGGATGAGAGCAAATATTCGTAATTGTGACCTTACAGGTACCGTTGGGTCCTGAATCGTTAACAAAAATAAAAAGAATCACAGAGCAGATTGTATTTATAGAAGTAGAAAGACCAATGAACGACTTTTTTATTTTTTAAACAATGACAAGAAAGGGTGGACTAGGTCATGCTCACCTTAACTAGGGTCCCAGAATTCCCCACTTCCTGTAATGAGTACTTGTTAGATATGGCCTATGGATGTGTCTAGAATTGACAGTGTGCCTCTGTCACTGTCAAAGGGGATTGCAAAGACCACTCTAGTCCACAGGTGACGGAGAATCTTCCAAATTGCTCAGCTCTAGAACTTCAATTTCCTCAGGTAGCGGAAACCTGGTTCTGTGATGCAGAGACTCAAAACAAACTTTTTTTTTGAGAGCGAGTGAGCGAGTGAGTGCACGCGTGGGTGGGGGGAGAGGCGGAATCTCCAGCAGACTCCCTGCCCAGCGCATAAGCCTGATGTGGGGCTTGATCTCACAACCATGAGACCTGAGCTGAAATCAAGTCAGACCCTTAACCAACTGAGCCACCCAGGCACCTCTTTTAGCTCTAACCCTCTGCACACAGAGTGGAGTTGGGAGAGGAAATTCTCCCTACATGGTGAGCAATGAAGCAGGGGCTTGAAACCAAGATGGCCGGGCCCTTCCTACATTTGCCTCAAGGCTGTCATCACTGCCCTGCGTCAGGCACGAGAAAGCAAAGGTGGAGAGGGAGCCAGGCTCCTTTGCTGAATCATGAACGATCCTAGGAGCAGTGGGCACAGTAACCTAGAGGGAGGAGTTAGTTCCTTAGAAGGGAACAGATCAGCCCTGCAGAAACTGAGAACAGGGTATGTATCATTGTGCAGACAGGGTGGAGAAGGAGGGAGCAGGGAAAAGGTCCAGAGAGGAGGCCCAGGTTTTGTATGTGTGTGTGTGTGGGCCTAATAACAGGCAAGGTGTGGGTTTGGGGGTACTTGGAGTTAAAGGGCCAGATGTAAAGGAGTCAGGAGCTTGCCAAAGAAAACCCTTGCTTCTCCTTTTGGCGCCAAGGCCAGTCTCCAGTTATCAGGGAAGGGGACAGCCAGGGTCACTGATTTAAAACTCTTTGCTCCGAGATTCCTGCTGGGGTTACAGCCCCTCAGCCATAAAGCAAGTGGGTTTTCCTCATAGGCTGGGGGCATTATTTGCTGTCAGGTTGCCTTTCTTCACAAGAGTGGCTAGCAGTTGGGTAGACATTGGCACAAATTTCCCAGGCTCGTGAAGATGGTCTGCCTGCACTTCCAGAGCATTTAGCAGTTATTTGCTGGGTACCGTGCTCAGTGCCCCATTTAATCCCCAAGACAACCCTGCTAGTAGGTTCTGTACTATTACCCCTCACTTTATATGTGGAAATGGGTATGGAAAAGTCCAACAGCTTCCTCAAAGTCGTAGTGGAGCTGGGACTCAAACTCCGGTCCTTTCCTGCAGTTTGCGATTCTAACCACTACGCCTGGTCATCGGGCACATCCTCCGTCCTGGCACTGTGGCGAGCTGACTGCTAAAATCCCACAACTCTGGTTATGCTCTAAGGCATATACACTAGCATTCTTGACATTCCCAAAAAATTCCCAAATGAATTTTAACAAGCTTTTATATAAAACTGACTTTTATTGCAATTTAAAAAGAACAAAGACAATTTGATAAGTGCCTTTAATTACAATGTACCTGCTATTTACATGTAATTATACTTTTATACACAGCTTGAATAAGGTTCATTACATGTAAACTATAAGATATTACAAGTTAAACTCCAACCTTTTGGGAACATTCAGAATAGAAATACTATGGCAGAAATACACAGAAAACAAATACCCATTTCAGTTCCTTACGTACCAATACTGGATGAATGATCAAGATTTGGCCACAGAAGAGAATTGTAATTATGTGTTAAATGGAAACTTATTCTTAAGATGACTAACAGTATTGCTATTATTTAAACCCTAAACATAATAACTGGATCATTAAAAACAACACAACTTTAATTTATATAGCACCTTTCTTCCAGAGATAAAGCATTTGTATTTATATTATCTTATTTGTCCCCATAACATCCATATGAGGTAGGCAATGGTTGGTATCATTATCCCCATTTTGTACATGGAGAAACTGAGGCACAGAGTAGTTAAATCATTTGTTCAAGGTCACACAGTAAAGTCAATGCTGGAACAAGGACCACAGAGCTGTGAGCTCATCTCTAAATCCAATGCTTCTCTTTAAGTTGTCCTCTCTGAGAATTTAATTCAATACCTCAATTCACTTTTCCAAGAAAAAAATGCATTTTTTTCTCCCATAAAAATTGTTGAAAAACTATACTATAGGCAAGAAACAAGCACTCTGGGGCAGATGATAGGTTGATGACACACTCTTTTAGTGAAGTCTTTTTGTTGGCTTTTTTTTTTTTTTTATGAGGAGTTTCTTTTCCCAGTTACAACAAAGGTAGGTGTAAATGAAACATATTTGAAAGGATGTATCTAGTTACCTATAAATTACAGCTGTAGTAGCCATATTATGCTTTTCATAAACCAGGCTTATTCCTGAGTTTACAAAGAAAATATCTAAAAATAATTTAAATCTTTGAGGTCATCTTTTTCATTTCTACATACTTACTATTTGCTCCTTAAGCAACTCAGGAGTGGTTGACAGGGAGCTGGGATAATACATTTCCCAGAGATGCACACAAACTGAGTGGGGTGGGAAGTCTTGCCCATGCCACTTAGTTCAAATTTTAGGTCTAATCCCTGTCCTGCTCACCAACTCCCTCACCCCCCAATCAAATATGTAGTTGGTACTCTGAAAAATTTTTTAAATGTCAAAATCTGAGGCATAAAGGACTTCTCGAATGCTTGTTGACTTGTACATAGAAGTCAGCTTGTCTGGCATTTTTCACATGCTTCTCCCTAAGAGGCAAGCCCGGCTAACAGTGCTGCCACATTGCCGGGACTCCAGGAGGCAGTCATGGAGTAGCCCATTGGAATTGTTTCTAGCATGGCTCCAGGAAAAACAAGAAAAGCCTATATTCAAAAAATAAGTGCAAAAAAAAAAAGAAGGCAAGCAGGCTTACAGGATAGGTCATGAACATCATCTCAGATTCATTTATGGGCTTTACATTAAAAATACATAAAAATGTGTCAAAGGAATATTCAGAGACAGACTTGGCTTTTGGTTTTAGCCTCTTCACCTATAGAAGGACAGGGCTGTCTTTCAGGGAAGCCTTTACTACCTAAATGGGATCTAAGATTAATTTTTTTTTCTCCTTCAGTTTAAGAAGGGAAAAAGAAAGTTTGTTTTAAACTGATAGTTTCCAACTTGTTAACAAACAAAACGAAACCAGACATTCCAACCGTGAGTTTGAGTCCTTGCAACAGAACTTAAAGTTCTCTTCCACGGCCCCCTAGTGCCAACCATTCTCACGAAGGAGGTGGGGAGAACGAGCATGGTTTAGCAAAGCGCGTGCCAAATAACCCCCAGCATCTGCTTCCCTAGGTGGGCCTGTGGCCTGGTCTCAGCAGCCGTGACACAGGAAAATGTGAGCTGGGCAGAGCTGTCTGCTCACTGGGTGACGGCGGGGAATGGTTCTGTGATCGCAGGCAGGATGTGTCATCTGTGGGTTGTGTCCACATCGGAAAAGATGTGTGGGAATGTGCCACGAACAGCAGAGCGGCTGGGTGGGGAAGAGGAGCAGGGGGGTGCTGTGCAAAGTCGCAGCAGGAACCAAAGTGAGATGGGGAGAAAGAGGAGCTTCACGTCCCGTGTTGCAGACTTGCTCCTTAAAAGGACCAGAGTAAGGCAGGGAAAAACGTTCCAAGATGTTGAAGCCAATAAGAGCGATTTTCAGACTTAAAATGAAGGTTAAAAATTCCGAGTACTGGAAACAATTTTACCACTCTTTTGTGAATTGGACAGTTTGACCATGACAAAGACCTCCGGAGACAATGAGTCCAAATGCTATTGTCATGGATTATTTTTGAGCAAGAGGAGCACTTTGAAGCTGATCAGGACCACCTAAGAGATCATGGGTCATTTTTTTTGAGAAACTATTTTTATGAGGAAAAAATGCATGAACAATGAAATGCAAATTCCTATTTGTTTAGCTATATTTCAAACTTTCCCTGAAAACATGAGGTGCATTAATAATACATGATATTTAAAAGGTAACATTAAAACTGTTGCCAATCTAACACAGAAGTCTGAGGAATGACCATTTACCAGCCTTTATAATCCATTACATAAGGTGATCTGAGACAACCAGAGTACATTACATTTTTTAAAAATACCCATAGCATATAAGTGGTGAGCAAAGAAAAATCTAATTTAAATGCATCAAGATAAATGATTACCAAACTGAATGCTTAAAAAATTGCCTTTTTAATAAAAATTGTAACATTTCTCATTTCATCTGGCATTAAGAGAAATCTGAACTATTTCTTAGTTCAATAAAGAAGAACCTGGAAAAACAATGAATACTTTATAAATATCAGAGACTGGATGTAAACAGACTTAAAAATGAACAGTAGGGAAAAAAACACTTATGGATATTTGTTCTCTTCTGGACCACGGCTTTTTAAATTTACTTTCAAAATTTCAGATGAAGACTAATTTAGCATGGTTTCTGGACTGATCTCTTTAAGTCAAACACTTTCTATGTGTGTTCAACTTGTCCAATGCCACTGGCAAGAATAATGTACTTAAGAAAAGGTACAACACAGAGGCAAGAAAAGACTACCACAGGACAAGGAATATAGATTTCACTGCCAAAAAAAAAAAAAAAAAAAGCCATATTTGCTATTATAGACACATGTTCCTATTTTTTCACATCAGTCACTTATTAACACCAAACATCACACTTGAACTCCCCCCAGTGACACAGTACAAGAAGCCTGTCCGGGTTTCCAGGAAAGACCCATCAGTACCTGCCGTGCCGGCAGCAGCCCAGACGAAGCTGGCTGGGGACCAGAAGCCAACACTTTCAGAAGAATGGCATCACTAGATCACACGGACTCATATGAACTAGTACAAGGAGCACTGAAAAAAATGTCATTTACTCATTTACAAAATCCTCCTTGAGTCCTGAGCTGCGGCTCCGTGATTATCCACGTCCCCACCTCCGAGCTGTGTTCCGTCCGTCACACTACCTCATCGCTTGCTGGCTCTGCGCTAAACTCTCGTGGCTTCCAAAGAGAAGGAAAGACAATGCAACCGAGTGATAACAGACCTCTGCTTCTGCCACCCGGTGGGGGGTCACCTGGCTGGGGCGCCATCCTGGCTCACGTGGCTCTTGGTGCTTTCTGCCAGATCCCTTCTTGACATGATCTCTGAGAAGGACACCTATTTACATTTCCTCCTGTCATGTTGAATATGTAATGAGCCACACATATGAGAAAACTACTTTAAAATACCACTGTTTTTCAGCTAAGAGAATTATGGATGCAATTTAGAATCTGAATTTATTAGAAAAATGATATGAGGTAACTTAGGAAGGTTTTCTTGTAATTACTAAATGAAAACTATTGGATAGCTTTTTTTCTATTCTGCTTTTATGACAATAGTCATCACACTAATAGGGTAGACATTGCAAATACATACTAGGATGTATCCTCACTAATCAGGCACCAGAACAACTTTAGATATGTCTATGTGTGCATATGTAAATATATATGTATAGTATACATACACACACATGCACAGTTTGTTACTGGTTAAAGTAAATAAATGCTCTAATTGGAAAAAGTAAATCTAGTATGAGAAATAGATCTAGTGACATCCTGAGGTTAAATTTTAGTTCTTTATGTGGACTACCTATTGTTAGCACTCAATTAAAATTAACTCTTGGATTTTTGAGGGCAGATAAATCAGTAATTAGTCTTTTCCCCACAAAGGACAGCAGTACTTTCAAAAGCTTTAATAGACCTAATGGTGCAGTTTAGTGCAGGACTGGAAAAAAAATATATGTGGCCCACATATTAGAAAAAATTGCTTTCTTCTAGAATTTAAGATTTCCTCAAACATTTCACATAAAACAGGTCATACTCTCCTGCTGATTGCATTTGAGAAATAGTAAAAGCAGCATAAAAAAATCTTCTAAACTTTCAAAATATCTGACTAAAAGCAAAGATTCTACTTTTAGGCAAGATGAGTTTATAATTCTGACTTATAAAACAAAAAAAATTTCCAAAAGCTTATTTTAATTGTGAGATTCCACATAACCTAAATGATAACAATGCATAATAATAGATGTCAAGGTTGAATAGTAAAATTTTTTTTTTATAATTACCTTTTGTGCATTTAGCTGAACATGAAACTTTTTTCAAGAAGCCATAGGCTTTTGTCCAACTCAAAGACTAGCACAGATTTTCAATGAATAAAGTAAAAAGTGATGACATTTATGAAATACTGTACTATAAGGTCAAAACCATGATGATGCATCAGTAAATATACTTCCATAAGGTACCTAATGATCTCAAGAGCAGAGCCAGCTCCTCAAGTTTACTCTGCTTCTCTCTCCCCCAACCCTCAGGGATTGTGCTATTACTTTTTCTTTTAGGATTTGTACTGGAGGGCCTTCTAGTTTCTTCTAAAATATACTTATAATACTTTAAATCGCAACTTATTCTTAGCACAGATTCTCAAATCAAGAGAGAGGTTTCAGTGCATATTTTATGGCTATATTGTATAGCCTTTATTTCGGAACTTCTGGGGGAAATTCTGATAATGAAATTTCAAGATGATAGGACTATAAAGAACTTTTCTCTCTAGAAATGATTTTACACTTTAGAGATCATATTCACTTCCCTGGCAATAAGTAAAGACATTATGGAAGACAGTAAGACTTTTGAGCGGTCAGGTGCTCATAAAGGACATTATTGCAGCAAGCACAACACTAGGTATGCGACGTGACACGGCCATCAGCAGGAGCTAAAGAAACCCCATGGTGTAAGAGCTTGGTGGGTCAAACTCATTCATACTAAGTAAGCAAAGAAAATCACCAGGCAAAAACAGTGCTTACGAAAGATACAAATTCAGAGAGCAAGGACCTTGGCACCTTCCTGGTAACCTTTCCCCCAACCCAACGGTATTCTGCCATCTCCTTCTAGTCAGTGATGATTGTGCTTAGGCTCATGAGGTCTTCATGGGAGAGGCCAGGCTGACTGCAAACTACTGACCACCAAGCAGCTTACCCCGGCAAAGCTGACTTCACAATTGCAGAAATGTATTACGGAGCAGTCACAAAACCCAGCCATGAATGCGAGGGATGGGAAAGGCATGCCCGTGAGCTGGTCCCTACCATTTGCAGGATCCTTCATCCTCCCGGTCGCGTCCTTTGTCAGAAGGAGTGAAAAGTCTGACAAGCCAGAGACGGCACAGCAGTACACAATAATTGCCTCTTTTTTTTTTTTTAATCAGTGTAGGCAAGGGTCCCTTGCTATAGCCACACCGCATAATAGCAGGGCCCTTTTCAGACAAAAAGTGAACAAGTTTCCCAATGTTGGCCTTATAAAATCTAAAGAGATGACTAAATTCAAACCAGGCTGAGCTCTTAATAGGAGTTATTTCAGCCACTGATTTTTGTAAAATGAAGGGAAAAAAGAATCCCAATAGGCAATTTGCATTTGCAAGCACTGGATTGCAGAATCCACCACTGTAAATTTTCTTAAAAATGTAGCTAAATCTTAATGGAGTTATAATACCTTCATGAGGTTAATAATGCAGTCATCCCTAGTCCTATTTCATTCTTCATTTTTTTTTACCATTTCAAATATTTCAGTATAGCCCACCACAAATCACTGAAAATGATCATTTATGTTCATTCCACTTATTTCTCTAGTGAGCCAGATGACTTTGACCATGGCTCCAAGTACCATTTGAAAAGTCTTTAAAAACCTTCAATATTTTAAACACTTGATTAGAAAACAGACAACAACTACGTGTAATTACCTAGCTTATGTGCTTTATGGTGTTTTTTTTTCAAAATGAGAGTATAAATCATTGTACATAAAATCAAAATAGTTAATATACATTTTTTTCTGGCAGTTTCTAGAAATTAGGCGTTAAACCTAAAACATCTTATAAATTTATATAACAAAAATAAATGTTTACATTTTAATTTTAGATTACCTTAGGGTAGCAGTTCACTTAGGAAATCTCACACGTTGGTGTGGCAGCAGGGGTCATCAGAAATACACATTCAAGTCCACAGCCCTTCAGAGACGGACGCCATGGCTGCCGTCCAAATATGTGGTCTGTGTCCCAACATAGAGATTAAGGCTGTTTCAGAGGAATGAACTCTGGGCTAAAACAAGTATAGAAGTACCACAATATTCATTGAAAATACTGAAAAGGCTCTGAAGAGTTTCACATACTGGGGGGGGGGTGTGTGGAGAGGGAACCGCTTTGACTAAAAAAATAAAATAAAGCATCTAAAAATGACTTCAAGTACTTTGGGAGAGGCTGCTGATGTGGAGTGCCCAAATCAGGAGGAAGGAAGGTCTAAGAAGCTTGGGGGGCGGGGGGGCAGTCCCAGTCCTGCCCACCTGCAGGGTCCTTTTTTTCCCAGGTGTGGCTCTTGGAAGAGGATTGGGGAGCTGCCAGTGACCAGCAACCACAGTTTCTTACCATCTTAAAACACCGAAGTTGAAGGCAAAGGCCAAGCCTTGTGGGGGAATTTTCTTGGAATGAACCATTAGAAGTTGGAAGATTTCAAGGGGGAAGAAAGCCGTACATTTAAATGTGAGGAGCAGATAGAAAAAAAAAAAGGGAAGAAAGGCAGAAAAACCTGGCTCTTGTGAATGGCAGTATGTTAGGCAGGTGGAGTCGTGGTTCTTGATGAATGCGGTTCTTCCTTGCAGCTCGGCTTTCCTCACTCACAGGGTGAAACCACGGACAGCTGGGATCTTTCCAGAGG
Source organism: Phoca vitulina (assembly GCF_004348235.1). Taxonomy (NCBI): domain Eukaryota; kingdom Metazoa; phylum Chordata; class Mammalia; order Carnivora; family Phocidae; genus Phoca; species Phoca vitulina. The sequence continues at coordinate 29,829,094 of NW_022589728.1, forward strand.
GTGAGGGTGCACAAGGGAGATGTGCTTGGGTGTGCAGTGCCCCCCCGCACGCAGGGGCACACTTGGGTGCAGTCAGGTACGTACCTCACTGTTTCCAACCCCGGGAAACAGTCTCCACATCTTCAATTGTCGTCGGATTACTAGAGCAGCATATGAAGTAGGGGTTGATGTCGCTTCTTGTCTTCCACAGAAGAAATGCCCCCCATCCGGCCGATCATATGTTGTGTGGGCCTGTCTTCTGGGTTGCTAGAGCCTGGTGATATCTCTGCATTGCTGCAAGTCCCCAATGCTCTCATAGTCATTCTCTTTTGGGAAAAGGCCACGTTGGCCGTTGGTCTCTGGGGTGGCCTTGTCTTCCTCTCTGTTTAGAGTTTGTATTGCTTCGTAATCAGGCTCGGGCTCCTCACTGGGTCTTACTGCTGGTGGAAGTGTGCTGACGCTGTTTGGAGTTTTCTCCAAGTCTTTAACAGTAGCGTAGAGATCATTACAGGAAGAGAGGGATCTCTGAGTGGCTCTTTGGATGGAGGTGTAGCTGGACTCTGGTGCTTTAAGAGACTGTCCTGATTTACTCCCTGACTGTCCAGGTTTATTTACTGATGAATACATGGCTGAGATCTAGAAAACAAAGGGTGAATTAAATAAGCTTCAAGTTTGATTTCTCCCTCCCCCTTTATAGTGACAAGCTAGATATTTAGCTCTATAGGCAGGTGTGTGTCCCTTTAAGGTTGTGGGGTTTTTTTGTTTTGCCAATTTTCCCAGCTTTAGTGAGATATCACTGACATATGACTTAGGTAAGTTGAAGGTGTACAACATGGTTATTTGACACATATATATACTGTGAAGTGATTATCGCCAAGGTTAGTTAACTCCTTCATTGCCATAATTACCATTTTTTTTTTGTGTGTGCTGATAACATTTAAGATCTACCCTTTCAACTTTCAAGAATGATAGTATACTATTTTTAATTATAGTCACTATCTTCTATATTAGAGCCCCAGAACTTATTCGGCTTATAGCTGGGAGTTTGTACCCTTTGACCAACATGTCCCCATTTCCCCTACTCCCCAAACCCTGGCAACACCATTCTATTTGCTATTTCTGAGTTTGGCTTTTTTAGATTCCACATGTAGGTGAGAACATATAGTATTTGTGTTTCTCTGTCTGACTTATTTCAGTTAGCATAATGCTGTCAAGGTCTATCCAAGTTGTCACAAAAGGCAGAATTCCCTTCTTTTTCACGACTGAATAATATTCCTGTGTGTGTGTGTGTGTGTGTACACATACGTATTTCTATATACAAATGTGTATTTATAATGTGTGTGCGTCTGTGTCTATCTCACATTTTCTTTGTCCATTCATCGGCTGATAAACACTTAGATTGTTTCCATGTCTTGGCTATTGTGAATAATGCTGCAAAGAACATGAGGGTGAAGATATTGTCTTCAAGACAGTGATTTCATTTCCTTCAGATATAAACCCAGAAGTGGATTCTTTGTTGCCTGTACTAATCCTGGAGTATACTTCTAGAGAACAATTATATATGGTATCTTCAACTTTGCAAGTAGACCAGCCATATTGGCACAACTCCGTGAAAACCAGGTTCTCTCTGGGTCATCTGAGGGGCGTGAGGAGAGCAGGCGGAACAGGAAGTTCAAGAGGCCCCTGGGACCTGACTACAGTGTATCATGTTTTATCTGATTTCTATTATCAGAATGCTATTTCACCTGAAAAAGAGCTCTACTGCTTTAAGAAACAAGGGCAGAAAATATGTTAAATGAATGGTTCGCAAAATGTAGGCTTTGAACTGGCAGCAGCAGGATGTGGGGATTTATTAGAAAGGTTAAGTCCTCTGGCTCCATCCCAGAAGCATTGAATCAGAAACTCAGGGGCATGGGGCCCAGCACGCTCACTAAAGTATGAGAACCACCAAATTAGACTCTCTGACCCACTCTTTCTGCATCAAAGTGGTCTGAAAAGTAGGTCCTGGATTCTGGTTGGCAATACACATAGATCTGTAAAAGCCTCATTTTCCATTAATTTTCAACTTCATAGCATATTACTGGTTAAATAGACATTTACAGACAGGGCTAAGTTTTCTTCAGTGGGAAAAATTTATTCTTATTTGCAACCAGCCAACTCAGAAATGAAATTTGGAGACAATTAACTTACAGGGCACTCTTTCCTATGGGAAAAGTGGGCTACTTTCCAGGCACACCTACTCAGTCTTGCTAATATACCCCATATAACCTCTACTATCAAGAGGGATTTAATTCTCGTTGGTAATGACAGATTAAACATACTGATTAAGAGATTTTTTAAGAGATCTTTTTGAGGGTTATTATTTTTATTGTTAGAAATCATGGTTGGAAATAAGTAGAAATATCCTTCATTACCTCTATTTATCTTGGCCATAATGACTGATTGATTCAAAACACCCAGGAAATACATGAACATGCCTACTGACAGATGCTTGGCTTCCCAAGTGCGGAGAGAGATTCTCTTGCTTTCACATATCTCACATACTGTGGATGAAGTTTCCAGCTGGCCTCAAAAGCTTCTCAAGACAGGCCTGCCGCGCACACACTAACTGGTCATTTGCATGAGAACTTTCCACTGCAGCCTGGGGGCTCTGTTTTGCCAGGCCTTGACAATCCAACATTCGGAGCTAGAGAAATAATCTCTGGGAAACTCTTGCCATGTTGGTCTGACCCTTTTAATATTCGGGTATTAATATTAGGAATTATTTAAATTGACATTCTCACCTTAGAGATATAGTAGAAAAATTACTCTTGAAATGAAGATTTAGAATTTCTTTGAAATTAGGAAGAATTAAAGTAAATCATCTGCTTTTCCTAGTGAGGTGCAAACATATGGAACTGAATATCTAAAAGGTGGTCCAAATAGATGGTGGTAAATCAGAGATGACAGTGAGAAGGGGAGTCCGCATACTAGCTACACACTCTTCACCTTCAGGGGGAACATCAAGGACGAACACACCTTTACCTACACTGTAACAGTGGGGGTTGGCCCCTTTCAGCTTCTCTCCTCAACTCTCTTCCCCACAATGCCTGCCATTAATGCCCCTACTCTTTATAATTACTTGGGTTTTCTTGGCCTTTACATTCTTTTTAGAAAGTTACAGGCTCTTTTCATTAACTTGCAACTTCATATTATTTCTGGGCAGGAACCTACTGTGCAGATGATGTAAATTTTAACACTTATAAAAGATTCTCAAGTCTTCTGATGTTCTATTTGAGTATTTGCCTTCTAGGACTATTACTTCTATTTTGTAGATAGGTTCCTTTCAAGCCCCCTTGCTATTTAGCTTCACAATTTTTCTCTTTTAAATCTTTCATCTTTTTTATTCAGGCTGTAAATTGTTATTATGTTCTCATAAATTACTCTCTACCTTTTCCCCATTTCTCTTTCTATAAGCAACCCTTTCCCCATCATTCTGCGAAATTGGGATAATAGTACTGAAAACTCAGATCTCAGTTTCAGTCTGGACTGTCTAACATTCTATTACATAAATACAGAAATAAGTGATTTCCATAAATTATTTTTTCTAAAACATCTTCCTAAAATGACTATATGTGAATCACAGTTCTTTTAATCTATGTTAAAAATTCATCAGTATACCTAGGTCCTATTTTCTGAAACCACAAACAATGGAAGATTAGAAGAAAAGGAATTTAAAATTTTACTTGTCTCAACATATTTTAAAGGACTGGTTTCCAGATCTCTCATATATTCTACTTTCTTGTCCCAGGTGGGAGGGCTGTGGTGCAGTGTGGACGACAGACGGCTGGGAGAAGGCAAAGGAGCGGCCTCAGGCCTGGCAGGAGGGTGCACTGCCTTAGTCCGGGGAGGGGTGGGCACTGTGCCCATGGAGAGAGCGGTGTGCGAAAGAAACCAGGGGAGCTGCGGACAGTGAGGAAATGGGGTGTCTACGATGATGTCCAGGGTTCTGGCTTGTGCGACCAGGTGGAGAGATGGCAGGTCCATTCCTCGGGGCAGGAAACAGAAGCAAGTGGGCAACATTACCTACGGAAAGCTCTTCTGCTCTTTGAACTTCCAATGTGGGATTGTAGTCTATTTCCTATTTTAATACTCCGTGCAAAGTGCGATAGGAGGGCATGTACCTGCATAGGTATGTCATTTTTGTACATGTACCAAATTTATCATGCTAGGAATTCCAGACAGAAGCTATATGCAGCTAGATAAATTAAGGTGTTCAGCTCTCTGAACCTAGCTTGATGTTATATGTGTGTGTGTGTATGTGTGTATGTGCCTGTGTGTGTGTGTATATACATATATATGTATGTACATACTGGATTGTATAAGTTTAAGGCGTCACCGAGAAATCTAACCGTGACTCTTTAGCCCGGCACTTGGGCTCTCTCCCGCTGGCCGCTACGTCTGACTCTTGCGCCAGCCTGGAATTGTACTTCCTGGCGTTACCTGCTCTCGGCCTCCGCAATTCCTCATTAAAACCTTCCTCCTCCATCTCCCAGGCTGGATTAAATTCCCTATACCCACCCGTTCCAATTTCCTATATTTTCCAACCCATAATTAATTTCCTTACAGGTGATCTTCCTGACTGCTCAACTAAAGCTCTCATACTTAAATTTCTCTCTTCTCATTCTATTTTCTCCCCTCCTCTATTTTTTTTTTCTTTCTGATGCTTCTTTCCTACTCAGTTTCTTTTACTTAGGTGACCTGTTCATCCTGTCTTCCTTCTTGTCTTACCATCTGCCAGTCACTCTCTCTGAACCATTATAAAGGCAACCTCCCCAAACTCTGATCTCCAGACATATGCCGAAGAGAGTATTTTAGCTTTTTCAGAGAAGAGTAATGTGACAGTCATTTATGCAAGGAGAGAAACTCTATTCTTTAGAGCTTTGTGGTTATTTTTTAAAAAGCAACAAAACTCACCTCTTCTTCTGTGAGAGTTGGGTCCTCTTCCCGGGACTTGTACGACAATGAACTAAATCTCTGTTAAAACAAACACAAACCAAGGGAAGGTATAGTTTGATCCAACCTTTCTTTTGCATGTGTTTTGACACATCTATCTATAAAGATGTTTTCAAATGATTTTTAGGGAAGAAATTTTTCTACAAAGAAATTATGTCAAGCAACTGAGGATAAACACATAAAAAATCTACTGTGTGACTTTTTCAATACCCAGTAGTATTAAATACCCAATGCTCTTCCTGATCACTGGTGAATTCAACCCTCCAGTGAGTCCTTGCTGCTGCTCCCTGTCATACTGCACTTCCTGGTACACCCGGTCCCTGCTCTCCTAGCTGTCCACTTCCCACTTTCTTCTCTTTCCCCAGACTCCAACACCTTCTTAACCCATCCTTAGTCTTAGCTGGTGACCTTGAGAAAACTGAAGAAATCAGAAGACATGTCCATGAACTTGTACCCCACCCTGCCCCCATCTCTGCATTCTTGAATTTTCCTTCCTCCCTGTCACCAAAGAACTCTCTTTAAAGTGACCCCCTCTTTAAAGTGACCCCTTCCTCTTATGCATGAGATCCTGCCCGCTGACATCTGCTCGTGAATATGTGCTCCAGCAAGTCTCCCATTTTGTTTATATCATCATCTTTTCCCTCACTATAAAATCATTCCCACCCACGTGAAACCATGCTGTTATTTCTCTGATTCTAAAAACAAACAACCCTTCTTCCAGTTCCATCTAATGCCTCATCCCTTTATAGCAAAACCTCCTAAAAGAGTTGTCTAAAAAAGTCGCTCACATAATTTTTCTCTTCCTATTCTCTCTCTCAATCCATTTCAGACAAGTTTCTGCCTCTGACACTCCAAGGACACCAATATCCACTGTGTAACCAACAGGACGGTCAATCCTCAGCCCTCACTTTCTGATCCATTGCTGTATTTGCCATAGTGGCCATTCCTCTGTCCCTGAACCTTCTTCACTTGGCTTCCAGGACACCGAACTTTCCTGTTTTTCTTTCCTATTTTGGTGTCCTCTGCTGGTTCCTTTTCCTTCCCAGACCTGTGCCCTGGGAACTCTTCTAGATGCCATTTCCACTCATCCAATGACCTCATCCAGTGTCATAGCTTTAAGAAAAACTTTCTGCTGAGGACTTCCAAGTGTACAAAAGCAGCCCAGGCCCTTTCTTATAAGGCTGCTCATTTATCAAGCTACTCTCTGCTGCTCCTACTCAGATATCCAGCATGTGTCTCAAACAAAACACGTCTAGCACTGAATACCCGGTCTTCTCCAAAAACTTGCCTGCCTGCAGTCCTCTCCATTTCAGTTAAGGGTGATGCCATCTTTCCGGTGGCTCAGGCCAAACCTGGGACTCATCATTATCTTTTCTTTCTTTCATTACACATCTGGTCCACCGACAGAACTCCTGGCTCTAGTTTAGCATCTCCCATTACTTCCACCTTGTTCCAAGCCACCATCCTCTCTTGTCTGGTTTGTGAGAATGGCCACCTGATTGGTCTCCTTGCTCCTACCCTTGACAGTTGAATTTTACACTATAGTCAGAGCGATCTTTTCCAAACCTAGAGTAATCCATTCTTCTGCTCAAGATTTTCTAATGACCCCTTTTTAATTCAGATTATGAGTAGAGGCCACACAGGATTGGGGCCCTGGTTACCTTTCTACTACTCTTATCCTGCTCTTCCCTCTCCAGCTACACCTGTCCCCCCCTCTTCCCTGGATAGGCCGGGCAAGCTCCAGCCTCAGCACCTTCACACTGCCCCTCCCCCCGCTCCATCTGCTCTTCCTCGACTTTCTCATCTCCTTGAACATGTCATTCAGATGCCGTCTTCACAGAAGGCATACCCTGACCACTGATTCACAACTGTACTCCCACTCTACTTTCCTAATCATTATTCTGTTCTAATTTTTCCCTATAAACCTTAAAACCTTCGAAAATACCATATACTTATGTGCATATTTATGTCTCTCTCCCCCCACTAAAATGTAAGCTCCACGGGGGGCAGGAATTTTTGTTCATTTATATGTTTTGGTCACCAGTGTATTCTCAGCCCCTAGAAGGCTGTGTGGCATACAGGTGGTGCTCACTAAAATCTTCTTGTGAATGAATGAAAAAATGAATGAATATTAAATGTTTCAAGTTCTCTGAATTGCTTAAAATTAGGATTATTTATAACGGATGTGATGGGTTATCATTCTTGTATTACTACAGAAAGGTAATCTGATTCCCAGATGGGTATTTCCAGACTCTAATGTGATATCTGGAGATATCACTAGTAGTGGTTAGACAATTGGCCTTCTTATCTTTCAAGTCCTTATAAGTAAAAAAGCCTTAACTGCTTTAGGCACAATAAACTTTACATTAATTATCTTTGGTTATATGCAGGGCAAAACGTTAGACTGCACTTTTGCATTTTATGACTCGGTTCATAAACACCTGTTCTGAGGCTCTCAATAGCTGATTTCATGGGTAATATGAAGAGTCGAAATGCATTCAGAAAATACCACAAAGAATGACTTACTTGGTATAACCTATATAACCACAGCCAGGATTCACATTTTGATCATGAACTGCAGATGCTTTTTAAGGCTACTATTGACTGACCTACTTATCCTTCCTACCAAAACCTGAGATGAGAACCTTGCTTTTTCCTGTGTAGAGAATAGAAATCAGATAGTAGTTGCATAAGAAGATTGGGCCTAGTTAAATTCCAAGGAGATCCTGACTACAGGAGATGTGAATTTCAGGCTATTGTGGCTCCCATGTCAGGTTGCCAGAAACAGAAGGCTCAGGCATTGTTAATACATTTTAGAGCTTTGTTGAATATCTAAACTTAAAGAGTCATAGGCTATTGTTTTGAAATTGTCACAAAATAAAATCTTTTACTTGATTTATATAAAAGTCTGCATAGAATCAGATAGACTCACAGTGGCACCTGTGAGTCTGTTCTCTCCGTGTGTATTCCTGTGCTCTGATTTCTGGGATCCCGGAAGGGTAAACATCACACTGCTACTTGAGCAGCAATGAGCAGAAGAGGCTAAATGTGTGGCAAAGAGTCTAGTCTCCATTTAATTCCTGATCTTCAAAATGAAGAAAATAATACTTGGCCCCAATTAGACATGATGTAAAAACTGGAAAATATCCAAGTTAGGTGCCAACAGAGAAATATTTTACAAGCATGCATTTTCTGTATTTTATTATTTGGAGGGGGGAAAAAGTCAAACACAGCTTATGCTAAAACAGCTTTCATCATTCAACGAACCTGAAAGTGTTTGTATGTATTTCCCAGAACAATGTGCCAGTAAAAGCCCCAGGAGGAGCTAGATTCCCAATCATGACAAAAGCACATGAAAGACAACCACGAGAGCCCACCTTGTTGGTTTCGCTGGTCCCCTCTGTGGCTCCTTCCTCTGCTGTCTTGCTCTCTTCCTTCTCCTGAAGGTTTTCATTTTCATCCAGAAGTTTAACGGGGACAGGTGGTGGGGCTTCCTCTTCCAGATCGCAAGAATTTCCAAGAACAGTCTCTGCGTTAACGCTCTGTCGACACTTTTTGTTTCTGTCCACTGATGCATATTCAGCGAAGTCCGCTTGGGGGGCTTGGGGCCCAGGAAGCTCTTTCAGAGCGGAAGTCGACTTTGACCTGCTGCTGTGGCCCTTCCCTGGGTTCACGGCTGCTGCCACCTCCCTAATTTCTTTCACAGTTTCATACAAGCAGTCCTCCACCATATTTTCTTGGGAGGAACTATCCTTGAGCACTTCATACGGCCCTTCCGTCCCTAGGCCCTGGACCCCGTCCACGCTCCTCGCATTGAGCATCGTGTCCACTGCGCTGTCAGGGGGAATTCTGGGCAGTTCCCGGCTCTGATGACATTTTGGCTTCCCCGTGCTGTCCTGGGAGTCCAGCAGATCCGAAGCTGAGGTCTGGACCTCCTCATAATGTTGCATGGAGGTCAGAGTACTGTCTTCTGAAAGAACTAAAGCGGCAGAAGTATGAAAAATGGAGAAAGACAATTCCTTAAATAATTATTACAGTGAATGGATAATGCAAAGTTAAGTTAAATCAAGGTGCTTGCTTTTTATTTGACTCTAAACTGCACATTACAGACGATATGATTGTTGATATTTCAACCACAGTTGAAACTAAAGCCAGCTATTACATCTTTCCAATACACACATTTAATAAACTGACTTGGCTATAAATTTGGTTCACAGTTACTTTCATTGCTTATTAATGGGATTACTTATTGATGAGTTGCTTAAGAAGCAGTGTGTCTAATGTGACCAGAGGTTTGACTCCGTGAGAGGCTGGGCACCAAAAGTGGGGGGAGGCACGCAGGTGGCCACCCTCCCTGGGCTTACTGGCCGCCTCCCGTTTGGAGGGAATAACTGTAACCATCCCCCTTTCAATGGTCACTTTTGTTTGGCAGATATGATGGAAACAGTGGGGCAAAAGTGTACCCTCAACCACAAGTACAAAGGGACAGTACGCCCATGCCTCTTTAAAGGTCTTCCTTCCATCTCGCCGCCCCTTCCCCTTACCATTTCTACCTCAAATCAGAAAATCAAATGTGAAATTCTTAGATTTCCACTGAAATGCACTGTGGGAAACCATTCAGTCATCCCTTTATCAAATGCTTTTTGAGGGCCTACTATGTGCCAGAGACCATTAAAGTGCTGGAGATACATCAACAAAGCCTAGCCCTGCCCTTCTGATACTTAACATTGTAGCCAACAGTTATTAAATGACTGTCGCTCCATTTTATAGTCTTTATATATAAATATGAAAAGTATAAGTACATACGTATAAATGTGTACTTAAATATCTATGTTCATGCATATATTTATCTTATATACTTTTTATATAATATATAGTCCTTATATATTATATATAGTACTGCTATGTGTATGTATGTGTGTGTTTATAACAAGGTTTTTAATCTTTTTTTTTACTGACTAGACTGGGATTCTGTAAGACCCCTGGAGCCCAGGCCCGTGTCTAACCCAGTGGTAGGCACCACTACATGTGTACTTAGTCATCCCAGAGGTGCAGATGAACGATCAGCTGACCCTGAGATGGGAGAGCAGCCTGAGTTACCCAGGGGGGCCCGATGTAATCATGAGGGTCCTTTTAAGTGACAGAGGAGGCGGGAGAGTCGGGGAGAGAGGGGGAGATGGAGGGAAAGGCTAGCAGTCAGGAAATGCAGGCGGCCGCAAGAAGCTGAAACGGGAAGGAAATGGATTCCCCCTAGAGCCTTGAGGAGGAAATGGAGCGCTGCTGGTAGTCTTGACTTCAGGGCTGAGTGAATACATTTCTGTTGCTCCGCAGCACCACCGAGTTTGGGGTAACTGGCTGAAGCAGCAATGTGCCCTGTTTCTTCACCGGTAAGTTGTAACAGGAGCTATCTTACAGGGTAATACTACTACTAACAACAGTAATCTTACTGGGTAGTTGTAAGGATGAGTTAGTATACAAATCTTAGAGCAATGGCACAGAGAAACCAATTAATAAATACTAGCTTTTCATCCAAATGAGCTGTTCTGTGCTAAAACTGGTAGGAATACTAAGAGTGAGCAGGAACGCACTGCCTAGGTTTTGAGCTACGGATTTTGAAATGACTTCTGTCTCAGGTGACGAGGCCTGTGTGGAAAGCTGGTCCCTTCGCAGAACCTACCGTCGCCATTGGTGAGGATCCCGTTGTGCTCGCTGCCGACAGGCGCGTCCGTGGCCAGGCTAGTTACCGAATGGCTGAACATCTCCTTGTCGGAAGGCTGCGAAGCAAACACCACATGAGGAATCAATCAGGCTGTAGGCAGAGGACAGCGGCCCTGGCTTTGTCTAAAAATTAAAACAGCAACAACAGAAACCCAAATCCGCTTAAACTCAGTGATGCCAAGCAACCGTGAGTTGCTCTGCTGTACTGGTCACATCTGGAGTGCCCAGCAGTCGGTGCCTGGTGGTCAGTGCATCGGATCACGTACAGAAACACGTCCGTCATGCTGCACCGCTCTACTGGACAGAGTTGTCCCGGACTCTCAGGACCCTGGGAATCCTCCAAGACCGTCTGCAGGGCTTTCTACCTGGTGCTCTACAAGTGGGCTACAGGTAGGGCATGAGGGATCAGTCCCCTTAGCTCAAGGTGGAAAGGGCACCAAGAGCCCCGGTGCTGGTCAGAATTGACTCCAGCAGACAGCAGGTTCATTGTTTGTACCACAGGTGCTATAAGATGCTGTTCTTAAAGGCATGCCAGGCCAGGAAAAACATGCCACCTGAAGGGAAGAGACTGCAGTCTGGCCGAAGACGAGAAGGTCACTGATTTCTGAGACTGTTTCATAAGCAGCCAGGTCTCTGCTTCAGGATTCACAAGAACAGCCATATGTTAACTAGCAGGTTTGCAAACTTATTGTCACAAAGTCAGGATGCCTGGAGGGAAGAGGAGCAGTGAAGGTTTTCCTGCTGGGCTCGAATGTGGAGATAGGACATGGAATAGGGTGCCAGGCTGAGCTACAGCTACACGTAGTCACGAAGGAAGTTGGTAGCTCACGGGTTTCTTTAAATGCCCAGCTGGTTCCCTGTGGCAGTCTGAATCACTGCTGATGCGACCTGTTCCCACATCCTTCTCACAGGAGACACAGCGTGCGTGACCTGGGACGCCACACCTGGACCATGTGCCAGGAGTCCACATGGAAAGTTCTGATTTAAACAGCTCCTGAAGCTTGGCCAGTTGGCTTCATAAATTCTCTAACTTCTTACTGGGAACCAAATAATCATAGCAAATAGCTCACGCTGTGTCATGAACCCTTCCTGCGCGTCTGCTGTGTCGGGGTAATGCTGCTCCGGACTGAAGAGTGCCAGGAGGTGGGTCATCGCGTTAGGGTGCCAGGAACGTATGGCGCAGAGGCTCATAGCACAGAAGGGTCCCACCCGGACAGGAGTCAGGGGTGAAGGGGGAAGGCCTCAGGCAGGCTTAGGACAGCATCACAACCCATCCCTGCTGAAGTAGCATAATCGGTCTTGGCCACCACGTCTACTCTCAGCTTCCAGGACAGAGGGCCCACAGGGGAGCCCGGAGTGAGCCTCCCTCTCTCTCTGAAGCCCCAGGTGCAGACTCCCGGAGACCCCGTGCCTCGGGATTGTTTTAGGCTAGAATTTAGTGGTGGCTCCTCTGGGGCTTAGGAGGGAGCCGGGATGTAGAAGAGCTGGGAGTGAGGGGGGGGGGCAGGGAAGCGAGGCTGACCACAGTAGCTTCTTTGGCCTAAATGGCGAGTCTGCAAGTTGAACAAGATTTAGAAGCTGAGAGGGAAGCTCTTAAAGAGAGCCGGGCGGACAGGCTGTGCGTGAGCTCGCAACCAGTGCCCATGCGAACGTGTGCGCTCCCGCGCTCCGGCGCGCACATCTGCATGAGAGAGGCTGTGGGGTTCTGAAGGATATGGTACGTGAGAGTCTCCGTCTTCCGTTCACCCGCCTGCCACTCTCTTCTGTCTCACCCAGGCCTGCTGCTGACCCGGGGTGGACAAGCAGGCGCTCGAGGTCTACCACGGGGCTCTCCAACGTGAGCCTCCAGCAGAATCACACAGCAGGGGGCTTGCCAGCAGTGCAGGCCACCCTTGAGAACTGCGGCTGGGGAAGGACGCGGGATGGAGCACAGAGATGGAAGCCCTTCCTCCTGCCCTAACCTCACCTTCCATCTGGCGCGGAGGAGCACGGGGGGCGGTGAAGAAAGCCGGCGCCTGGGACCTACATGTGGGAGGAGCGACAGTAGAGCGGCCCCCCCGCGGGCCCCCGATGCCACCACAGCAGCAATCTGTGCCAACAGAGGCGCGGGGTGCAGCTGAGAAGTGGGGTTGACGACCAGAGGCGGCGCTGAGAACCCAGGACAGCAGTGGGTGAGGTGTGTGTGCGCGCGCACAGAGGAGGCTAGGGAACCCCAGGGGCTCCCCGGGGGAGAGGAGCCCCGACAACTTCCTGTCTGCTGCTGGGGATCCACGAGTCCCGCCCATCCGTAGGGCGGGAGACTGGGAGTGGAGACCCCTCCTGGGGCTCTGCCTCTGTCTGCTGGCTACATGTTTCACACCCGCTTCCCCAAAGCAGTTTTTCCCTGATCTTGAGAAATTCCGTCAGGGACTGGAAACACTTCTCTGTTTTCACACTGCCATGGGGCTCAAGCAAGACGGATGCCGTCTGCCCTGCCACTATGGGGTGGCCCCGTCCCCCCGCTGCTAGAATTGCTCAGCCAGGTGAGGGCATGACCTGAGTGGAGAGAACAAGGCAGGACCGGGACGCTCAGGCTGCTCCTCACCAGGGGGGATCCGAGGGGCTTGACCGGCCGGTAAGAAAGGAGGACCGAGGAAACCCAGCTGGGCCATATCTCCATAAGATGAGGTCACGTCGGAGTCCTTCTAAAACAGGGAAGCTTGCACAGAAACACGCAGAGAGGAGAGACCACGTGCAGAGACACAGGGAGAACAGCACGTGACAGTGAAGGCACCCAGGAGCAGCAAAGATCGCAGGCAAGCCACCAGGAGCGAGAAGGGCCTGGAGCAGACTCGCCCTCCAAGCTCTCGGAAGAACCAGCCCCGCGGACACCTTGATCTCCATTTCTAGCCTCCAGAACTCCAAGACAATACATGTGTTGCTTAAGCCCCACAGTTTGTGGTCCTCTGTTACGCAGCCCTAGCAAACAGCTACAGGGCTGGAGCTGGGCAGAGGCGTCCCCGCGTCCCTGCGGTAGTAGGTAGGCTGGAGCTCTCGAAGGATCTCTCTGGCAGCAGCATGATTGTATCCATTTCAGAAACCCTCCCAACCAACCCGGCTAATTGCACAGGCCTCTAGGCATGCTGAATAAGAATCCTACAGAGAGAGGGCACAGCCTCGGCGGCCAGCTAACTCTGCTGGGTTCTTTCCCTCTGTTTCCTTCAGCTCGGCAGCTTGTGGGCACAGTGCTTAGATAAGCGGCTGATGTTTTAAAACACACACAGACATGTGCACACGGGCTCACCACGGTCATCAGGTTCTCATGGTCCCCACTCTGCTGCCTCGGCTTCTTCTCTCTGAAATGGAAAAATAAAACATTGCTGTAATATGAAACATGCCATCTAAAATCAAACATACACTCCCCTTTCTATCCTAATATTTATCAACATTTAAGTCTCTCTTTTAAGATCCTGGTTTATTTTGCCAAGGAAGCAAAAGCTGGACAGTGATTCTGTCACTCCTTTGCAGGCGTCAGGGTCTGAGGGGGTCAAGTCACAGCATGAGACCCGTCACCTCTCTGGCTCTCCCCTTTCTCCCAGAGTAGAAAATGTAAGTTTACAACAAGAGGACTGAGGCACGTTCCTGAGTAGAAACTGTTCATATCTAGAATACTAGAAAGGATTTTGCCTTTTTTTTTTTTTAAAGAAAATGCAGACAATTCTCTACTCTTCATTTGTTTTAACTCAGACTCTTTGCTAAGTTGACTGCACACTGCCATGGGACTGGGAAAATAATGAAAGAAAATACAAATTTTGGCACGTCGGGAAGGATACATGCTCTCAGGATGAGTCATATGTACTTCCAGTCTATGGAAAAGTCCATCGAATAAAAATAGAATTTATTTTTACTCAGGACGGTCTAAAGAAAGCCATCAGTACTAGAGACTACATTTCCCATGTATGTACGAGGCAACAGTGACACCTAGTGGGAGTGTAAATAATTACAGGCAGGCCCTCCCAAGCGCAGGGCAGCCAACTCTTCTGCCCGCCATCTTCCTGATCAGACTCAGATCCAGCTGCAGAGCCCAGGTCCAAACTGGGCAGGGATGAGAAGGCTACTTGGTCCAGAGAATCTGACTTTACCCCTTTTGATAGAGACCTCAGGGTCTCTGCTGAAGTTACAGAGGAGGGTTTGGAAGAGGGCTGGCTGGTCTGCACCAACCCACCCGGAGCCTGCCCGTACCCTAACAGTGTTGGAGCACCTGGGAAATTACTTCCTGTTAGGAAGAATGTTGCTCCTGAGCAAAGATCTCTTTTGGGGGAATACAGACATTTCATATGAGGGAGACATGGAGGGGTGGAGGAGAAGTGTAACTCTAAAAAAACACAAGATTATTTCTTATACAACTCATCTCTCTCATAGGAAAATTCATCTGTTTCTTAAGAAACAGTAGGTCCAGATTACCAATCTTTAATAAAATGATCCTTTCAAACCATGTAATGGCAATACTTCGCAGTAACTCTCAAGGGGCAGCAAAAAGAGTACCTTTAATACACATCAGACTCAGATTTCCAAATGTCCATAGATGCAAAAAGACAACATTCATTTCAACAAGGATGTGCTCAAAGGAATGGCAAGAATTTCATTCTGGGAAGTTTTGTACGTGAGGCTTCTTCCAGTTGCACCTCAGCAGAATCAGATATGGATTTTCATTCGGCCTCAAAAAAGCGTCCTGGGATGCTAGCTGAGAAGTTAATTTTAACACAGGGGTTTCTGTGAATGTTTATGTAGTGGGATTCCTACATGCTTTTCACGTGAAGAATCTTCTGGGTACAGGGAACGGGTTATTTTAGGGTTCCAGTGGATACACCTTGGCTCTCACCTGTCACAACTGGAGCACAGAAAAACGAGGAAGCTGATGAGGAAGAAAGTGGCGACAGCGGCCAAACTGCCCCACAGGACCACCTGCACTTGCCCGCTGCTCAGCATGCTCCCCGGGGGTCCCATGGTGGGAGCAGGAAGTGGCACGAGCTGATGGAGTCCGTCAGTCCTGCAGATGGGGGAACATGGGCGCGGGGTGCTTCGTCCTGCAGAGAGACCAGTGTGTTTTGAAACAACTTCTCACGTGAAGTGACAGAGTCTTGTAACGAGTGCGTGTCAGGAGGAAGGCTCTGAGCAGAGTCAGGGAGGTGTGTGCGGGACGTGCTGGGCTTGCCTGGACACCTGCCTCTGGCCAAAGTGCCACCTGCCCTCTGTTGTCTAGGCCTTTGTTTTCCTCACCTAGAAACATACAGAGTGGGAATGCTCAGTGTTTGAGGCAATGGGTAGCTTATTTTGGTATGTTTGGGGATAGATTCTTAAGGTCTTCAAATAAAATAAGATCCCATGTATTCCATGGCAAATAAACGCTTATTTGGATTTTTTTTTCCAGAGCAGTGTAAAGTATTTATTACAGCTTTCAAAAAATGCAGTTCACATCTTCCCCACCTATCTCCCTAGCTCCCAAACCTACCTCTCTTTGAGAAGATTGAAGGCTGGTCCAATTAATGAAAGAGAATGTCTTTATATTCACCTTCAGAAGTTATCTATTGTGACTATGTGACTGTTTTCAGGGCCAGCTTTCACTGAGCTTCTGTGAGCACTCCATAAGTACATTTTCAAATGAACAGATGAAAGTATGTGCTAAGAATACATCACCAGAAGCAAATAAGACCTATTTATTAAAAAGTACAAATTAAGCATAATAGCTGTACCTAGTACATTTTAGTACCTGGCATGTCCTGGGACTCTTGCTAAATGCTTTCCTCATTTAATTACTGCTACCAGCCTGTGAAGAAGGCCCGGCTTGTCCCCATTTTTCAGACAAGAAAATTAAATGGCAGAGACATTAATAATGTTCTCCCAAGATGTCACAGATGCTAAGAGGTAGGGTGAAGATGTGAGTCCAGTCATTTCTAACTCCAAAACTGTCGCCTTAGCCCTTAGAGGAAACTCCCTCTCTGTGGGGGCTACTGCGTGCTCCCTGTTCCAGCGACAAATCTTCTAAATGAAAATGGTCACCTGGGTTCTGTGAAATATCTTAAGAGTTATAGATTTTGAAAAATTGAGCAGTATATTAAAAATTAATGATTATCCTCGGAGATACAGGCTTCCAGTTATGGGATGAATAAGTCACAGGAATAAAAGGCAGAGCATAGGGAATACAGTCAGTGGTACTGTAATAACGTCTGGTGATGGAGGGTAGTCACATTTGTGTGAGCAGAGCATAACCTATGGAGAAGTTGAATCACTGCGTTGTACACCTGAAACTAATGTAACATTGTGTGTCAACTAGATTGAAAAAAATTTTTTTTAAATTAACAATTATCTCTTGTCAGAGGCCTTGTTTAAGGAACATTTACTCTGCTCCACTCTAGAATATTCTAACTTAAAAGGAACAGCCTTTAACTTAATCTCAAGTTTCATGAATAAAGTAAATTATTATCTTAATTAGAACTCAAAAAATTTTTTTCCTTGCAGGAGACTGTCCATATCTACATTGTCATTTGCTTCCCTTGAAGAGCTATGAGTATGTTTCGGGAGCACCGCCCTGTGTGCATCAGGCCAGCACCTGGACGGCTTAGTGCCACACGGGAGCGGCCCTTGAAAGCGCTCGGAGAATAAAAGCCATTTTGGCAAAGGCGGTTCAACTGGACCAAATTTTCTCCAAGGGAAACACATACATTTATTTGAATATTTAAGATCGAAGAATAATCAAAAGCTGGAGAAAAGAAACTTTTATCCACAATGTATGCAGAGAGTATTCTAGATGAAGTCCATGTTTTCCTTAGGTCCCTGAATCAACATGAACACTCCCTAATGCTCTGTAAATATATAAACGTACAACTTCCTGTGTAATACAGAACGTCTTTCTGCCGGTGCTGGTTATATATTATGCCTGTAAACAATACACGCATACAGTAATGGATGGTCAAATTGCTTCTGTGTGTTTGCCCCTGGACAGCTGTAACTGAATGAAAATAACCACCGCTTCTCTTGTGGTTTGTTGAAGCAATGAATAATTCACTTTAAATTTAGACTACAAATTGGCACCACAATCAGTTACTAAAATATATTCAAGCAAGCATATAAACCATGGCGACCTATGAATATATATGAAATAAATTTTTACATACAGGCCCAAAGCATAACACATTTTAGGAAACACAAACAAAAGAGATCTGTTGTGCAGGCATTTGCGTGTTCCCTCCTTCGTTCACTCATTCACTCATACAACAGATTTAATCAATGTCTATTTATAAAGTGCCAGATTCCTAGAAAATAGTTTGCTGTGTGAATTATTCAAAAGCCAGATATCCATCCAGCAAGCTAGTGTGGAATCTGTAGGACCTTTCTCCATTTCTGTACATGTTTCTCGTCTCGTCTCTCTCTCTCTCTCAACGGGGAAGGCGGGTAGAATACAATGAAGTATGTGGGGTGCCCAGCCTATCGAAACAGTGTAGGGAGAGAGAGGATGAAGCGGATTATTACGAGCTATTGAATAAAAGATCTAACTCAGAGAAAATGTGTCAAAGCTCCTGGCTCACTCCCCTTCAACTAAAATTTGTTGAAAAGCTACCAAAAGAACTACTTTTTTCCTGGACAAGGAAGAGCATGATCATCATCGTGTTTCTGAGACAGCTACGTTGTAATCCCGAAGGACAAGGGCTCCTGTGGTCTGGGCAGCTCCCACCCGTCAGAAGCCTCAGAGTGACGCTCCACAGGAAGACCAGGTCCCAGCAGTGGGCAGTGCAGCAAAAGCGGTGCCCCCTTTACGGGCCTGGCTGAGATCAGGGGGTTTGCACACACTCACAGCAGATCTGGGGCGGGGCTATTCCTATTGTCGAGAAAGTCTGCGCCAGTTGTTATCCTCTCGTGGTCTCTTCCTTTGTCTGGACTTCTGCTTCTGAATTCTCTTGCCCATTCCTTCTCTGATCCTCTCCTTCCATTTTGGGGTCTTATCTACAATTAAGCTAGGACTCTGTGTTCAGATGGACCACTCCCTACCCCCCCATGTGTGCAGATGCACATATGACTTCTATGTTCTTTTTTCTTGCTGGGGATGAAAGTACAGGCCTAGTGTGGATGGTCCAGGGTTGGCCTTTCCCTCCAAGACTAGACTTCATGCGTTGGTTTCACTGAAGTTAAACGCAGTGCTCAGGGGCCAAGTTAGTGTGTTCTGAGCAGTAGGGGATTGGTGTCTCTCCCTCTGGCTGGAAGGCTTCTATCAGGACTAGCAATAGCGGGATAGAATAAGAGGACAAGAGGCACAGTATTTGGGAAGTAAAAAGTCACCCCGAAAAGGAAGGGCTCCTGCCACAATGATGACATTTGCCAGACCATACACTGTGCCCCTTTACCAACCACGTTCCATGTGGAAAAGAGAATCGAAGGCTCCAAAGTCTGTGATACTGTTCCTGGGGACCATCTTATTTTCTGGTTATGTGTGTATCAAGTACGGTATTTTCTGAGTATCCAGAATTAATCTGTAGCAGCAGGACAATTTGGACACCATGAACAATTTGGAGCCGTCTCTCATTATTTTTATATGGAGACATTTAAGCCTCTTTCTTTCAATCCTGTTCTTACCTGACTCAATAAAATTGCGTTCAACTGTGGAATATTAGTTCTTTGAAGTTTGAAAAATTCATTGTCAGACCACATGTGTAAATATTCTATGAGTTACTCAACATAGGGAAAAGGAACACCATTCATTGTACCTCAGCTAACACTTATTATGGCACCCAAATGCCCTACTAAGTTGAGTTGAAGATTATCATATTCATGAAAGATTAATAGTTGCATATCAATTATTTTTGTTTTAGAATAGACCTCATTATTGGCTGCACTGATGTACATTCACAGCTGAGACTGTCACTTAATACAATGTGTGATATTGTAAAATAGACAATCCCCCCACCCCAATTTTATATGATTCAGACTATTGTGGGGACTTGTCATTTCGCCCTGAGAAAGGTCAGGACTTGAGGTTATAGAACTTCTGTTGGGGATTCTCTGATAGGATCTGAAAAGCTGGTCTGAATAATTATTTTGGAAAAAATTATTTTGCTCCATAATCTCTTACATACATTCATGTTCTTAATACGTGATTTCAATGTTAGAAAAAACGACGGCCTTTCACCTTAAAAGCAGGTGCCACTATTAACCACAAGGTGTCAGTATAATACTAGTCTCAGCCCCAGTCATCAGCCTCTTCAGGGAGAGACAGTTCTGCTTGTTTGTGCCTTGTGCTAGGTATTTTGTCTTCATTAGCTTAGACTATCAGCCACCTAAATCAATTCCAACAGGAAAGAAAACAGAAAACAAAAACCAGATGAAATTAATGAAAGGTGACGACCAAATGACAGCTCCTTGGTTTTTTAACTCTCTTAACTGGTAGGTGCTCTGATCACAGCAAACTGTGTAAGTAACAATTTGGTAGGGTTGGGATGGCCAGTGAGATTAGCAATAGAAGCAGACACTTTAATTCCTCTGAAGCAGGCTTTGGTTGGTAATGATAGTCATTACCATTTTATAGCTGTTCTAGTCAACTCATAATTAAACATGATAGAAACCACACCGCTCATGACCCCTCACTGAAAGACAAAATAAGGAGGTCAGGACACAACCCCATGGGAATTCCTCCTTCCTGGTCATTACCAGGTGTGGGAACCATGAGGTAAAATGACACTTTATGAGCTACAGATCAGCCAAACAAATTTAACGATAGCTGAGGAGCCAGATTCTCTGCTGGGCTCCTGTCCTGTGAGGGACAAGGGCAGATGCACAGGCTAAGGCTAAATTAACCTCTCCATACAATTCTCATCCCCTGAAAGAATTTTAAGCTCAAGTATTTAAATTCAGGTAGATTTCTCTTCAGATTAAAGAGACTCTGATATAGGCAAGCTGCTAAGCTGTACTCTGGATGAATGTTAACCGGGTCTCCTCTAAGCACGGGGAGCCACCTAAACCAATGTTGGTCATCCATCTTGCTAAGGCACAAAGGTTCTCTGCCACATAAGCTCGTCACAAAGATGTCCCCATTTTTTTTTTTTTTTTCCTGAGTTGGAGAAAATTCACCCAAAGAGCAGAAGGTGGTGAAGGACTCCAAGGTAATATTTTTCTTGATGGTAGTTTCTTGAACTATAAATTTTAAAGCATCACTATGGAACAATGACTTGACATTTCTTCCTCCGTGGCTTAAGAGAAGCACAGCACCTGTGAGCACATGAGAAAGGGACCTGGAAATCTTGAACGTCACTAACTGACCCTGTTATCAAGGGTTGCTGCTGAAGGCAGAACGAGCCAGGCATTCACTCTAAGAGCAAGTTATAAATCCTGGAGGCCATCTGTCAGTGTAACCTGATTACTTCTCATACGTACCAAATGTATTGATCCACGCAGGAAATGTGAAAGCTGACCCTTTCAGGGGGAGGGGTCTGTGTGGCTCTTGCTTGTCTTCAAAAATACGTTAAACTTACTTTACATCAGTAATATAGTTTATTGCTTATAAAAGCCCCATTGCCATTTCGGTTTTTTGTCTTTAGAAAAGCCAAGAGGTAAGAGACTTTGATGGGTAAGGAATAACTTCTAAGGTGGCTTTTGTTCATATCCTGACTTGAAGACCAATTCGCAAGGTTCATTTTTTATTTTTTTAAAGATTTTATTTATTTATTTATTTATTTATTTATTTATTTATTTAGAGCAGGTGGGGGGAGGGGCAGAGGGAGAGAGAATCTCAAGCAGACTCCACGCTGAGTGCAAAGCCCAATGAGGGGCTCAATCTCATGGCCCAAGATCATGACCTGCGCTGAAATCAAGAGTCGGATACTCAACAGACTGAGCCACCCAGGCGCCCCTCATTTTTTGTTCTTAATGGTAAATCTTTTTTTTATTTTTATTTTTTTTTTTTAAAGATTTTATTTATTTATTTGAGAGAGAGAATGAGACAGAGAGCATGAGAGAGGGGAGGGTCAGAGGGAGAAGCAGACTCCCCACTGAGCAGGGAGCCCGATGTGGGACTCGATTCTGGGACTCCAGGATCATGACCTGAGCTGAAGGCAGCCGCTTAACCGACTGAGCCACCCAGGCGCCCCCTTAATGGTAAATCTTGAGAAGGAGAGAGAGGGAAAGCAGGAGCTACTGATGGAATCTTAGAGACCAGACGAGATACACAGGTAAAAGGGCTTTATTATGCATAAGCAAGTCTTAATGGAAAATGTGCAATTTGGGCTTTATGGTCTATCTCTTGTGCCCTGCATGTTTGCTCAGCTAAATTCAAAGTTCCTTAGGGCTGGGGTGGGGAAGGTGTCCGCCTCATTTCCCACCCTCTTCTCAGCATCTACATAAACGTGAAAATAGGAGCCAATCAAGAAATTTTTTAACTGAGGGGCGCCTGGGTGGCTCAGTCGTTAAGCGTCTGCCTTCGGCTCAGGTCATGATCCCAGGGTCCTGGGATCGAGCCCTGCATCGGGCTCCCTGCTCGGCGGGAAGCCTGCTTCTCCCTCTCCCTCTCCCCCTGCTTGTGTTCCCTCTCTCACTGTGTCTCTGTCAAATTAAAAAAAAAAATTTTTTTTAACTAAATATTTATTTCTGTAGGAAAGACGAGACTCTCAAAATGCAAGTTTAATAATTTATAAGGTAAGGGAGAGAAGGAGAATAAAAGAGATGAGCACATCAAGCAAATAATAAAAAATAAGCCAAGTATGTCTTAAGGCAAAACCCTAACTCCGGAGTAAACACAGCCCCCGGGCTTCCTTGTACTGTCACCGAAGCAGCTGAGGGCTCTAGAGAAAAAGCACAGCAGCGGAAATGTCGGTGCGTGTGTACGTGGGTCCTCGCCAACTGCGGCCGGCCTCTCAGTGCTGGTGGCCCCACTGCGTCCCCTGAGCTCCCGCCGATCCTCTGACCCCTTCTTGGCAGGGGCCTTTCATGCTTTCCCGTCTCTTCCCGCCCTCAAAAGGCGCCGGGGCTTCCATGTCTCGAGGAAAGAGGAGCCTTAACTATTCTTGGCTCCCCTTCTCATGCTTTTCATCTGATGAAAGCCTAACCACGCTTTAGATCTCAGTTTAAGTGTCACTTCCTTGGAGCAACTTTCCGGATGCTGCACTTCAGTCCCCCTTCCCCCTGCGAGGGCACACACACACACCAGTTTAGTTTAGGCCCATTTTGTAAAAGACTGTAAAGCTTTTTCCTTCATGGCATTATTCAAAACTGAAATGATGAAGCTCTTCACCGTCTCCTCCGCTGGTCAAAGTTCAAAATGGGGCACTGTGAACAGACCTATCTGGTTCACAGCTGTAGCCCTAGTGACCAGCACACAGTAGGCACTTAACAAATAACCTGAATGAATTAACAGTCGAATGAACTAATAGAGCAGAGGAGAAAAAGCATCCACGAGAAGGTGAATATTGACCAGGCCTTCAGGGATGGTAAGGATGAGAAGAAACTGCTCTTTCTCAGTCTCTTCAAACGGTGTTAAAATTCCACGGGGACATGAGGAATATCGAAAGTCCGCTTGTCAGCCTCCCTGATAGACAGATTTCCATGGTACTGCCTCCCCCCTCCCATCTAGGATCATCTTGCCTCTACCCGGGGCCTGAAGAGACCTACCATGTATCAGTTTTGACTCAAAGGCTTGAAATAAAAAACACTGAAAAAGCCCAAGTGAGTATGTGCTCTGTGCCAGCCTCTCTTCTGCACGTTACGTTATTTCCTCCTTATGGTGCTCTGGTGGAGGTGAGGAGCCTGAAGCTCAGAGGTTAAGTACCGTGTCCAGGGTCACACAGCTATGGGTGTCCTGACTCAGTGTCCCCGGCACTTCACACTCTTGCATGGTGCCCAGCAGTGTGTTCTCAGGGAGCACGCGGTGGCCAGCCCCACGCTGCTCACCATCCCCAGCTGTCTGCCTGTTGGGGACATAGGAGCCTCACCCTTCTTCCTGGCCCTTTTAACTTCCCTCTATCATGACTTGTTTTTAGCACCAGAGGGAAGAATGTTCACTCTCTTCTGGTTTGCTCACTGCTCCTTCTCAGCCACGTACCCTCGCGCGTCCTCCTTCCGGAGGACCTAGAGTACCTTCTGGCCCCTGCCCCAACAGCTTTGCTGGATCCCCGTGAGGATTTGCTGTTTGCCTGAAGGTCAGCTTCCGGAGACCAAGACTTCACAGTTCCGCGCTGTTAGGCATTGTTTACACTGTTTTTATTTGGCTTATGAGGTACAGTGATTGTGATTCAGCCAGTTTCTTTTTCATAATAGTAAAAGATATAACCAATAACAACTTAAGTTTCTTTGCTGACAGGTTCTGAAATTTACTGCTTGACCTAAATGCCTCTCAAATCCTCCATTCATGGCTGATGATATTTAAACGATCAGATGTATTTTAGCAGCTGGTCCGACTGGGGGTGGACAGCTAATTACAAATGCTCCAGTATCCATCACATACCAATTAGCTTCTACCAAGCCCTCACCCTAAACATGCTATCTTGTTGAGACTGCACATCAAATGGTGCTTCTTCTGGGAAAGGTGAACTCTCAAGATGGAAGAGGCGGAGTGGAGAGTAGACGGCAACATAAGTCCCGTGCCAGAGGAATCCCACCCTAGCACTGGTTTCATCGTGAGCTGGAGCAGAGTTAGATAAAGCAGTCGGCTGTCTCTGCCACACCTTCTCCTGTATTTCCACATCCTCACGTAAGGGCAGCTGACGTCAGAGTGCATGTGTTCCCTGGGTGCGGGCAAGAACGTGGCTCACCTTGCCACCCGCTGCCTGGTGCGTCATGGTCATCCTCGTTCTCATCTTGACTCTATTTTTAAAACACTACAAATTCTTTATTTCATAGAATCAGCAGACAAAATCCTTTTTATTGACTCCTAAAAAGCACAATCAAAATCTTCAGAAAACATCCCTGCAAGTTACTTGCTCCTGCTACTGGGGACTCCTCAGTGCTGGGACTGGTTACATCCGAGTAAGTCAGAACTTGTATTTGAAAGCACAGGTTCTCAGGGCTCATCATCAAGGCTTTCTGCCAGGAACGGGGTGCTCAAGGGCTCTAGAAGATTCCCAGGCCCCTTGCAGAGAAGTGGCAGGGCAAGGGTTCCAGTAGAGCAGAGCTTCTCAAAGGGTGGGCCTGGACAAGAAGCCTCAGTGTCTTCAGGGAAGATGTTAAAAATGTAGAATTCTGGGGGGCACCTGGGTGCCTCAGTCATTGAGTGTCTGTCTTTAGCTCAGGCCATGGTCCCAGGGTCCTGGGATCGGGCTCCCTGCTCGGCGGGAAGCCTGCTTCTCCCTCTCCCACTGCCCCCTGCTTGTGTTCCCTCTCTCGCTGTGTCTCTCTGTCAAATAAATAAATTAAAAAAAAAAATCTAAAAAAAAAAAAGGTATAATTCTGGGCTTGCCTGAGGCTTATGAATCAGAAAGTCAGGGTGGGGCCCATAATCTCTCTCTCTTATTTAAGATTTTATTTATTTATATTAGAGAGAGAGAGAGAGAGAACGCAAGTGGGGGAGGGAGAGGGACAAGCAGCCTCTGCACTGATCACAGAGCCCGATGCGGGGCTTGATCTCATGACCTTGAGATCATGATCCCAGTCAAAATCAAGAGTCCGACGCTCAACCGAGTGAGCCACCCAGGGGCTCCCCCCTTTATCTCTGTTTTAACAAGCCCTCCAGGTGATTGTGATGCAGGCTGAATTTGAGAAGACTGTTCTAGAACAGACTTCAATATATCTACAGATCACCTGGGGATCTTGTTAAGGTGCAGATTCTGAATTCTGTGTTTCTAACTGGTTCCCAGGTGAGGTCTAGGCTGCCGGCCTGAGGACTACATTTGGAGTAGTACTAGGATACATGATCATCTTCCTTCCAACTAGGGCTGAAGGGTCATCCAGCCAGATTCCTGGTGAATCCTTGGTCTTCAACTCATTCAAAGTTATGTGAAGACAAGGCCAGAGCCCCCCGTGTCCTAGGACTTTCTTGATTCCCATAGAAGTACTCCAGTAAAAGGCAGCTTTTTACCAATCCAGAATGGTGAGTGGAATGCCAGTGAGTGGACACGTCACTGTGTGTTCTTTTCCACAACACGTTCAACCACGCCCAAACCTCCCGTGCCTCAGTTGCTCCTGAAAAATGAGGTCATTTATAGGGTTTCTGTCCAGCTCTGAGACTCTATCATTTTATGAAAGTAGCCAGAAATTCCTCAGGTCTAAAATAAAAATTCAGGACTTTCCACCCAAAGGGAGATGTCGACCCAGCAAGAACATGAAATTCTCAGGGTGATCAATAGTTTCAACTGCCCAGAAAGCATAGTCTTAGTCATTCCCAGGAAAACCTGACCAGGCCGCAGCAGTTACAGGAACGTCAGGGGGAAAAAATCACAGGCAGCCCTTTTAGTCAGTGTCCAGTGCCAGGAATCAGTCCCCACGGCCCCTGCAAAACATCAACTCCACTTGCGGCAAGCCCACCGCTGAGCACGGGCAGCGAGGCTGACTTACAAGTCTGTTCTCTTCGTCAACATCTAGCTGGCATATTTACACATTTATAATTCGTATTTATAACAGCCTTTGAATAAAATGCAAAGACAAAACTAAAAATATGCAGATGGGCATACACCTGTTTTGGAGAGAGAAAATGCCGCTGCTGGAAGCTTCTGAGGCTTTTTAAAGGCATATGCCCAAACTTAGGACGATCTTACCGAGAAAGCAAGTCTGTAAGGGAGCTAATTTCCAACCTCAGTATCTGATAAGCCTGAAGAGGCTCCAAATGTAATAAAACATTCTGGAGAAGTTCTCTGTCTCTATTATTAAAGACGGTCAGCTCTGTGGGTTGGTTTCATTAGTTTCTTGACTAATATCTCTGATATTTCTTACTCTTTAACACGAAGGTACGAAGTGTATTTTACTCTCGAACACTCTGTAATTCATCAAAAAAATAATTGTTAAATACCTACTATGTCCCAAGCACTGTTTCATCTTCTTGAATATGAGATCACATGGGTCTGAGACAACTTCATTGTAAAATTTAATATGCAAGAGGAGAAAAATGTTTCCAATCAAGTTCCTAATACAGCGCTATATTTTGATCAAAGATTTTAAAAAGCCCATTGTTGAATTCCAAGCACGTGAAATCAGAAAGCAACAAAAAGCCGCAAGCGCTTCCCACCATACTGCGTGAGTCACAACAATCGTACTTGCTTCTGTTCAGCTTGACGGCACGGACACCGTGGCGTTGACACGGCGGCAGTGTCCTCGGACGGGTGTCGTTTCAAGCTGAGAACTGTCCTCAGTGTGTCTGGTGGATTCCAAAGACAGCCTTTGCCTGCTCCCAGGGTGGGAAGGACCACTTCCCTGCACGCGCTCCATCACAGTCAGGGTCAGCCAGCCTCCAGGGGCAGGTCAGAGTTCAAGGACCAGGGAAGCTACCTGCAGAGCTCCACCACCTCCTTACTAAGTGGGAGAAAACAGCTTTCACTTTATGGTTAAAGGACGCTTGGAAAACCAAATATTCATGCAAGCGTTGGTGTGTGTATTTAAAATCTTACAAAGGCATACATGGAACAGACCAAAGTCCCCTGGTAAGGAATAGGGAGGCAAAGACGAAGGATGAGAGGACTGAGGCCAGAAGGCAGGCACTGTGTGTGTGAGGTTGGTGGAGGGAAGAGATTTGGGGGCTTTTTCTGTCATTTTTTCCCTGCCTTACCACTTTACCTATAGCTGGCCTTAATCCGTGGTTACTTTGTGAATTTGAGAATGACATATGTATGTACCTGTCTACCTACTTCAGTACATTTATTTTCCTCTCTTCCTTTGCCCAATTTAGGGAAGATAAAACCACACAGACGGGGGTAGGGGAGTAGGTGTAACGGAGTGGCGACACCTTGGAGACAGGTTCTTACACGACTCGGTTCGACACGACCAGATAGGGAACTCGACGACCAGAACCAGTCACCTCCTTCGGGAGAGGTCCGTGTTCACCACAGAGCCACTCCTATGCCAGGGAGCCAGAAGACTCCGGACTAGGTAGAAAAGGCAAATGGAGCAAATTATAGGGTTCTGAGGAAAGACATGGCAGGACAGAACAGTATCATACTTCTGAGCAAGAGAATGTCTTTTCAGTTTAAAGGAGGAGTATTTTGACTGTGGCCTGCTGCATAACCAGTCCTGATGTATTCAAGTGCCTCAATTCAGTGGCCTCCAGCCCCCTCCGTCCATCGGCCCCATCAGCTGCCTGTGCCTGCCTTCCCGGGCCACGGGAGAGCACCACGCACTGCACACGTGTCCTCAAGAACCCCGTCACGTCCTGCTTCACAACGCCCGGGACGCCTGTTAGGTAGGCTGCTGATGCCCAGGCCTGACCCTCAGATACTCTGATACGATAGAGTGGGAGTGGGGCCCAAGAATCTGTATTTTTAACATGTCCTAAGTGATTCTGAAGGGAGTAGTTCACTGAAACCCACTGGCTCCAAATTTGTTAGGAGCCCAGTGGGAGTCCCAGTGAGGTGGGAGTTACTCAGCAAGCTTTCAAGAGTTCTGAAGTCCTCAAAACGGACACAGCATTTGGACAGGGGGGTCATGTGGGAAGAATTAGGGAAGGATGAGAGGAAATGTTTTTGTAAACACGGTTTCTATATGCTGTATTGTTTTTATTGGTTTACCCCATGAAAGGAAAAATGCAATCCCGTATTGAGTCCCCATGTGCAAGAGGTAGTGAGACTCCGGGGCAAACTATGGGGGGATCTCTGCAGGGCATCTCCTCTCCTTACAATGTCACATAGCTAATGTGATTATGAGACCTAATGAACTGAAACTAATGCAATTTTGAAAATCTTCATAGCTAATGAAAATCGCATCTTCTCCCTCCAGATTTCCCATTTTCTCTGTTTGTAAACCATGAATAAAATGGAAGTTATGGGTTGAGGCTGTGTTTATGGAAAGTCTTAGTATAATTTGGAGGGTTTTATATTTTGAGTGTCACAGGGGCTCCAAGTCGAAGGATCACATTTGGAACTCACATTCAATGCCACAGTATGAAGAAATGTGTGGGAGAGACCTAGAATATGGGTTCAGGACACTGACGTTTTAGAGACAGGCTCTCCCCCTGCCGACTTCAAAGCACTCCCTATGCCAAATAGTCAAGTGTTGTCACTCTGCCCCAATTTCCATTTTCCCTGGAAAACGGAAAACAAGAAAAGTCTTCTAATTGCACAGTAAGAGCTATTATCAGGGTATGGCTTTGACATTCCCTCACCCTTATCAGGGTATGGCTTTGACATTCCCTCACCCTTCACTTCTCTATGCTGGGTTTTCACCCATTTTGAGGGGAAGGAACACTTCAAAGGCATTAAATTGAGAGGTAGGGGAGAGGCCTATGGTGGCAAGCATCACAGGCCGGGACAGACACAGCTTAGAGACGTGCCGGGGTGAGCTCAGGAAAAAGGGGCCGGCCACATCTTCTGAGTGTCCAAGGGACTCGATTTTAAATGTATTAAGAAAAGAAACACATATTTATGGAGTATAAGGTAAAACTATTTACAACTTAAAAAATGGAACATGGGAACTCAAAGAAATTTTGCACACGGAGTCAAGAATGTGAGTTCACTCTTCTCTGCCACTGACACTTTGAGTGGCTCTGCTCGTGCTAACAGCATACACCGTAACGTGTGGGTGGCGCCTCCTAGAGGTGTGGGCTATCACCGCAGAGTTCTACCGGCAGCTCCGTAAATGCGTCCTGTGGGAAAGGTAACAGTGGGACTTAACCTTGGGAGGGGCCCTACTTAATTATTTCTCATGCCTCTATTACAGGAAGACTTCAAGAAAAATATGCTTACATAAGGAACAAGAAGGTATGTTTTCAGACAGAAAACTCATAAAAAAATCAAAATAGTGACTGACATCTAATTATTGCTATTGGGAAAAAAATACTAATAAATTAGTATTTATCATTTTAATCCCTTGGATTAAATAAATTAAATACATTAAATACATCCAATACATTGCTAGTCCTGAAATTTGAGAAGGATTCAATCTTTTTTACATTACTTTTCTTAGACCTTTCTTCAAAGTCTTTGAAATTTTACTTCATTTTATTTCGTTGGTGTATTATATCAGAAACAAGCAAATTTTAGGGACAACTGGTCCTCTAGCAGTCACCTGTGTACTCTGTTTCATCTTCCTGAGAACACGATTAAGAACAATCTGAGACATTCTGCAACATTCACTAATCTATCATAAGTCTTTGATTCTGGAATCGAAGGATCCAGGATCCATCTAAGACACCAAGGTGTAAGATTTCAATATAGTCCCCAAAACTGTGTCATAATACTTAAATTCCAATTTTTCCTATGTCCTAACAGAGTTGTGGCCTGATGCCTTTTCCCCTCGCCTATTACTGGATATGGCTTTCAGATGGACTGAAGGACAGACTCCTACCCCAGCTGACTGGAATATCAATATCCTCCATTTTGTAGCTGACGTGGTCCTATTGTAATGAGCTAGGGCTACACTAGCTAGCAGCTAAACCTATGGACTAATGTCTTAATGAGGTGGCTATTATAAAATAATAGTCTAAGAAACTGTCATGATTCGTTTATCTGCATTTTTCGGTAAAACTATTAATGACATTGTTCCATTGTGTAGTACATACAGCTTTGTGTGTCTGTGTGATCAACTCAGAGATTTTAGTGCCTGGAAAAAGGGTTTTTATCCTGCTAGATTAGTTTGCCTTTTTTTAATAACAACTCAACTATATGTACAAAAATCATATTTCTTTTTCTCTTCCCCTCTCATATAGCTGGCTGGAAACTCAAAGATGTAATTATCCTCAATTATGGCAATTACCTTAGTCTAGCTCTTTCTTTCCTCTCTCTACACCAACCCCAACTGCAAGTTTTTTATTTCATACATTTTGAAGAGCCTTATATGAATGTCTTTATTATAACAACCTCAATATTTCTTAGAAGCAAATCTTAATTTCTAAATATTGCATACATGAAGATTTAAATTTAATTATCATGAACTGTTTATAGATTTTAAAAGTTTTCAATGTCCAGAATAGGTTTTAGAGGAAGAGACATTTTTTAGAAAGCAAAGGATAAAAGAGGATGGAAGGATGGAAGGAAGGAAGGAAGGAAGGAAGGAAGGAAGGAAAGGAGGTAGGGAGGGAGGGAGGGGGATTTTCCCACTAAGTTAATCTTTTGGATCATAAGTTCTGATCTTTACTCAAAGGAAATAATGAAAGGAGTATCCAGATGATATACCAGATACAAAGACTAAGATAATTAAAATCAAACCAACTTTATCCTAAATACTATACAGAATCATTAAATTTCTCTGAATTAGACTAGGGTTTTCAATCCTGACTATACATTAGAATCACTTGGGAAACTTTTTACGGTATATGAAATGCCCGAGCCTAACCCTAGAAATTGAGTAGGGATTGGGTCTGGACATTGACATTTGTAAATGTGTCCCTAGAGCATCTGAATATATAGTTAGGGCTGAGAATCACTTAGCTAGACTATGCATTCACGTTTCTAAACTTTTAACTGCTAAATGTTACTTCATCTTATTTCTTAGGGTATTGAAACCTGGCAGAGTCAGGATGTGACCATGTAAAACAGAAACAGCTCATCGTTCCTCTTCCCACACAAGTCCGCACCGGTAACCACATCAACCAAGTTTTTTGCACACGTATAGCCTCAGAGCTTGGGCCAATAGAGCATGTATGGAGTCTATTCCAGAAGGTGGTATCTGAGCTTGCAACATAAAGACTCAGACCCAGAAAATATGGGAATTGAGCCACGTTCTCTGTCTGCTGTATTGTCTACATATGTTTCTCTGCATCCCTCAAAACACTAATCTTTTTTTTTTTTTTTTAAGATTATTTATTTATTTATTTGACAGAGAGAGAGATAGCCAGAGAGGGAACCCAAGCAGGGGCAGTGGGAGAGGGAGAAGCAGGCTTCCCGCTGAGCAGGGAGCCTGATGCGGGGCTCGATCCCAGAACCCTGGGATCATGACCTGAGCCGAAGGCAGACGCTTAACAACTGAGCCACCCAGGCGCCCCTCAAAACACTAATCTAAAAGTTGTATGTTAAATAGAGTTGACTGGATAAATTAAAATAGAATTATTTTAAAGTATATTCAAATATAAAAATTTCAACAAGAAACACACAAAAATATCTCCTGGTCTGTTACTGGTCCTCACATAGCCCTGGTTTTCGGTTGCATGTCAAAGCTGAGCTAAAGTACGCTCATTATCTTCCACTTGCAAAATGATCCATAATTCTTACAGGTAGAGAGTATACTGGAAATGAACACAATATTACAATGACAATACTCTGCATTATACTTTAGGCTACTTTAGCTTGTCTCTTGATCTTCACTGCTTAAATGGCCACAATGCACTTTGTTCACCTCAGACTGACAAACAGTTATTGCAAGACTACCATGGCTTTTTCTTTCTAGCTCCTGAACGTCACCCTGGATCTTTTATCCTAGGTGTTTATCTGCTGGAATGATCATCCTTCAAGTCATAACAGAGCTGCTTCCTCTTTATTTTTTCTATCCTGTTCAAGCATCCTGTTCTCAGAGAAGACTTCCAAAGCCCTCCTTGCCCATCCCCACCCTCAGCCTTTATCCCATTATCCTCTCTTCCTTTCCCGTTATCCCAGCTGAAAGCATCTTATACATTGGTCTTTGTGTTTATGGTTGCAGGACCCCCTTTAGAATAGAAGCCCCACGAGCACAGGCCCTCTCTGTCCTCACGGCTCTAACGGCAGCACCCGCGAGAGCAGCAGGCGCTCACACGTGCGCTGTCTCACCAAGAATGTGCTGACTGCAGTCTTGTATCCTTTAAGGGTGAAACTACTGATACTAATGGATAATAGATGAGTGTGTACAGTGGCAATTTGAACCTACCGTTCGCCAGGCAATATGCACGTGCTGGGATTTTAATGAGACCCACAGAGCCCGCCGCTTTTGCAGAGAAGGCGATTTGCACCCTGTGCCCGGCTGGCTCTAAACTCCTGCCGGAGAGCTTCTCTGTTTGCACATCTTGCAATCTTGGCTGTTTCTTTCAGTTCCCAGCAGAAAGCAGCTAGACGTTAATGTCTGAAACTGCGCTTCCAATCTTCTGTTGAGGTTTCTTTAGACCACTTTATTGGGGGTAACACCAGGCTTATTTGGCACTGGATCCTCAGTGTACCAAGGAAACGTTTTTGAGTCTCTGTTATTTGTCATTCCCATACAGGTCTGGCTTGCGACAGGAGTTACACTGCAAAAAGCCTCCGCTTCATGTTGGTGGATTTATTACAGCCTGGGATCTTTTGTCAGTAATCTTATCCTTCCATTATTACCACATGATACTAATAGATCTGGCCAGGAAGTCAGCTGTAATATCTTCAGGACAAATCCTACTGACATATGGAATCGACAGTTGGACCCTACCTCTATTTTGAGGAACTTCTGTTGGGTCTAGATTAGCACTTGGAGCCATATTGATAACACACTCTGCCAGTCCTCCAAATATGGGCTGTGTTTGCATGTCAGCTTCATTCAGAATCTTCAGTATTGCAGTTTTCCATTCAGTACAGAAAAGTATATTTGATATCACTAGCAAAATCAGCTACGTTTGTATCTTGTGAAACATGCAGTTTCGTGCCCTTGCCCAGAAAAGGCACCTGAGAAATATTAGTTCTTCCTTCTGCATTCCTTGCTATTTGAACAAAAATGTATTTTATTCAAAAATATATTTAAAGAATCTGCATCTTTTAAAAAACTCAAAGTATATAAAGTATTTAAATGTACAGTTGGTATCTGATTCTCTTTTCAGTTAAATAGAGCTACATTAAATTCAAATGGTAAACTGGAATCATTATCAACAACAGAATCAGCTGCTTCAAATGCAGGACGGTCGATCACACTATAAAGTTCTAAGAGATGGTAGATCTTGCCTTAACCAAATCTAATATATATAAATTTATATTTGTAAAAGAGTAGGTATTATGAAATGATATGAATGTTTTATAAAAAACACTATTTTAAAAGATGACCAATTCAAATTTGTTTAAAATATAATTCAATTTCAAATAGACTTTTATAGAAACTTGCTGGAACCTAGGTAATGCATACAGTAGGCCATAAATAGTCCCAAAGCCAACTCAGAACTAACCATTATTTCTCAGCAATGATCATCCAAAGACTGTTCAAACTATAGGGTTGGGGCTGATGGGAAACTCTGTAGTGAGTCAGGATGATTACACCTGAACCCAGTGATTAATCTTAATGTCATGAAAAGAGGTACAATCAGACACTGGGTTCTGTGGTGCAAGACAAGGCACTAACTATGAAGTCTTCTTGCCAAAAATATGAATCGGAACTGATTAAGCCTCTAGATGTAACTGTCAGGCCTTTATTCCTTTTTTTTTTTTTTTTTTTACATCTATCACTGAAGTGATCAAATAACAATCAAGGATTTTGTCTACCCAGGTCAGTTAATTCACACTCACGAGACTGTGAGGTTTGTGATTAAGTCTATATATGTGTCTGTCTGTGTAAAAAAGGAAGAGCACATTTTACATGTGCACCTTGTATAACTATCCATAATGACTCTCATCAGTGTGTCAACTGAAATGCCATGGTCTCATGTGTACGGAAATGAAAATGACAAACCGTGGTGCCAACCACACATTGAGCAGACACTCCCAGGGCCTCGCTCCTCTCCCTGGTTGTGTGATACTGTAATTCTTCTTCTCTGAGGTTCAGTCTTAGGCCCTCTTCCTTACTTTCATCATATTTTCTTCCTGGCATCTTTTGCACCCAAAGGCCTATGATGTCAGTCTGACTTAGCACTCGTTACGGTGGACGGCAGGAACAAGGCGAGAATCACAACATTATTCATAACACACGGAATGGACGTGGGGTCAGGTGTCTCACAGGCACAGGCGAAATCCCGCTCCAGTAAGTCACCCCATGCTCCAGGGGGAGTTTCTCAACCCAAGTCCTTTCCTCATCTACAAAGACCCAACAGCCTTCATCTTTCCTCACCCCTCAGGTTCAGAGTACCTATTATTATCACATTATTTTTGTGTATCAAATATTTTCACAGATTTTACTTTTTTTTTTTTTTAAAGATTTTACTTATTTATTTGACAGAGAGAGACACAGCGAGAGAGGGAACACAAGCAGGGGGAGTGGGAGAGGGAGAAGCAGGCTTCCCACGGAGCAGGGAGCCCGATGTGGGGCTCGATCTCAGGACCCTGGGATCATGACCTGAGCCGAAGGCAGACGCTTAACGTCTGAGCCACCCAGGCGCCCCCAGATTTTACTTTTTGAGTAGCTCAACAATCTTGTGAGAAATTTAAGGCAGGGTTCTTTTTTCTTTTTCTTTCCTTTTTTTTTTTTTTTAAATCATTGTTGTTGTTTTATGATGAGGAAACAGACCAGAGAGATTAAGAGGCTGGCCAAGACCCAACCTAACTAGGAAATAGCAGAGCCATCCCCGCCTTCCACTCTAGATCCTATATTCTTTCCTCATTATACATGGTATTAAAAAACTGTGATCTCGTATGAAGTGAAGTTCTCCTCAACGAGCCAGGAAAGCAAAGAGCACACAGGTGCCACCAGCCACCAACTCCGATGCCACAGGGGCCTGGCACGTACCGCGAACACTGAGGCAGGTCAGGTGGATATTAACCACAAGGACATAGTTTCTCTTTCTCAAAGAAACATGTTTCTCGTTTTTCTTTAAAGACACAAGCTGTTCATTCTATCTTTTGCTTTCTTTTTAACTCTACCTTAAGAAAACCACAGCACAAAAATATTAAGAAGTGGTGGTTAACATTCAACTTGATGGTTGGGGAATAACAGAGCAGGGTGGGGACTGCAGCCCCGCCATGTTGGGTGTTGGTTACCATTCTTCTAAAAGGTGTGGCATCCTCTAAAAGGGATAAAGTTCCATGGTCTTAAAAGGCAGAAGAAGACTGGTCCATCACTGTGTCAGCCTGTGAGAACTTGCATGAATACTACAGAGGTATGAGGTCGAACTAGTATTTATGTTTTCCTAATCATCTAAAATCTGAAGAATAAAATCAATTATGCTTACTAAATCTGTCAATGGCTTTCATGTGACTAGGATTTCTAATAGCATTCAAGGCATGTGCTTAATGTAAAATGTTTACTATACAGTAAATTCTTTATAGTAACCATACTAAAAACCTTACGATGTCCAGGGATCTTTGAGATTGAGCACAGCACATTTGCATTTAATTTTTATTTATAAAAAATCATTGCAGTAATTTAAGAGATTTGCCGGAATTGCAAGAGTAAAATTCTCTCATCTGGGTTCAGAAACCAATATACAACTTCGAGTTTGGCAAGCAAATGTCAAAAAATATGGAATTCCCCTTAAAGATATTATGTATAAACAGAGCCTTCACATTTAGAATAGCAAGCCCCAGATGGTCTATTAGTATCAACATAAACCACTGTCCTTGCCAACATGAATTTCATAAAGCAGAAATCATTCTCAGGCATGCACAGACAGACACATCACATCCATGAATACTTATTACCATATGCTCGGGACCAGGTAAGGTACTTTATTACATGGCCCATAAAACATTACTTGAAAAACAAACACCAAGTGTTCAAATGAACTGTTTACTCTTACGGCGAGGGCACTGAAGCCTTTATGGAAAGCGTGGCCTATACTCCGATGTTTCAGAGTGAGACTGGGTGGTGATTCAGGCTGTGACTGGCAGGCTTTCAAAGCAGAAGCAAGGCCATCAGCAAACCTGGTTGTGTTGGGCTGTCTTGAACATTTTAACTTATATTCTCTTTTTCTTTCTGATGACCTAAATTTCTGGGATTCGACATTTATGTTGCGAATAACCTGATGACTATAAATATGATGGAACTACCATGTAAACATAAGTCTCTGTACAATCATTATTGGCAAAATAAGCAACTGAGGCTTATGGAGTTTCAGTAGCTGTCCCCCACCCCCATCACTCAGAGAGGAAGAAAGTGAGAGAGAGGAGGAGAGCCACAGATCTTAATCACTCCACCTCAAGGACGTTCTAAAATCATAAAAGGAACTGCAGTATGATGGAAGGTGAGCCCCTGGAAACCAGTGTCAGCAGGTAGACAGAGCCCTTTGAGGGCTATGGGGCTTCTGGCGGTAGAGGGCTGGGAACGCAGGCTGGATTTGGGATGCAGAGCCCAATGATCATCTGAGATCCCTTTAAGGAGCTTCAAAGTACTGCAGTTGTAAAAAAGCAGACAGACACCATCCTCACGAACACGTGCATTTTTCTATACTACACATCCTTGAATAATCTTTGATGTTCTATTTATTTTAAAGAAGATAGCCTCTTTTTTTTGACCCAGTTCACATCACTGATTAGAGTTATTCTAGCTGTCAGATAAATAAATCTCCATTGAATCCAATTTATAGGATCCAAGAGTAGTTTATGGATCAATCTGGAACTATATGGGGCTTAGCTGGTTTTGTGAAAATACTTGTAACACAACAATGAAAAAAATCCATAAAGATTTATTAAGGTTTTCATTCTTTGCATGGGTTTAAAAATGAGTTCTAACCCATTAAAAGGGCCTTTAATATTTTTTGAGTTGAAATATTATGCTTTACTGTCTCTAATTTTTTTCTTGAGTTGACCCTTCGCATTAAGCATGCCTTTCTCCTGGGCAGCTGTGAA
This sequence comes from Phoca vitulina, assembly GCF_004348235.1. NCBI lineage: Eukaryota > Metazoa > Chordata > Mammalia > Carnivora > Phocidae > Phoca > Phoca vitulina. The sequence continues at coordinate 29,866,515 of NW_022589728.1, forward strand.
GATGCCTGGTTCCACTGCTGGTTTGTCAACCTCATCAGGTGATGACATCTGAATTCTATGCCAAGATACACACGCACTCACAGGCAATGAGCTTTTCCCTACTTGTATTATCTTGGTGCAACAGAGAAAGAAAGCATAACATTTATTTAACCTTTGTGAAGGCCATTTGGAGGCTCACCTAACACTCTTTAAAATAGGCAATTAAAAGAATCTGGCTGAAAATCTGATTTCTAATACATGTAAGAAAAAGTTAATAGCTTCTTTTTATTGAACATCTACCATTTGCCAGATGCTTTTTAACTTGGAGCCTCACCTAGAAAAATCAAGTTACATTTAACTTATTCTTCATAGGATTGTTGTGAACCATAGGTAGGTGTAGAAGATTGTATAAATGGTTACAATTCTTCTCTTCCCTGCGTCCTCACTGTTTGCAATATGACTTTATAGGTCCTTTCAGTAAAAAATGTTGCCTATGTCTCTACCCTTAACTCTCGCCTCCCCTTGTGGCTCACCTTGTCTAATGAAATGCAGGGGAAGCAACAGTGTGTCAATTGTGAACCTAGACCATAAGGTATGCATGCTTCTGCTCTCACTCTTGGAACCCTGGAGATCCTCTGTGGGATCCTCTGTGTGAATAGCCCAGACTAGCCTGCTGGATGAGTGGCATGTGGACCAGACATCCTCACTGCACTCCAGCTAGGTGCAGACACCTAGCTGACTGAAAGCTGACTGCAGACACATATATGAGCCCAAGTGAAGCCAGAAGAACTGCTATACTGGGCCAGCCCAAACTATAAACCCACAGAATCAGGAGCCAAGTAAACGGCTGTGGTTTTAAGCCAGTAAATTGTGGGGTGGTTTGTTACGCAGCAAAAACTAACTGATACAAAAAGCATTACTCTTTTCACTGTACTAAAGAGAGCTATGGAAGTCAGTAACTTGTCTAAGGTCACTCAGATGGTAAACTGTAAAGCTCTCAGTTATTACATCTGTCTTATGGGCCACCCACTACTGTGCTTTATTTTATGTAAATGATACAAATGTAAATGAAAAAGTATATGCTGAGTGCCTTCTCCATGTTCTGTGTTGGGCTGGACATATTTCCTACATTTGGGAAATTTTACAATCTATGTTTTGTTTTGTTTTTTTTTTCACCAAGGAAATTGCAATTTGACAGGTTTGCTCATGCTATTGCTTTCACCTCAAATGCATCATTTGTTTTCCAGGCATGAACCTGCTCAAACCATCTCCCAGAAACCTCCCTTAACGTCCCAAGACAGAATTAGAGTTTCCACCTGTGGTTGATTGCAAAAATAACCACAATTACTCTCCCTCTTTCTTTTATCCTCACCCTTTGTAATAGGACTTTTTGGTATCATCCATCAAGAGATAAAGTCTATTTCCCTAGCTCCTGGATCTAAACTGGACTCGTGACTTACTTTGGCCAACAAGTGTGGCAGACATGACAGTGTGACAGTTCTGAGATCAGGCCTACGGTACCTTATATACCTGCATTCATTCTCTATGTAACCCTAACTCCCTCATGTGAAGAAGACCAGGCTAGCCCTGCTGAAGGATGAAAGATCACAGGGACCAGAGTTTGACCAGCCCGGTTGTCCCAGCCCACACCCCAGTCATGTGAAAGCCCAGTTAAGATGAGCAAAGCCAGACCATAGCCGAGCATTGTTGTGTGTGGGAGCCTGGTTGAGACCGGAGGAATTGCCCAACTAAGTCCAGCCTGAACTACCAACTGCAGAACTCATAAATGGTCATATTTAAGCCACTAAGCTTTACTTTCAAGTACTTTAAAAACTTATTTTTGGAACAGCCCATATATTCAATAAATGTTCTTTGAACAGATGAATAAATGATCCAATATCCAATTACACTGAGATAAGATTTCTCTGACAAAACAAAACTCTGACTTTTTATTTTTATTTTGAAGTGAATAACTTCCTTCTTTCCTGGCTGTGAGACAGAATGGTGCCTAGCACAGGGCCTGAAACTCACCGGATGTCCTCACTAAATGCTAGCTCTCACTGATCTTGTATGTGAACTAAAATGCCACACAAAACAAGAGCCAAAGCAAACACGGTAGCATCGAGGCATGCAATTTCAAAATCAGGGCAGACTCTCCTGGTATCTGTGAGAGATTTGGGGCAAGGGACATGCTTTTACTCTCTAATACTGGCGAGCTTCTCTCCCTTCGGAAGTGTACAGTTATCCCCCACCTCCCATCCACAGTACGGCTTTTTCGGTCTCAGTTATCCGCAGCCACCTGTGGTCCAGAAGCGGATGACCCCCTGATGTGCTGTCACAAAGTCAGTGACATCATGATGTCACTAATGTTATATTATGATGCTTCTGTAGTTCCCTGCCCTTCACCACATCACGCGGGCATTCTCTCCTCACACATCATCACCAGGAGGGCAAGTGCAGTCCAATAAGGTATTCCGAGAGAGACCACATTCAGATGACTTTCATTATAATATGCTGTTTTAATCGTTCTGTTTATTATTAGTTATCATTGTTAATCTCTTACTGTGCCTAAATGACTAATTAAGCTTTATCGTAGGGATGTATGTATAGGAAAAACATGGTACAGACAGGGTTCGGTACTATCTGTGGGTTCAGACATCCATGGGGGGCTTGGAATGTGGCCCCTGTGGACAAGGGAGGACTACTGTTCACTCTATAAATGACCCAGAGCTACTCAAGTCGCCCAATTTCCAAGGGCAGGAGAGTTCTGCTATACAAAGCTCATCGCAAGAGGCGTCCCCCACTCTTCCTTAAGGCTAGGAGTTCTCAACTTGTGCTGCATATTGGAGGCACTTGGGAAATTTTAAAATAATGCCTCCAGAGATTGGTTTGATTAGTTTGGGTTACAAGTTGCACATGGGGACTTTTAAAAGCCCCTTGAGTGATTTTATTGAACAAAGTTGAGAATCACTCTTCAACCCTTCCCGAGAGTGCTTCCACCAGTCAAGTGATTATTATTCGATTTAACTTTCAAGGCAGACCTAAGTAAACTTTCTTTTTTTATATGCCTCTAATCAAAACACAGCACTGAAATACTAGAGCTAGAAACTAATTTCTTATTATGGACAATGACTAGCTCAAAAGGAATTAAGAAATAATTGTCAGATGAGTAACTTCCTAATGATTAACTCAACAAGCATAATATGGACACTTGGCAGGATCTTAAATGTCTGTAAAGGGGTTTAGAATAATTAGGTATTCAAAATTTTATTATCATAAACTAGAATACCACGTAACACTATAAATTATATTAAATAGTCAATTCAAACTTAATCATTTAAGTGTATGATCCAAAAGCACATTAACCTAAAATTTTTGTTTGAAAACATACCTTATATGTACTTTTGTGTACTTCATCACAAATTAAGGTATAATTTAATATTTTAATATGATTTTTAGTTCAGATTTAATGTGGGTATATTAAGAAACTGTGATCTTGTCTTCTTAATGCATAAGTGACCCTCACGTGGCAACAGTATTATTTTCAGGGACTACTTCTTTTTTGGCAAAGTTCAAAAGTGCTGGAAAATGATGAATATTAATCTTATGTTATAAACTATAATAATGCATGCAAACTGGCTTAGCGCCAAAATTTCATCCTCAATGGATTCCAAAGCTGCAATCACAAACAGACCTCCAGCACACATTCAGAGTCAGAATTCTCTAAGCCACAAATTCCCCAAGAGAACAATCTGATTTCCTAGAAATGGAAAATGAGGTCCGGAGAGGTTAAACAAGTCAAGCAAAACCCCTAACCAATGGCTGGGAACCGAGTCCAGGAAGCCTGAGCCTGCACCCTCTCAGCTTTCTGGAAATGGGCACAGGCAAGATCACTACAGAGCATGCTCAAGCCCCACACAAATGGTGGCTGGCTGGATTTGGCCCCAGATTTTGCCAACCTCTGCTACAGACGGTTATGTTCAAAGAGGACCTTGGCAAAAAGGGAACTGGTTATCACTTTGTACCCTAATTATTCTTATCACAAAACAGACTGCAGCCAACTCTACCATTTAATACATTAGCCATAAAAATAGTTATTGTAATTTTTCTAATCTAATTAACTTTGTACATTAACATGGTACATTTGTACAGGTAATGAACCAATACTGGTAGATTATTATTAAGTAATGTCCATACATTATTCAGATTTCCTTAGTTTTCACTAATGTCCCTTTTTTGTTATCTCATGCAGGATAGCACATTACATTTAGTTTGCATTATATTTTATTAGTTCAACACTCTGGTGTGTGTGTGTTTGTGTGGTGTGAAAGAGAGAATATGATGTCTCTATTCAGCCACTTCAAGTGCAAAACTCTACAAATCACTGTTCTCATATTGTCTAACGTAAAAGAAAAGGCCATATGTTAATAAAGTAACCTAGAGTTTTAATTATGAGAAAAACACTGTGGAGAGTGGAAAGTAGATTAAAAAGAACTTGACATTTGGAGGGACCTAGAAACATGGTCTCTGATTTCAACATGGGTTAGCAAAATCTAAAAAGCAAGGAATGGGGCAGAGTAGTGTGAGAATTTAAAGTAATAAAAGGCAGTTCACACAGAACTATCGTAATGCAGAAGAAAGCAGTAATATTGTGAAATTTGTCATCATTTACTTTAGGGGAGTTTGCATTTATAAAATCCACAGAAATGCAGTTACAGTTTCCTTGCCAATATTTGTATAAAACATTTTCCAAACAAGACTGATTCATCTTACTCTGAAATGAATTGTTAGATCACAACAGAGAATGTTAAAGAGTTTGCATCCCTTATAGAAATGCCAAACATTTTACTCTGCCTGATGCTGTACTATAAATAGGGAAATTCAAATGCTAAAAATGTTCTCCAAGTTGCCAAACATAGTTCTTTAGCATCTACTTCCTAGTACAAATGACTCATTCTTCTAAAGTTTGAAAATGAAAGCTAGTTACAACTCACAGAGAAATATTGTAGCTTATACCAATTAATTAAATGCAGAAGATATTTCACTTATGTATATTTCTTTTTCCTTAGGTCAAGTCCACTGAAATTCTTCTTTGGACTTTTATCGAAGTTTTATTAAAGAGTAGTTACTCCGATGACAGTTGGATTTTTAAATTAACAATTAGAATAGTCAAGCAACATTAAGATTGTTGGAAAATGATGCTGATTGAAATCATTTTGAAATTCATTAGCTGCATTTGAATGTAATAGATGTAAAATTTATTTACGGTAATAAAAACAAGTTAATAGTGAAGTCAGAACATGAAAACTAGGAAGCTCACCTAACAAGACAGCACAAATAATGCTCCAATGTCCTAGGACACAAGGAAATGAAACTCTAAGAGATGTAACCCGATTAAAAAAAATAGGACTTCTTAGGAAGAAGTCACCTTTTGTGGTAAAAAGAACAATAGATAGGGGACATGCCACTCGTTTATGGTTGGTATTTCGAAACAGTACACATACATAATGTGTATCTTATGATAAGTAAAGACAACATCAACAGTGCGGTGCAGGGGCTTGGGTAACACATCTGAGGTCGGCACCCGCTCGGGGAGACAATCGCTGACTTTCCCAGAGAGGTGGAACAGGAAACCCCAGCAGATGCTCCTGTGATGCAGTGGGAGGAGGGGTGGGGGGTAGGGGCAGGGGGGCAGGGCAACAGTGGTTTCATAACATCATCTTCTAATCAACTCACTCTACTGTCCGCCTTTAATCTTTCTGCAACTCACCATACCTCGTATTATCTCATCACCAATCACTTACTCCAGAACAGCAACATTCTCTTTAAACTGAATACAAATAATTATTGCAACGTCTTTTCCAGGCTTCACTCAAGTCTTTGCCTGTTTTGACTCGTGTAGGTATATTTTTGCAAGCCTCTGTTGGAAGTGTTTTGATTAAAAGTTTTATGGTATATAAGAAAGAGGTGACTTAAGTACAATTATTTGATTTTAAAGAGACACATTATTAAAGTTTGTATTATCATGCTCACTTACATACAAACTTTAATAATTCTATTTTGAGTGTTTCCTTTTTATTTTTTTTAAGGCAGGGAGGGCCACGGGGAGAGGGAGAGAATCTTAAGCAGGCTCCACACCCAGCACAGAGCCCGATGTGGGGCTCGATCTCACGATCCTGAGATCATGACCTGAGCCGAAACCAAGAGTGGGATGCTTAACTGACTGAGCCACCCAGGCGCCCCTTGAGTGTTTCCTATTTAACAAGTGATGTGCTATTCAATTAACTTTAAATTCATTACAGAATAAATTGCTTGACCTGCAGACAAATTTTTGAAAAGACATACTGGCATATGAGATATATATCAAATATATAAATATTTTCATATATAAGTTTCAAATATATAAGTTCTAAATTATATTTAATATGTTACAATATCAAAACACAATAATTGCTTTCATTAGCTAATGTTTGGGATTCTAACATTTTGGACAAACATACTCAAACTATGATAATTTTTGTGTTTACTTATAAAACAATGAGATAAGATAAAAAGGTTTAGGCTGCTGTTTGCAAGCATTTCTCTGCAATAAATATATATTTTGTCTGATCTGATTGTGTTGTCAGCTTGCCAACAGGAGTGTGAGGACATATATATTAAGGGTATGGATGATAAAATACAAAGTTGAATTGTATGATTGTCACTACATTTTTTAACACTGAATTTTATACCACAGATATTCCAAGAAGCAGATATGAAACTTATCAAATATATTAAGATATTTAAGATTTACTGAAAGTAGGATACAACAAACACCCATGTAACTACTACCCAGTTTAGGAAATAAAACGTCACCAACACTATGGTAAGTATATAAGAATTCTGGCCAGATGATGGCAGCTTAGAACGACATTGATACTTCTTATGCTTCTTGTCTCACGAGTCAGCTATCCATTGTATAGATAAAGCAACAATATGTGACTAAATATAAAAACTAGTGAAAGCTGCCATGGGCTTGCAGCATTTGAGGGACATGCTTGTTCATCTGACTGTCACTAATGGCATTTTGTACTCTACGGGGGCCTCCAACAGTATCGTTTTCTTTCAAAAATACTTCAGTAATAGTTCTATTTACTAAGACTTTAAAAAGAGGACTTGGATTTGAACCTTTACCACCCTAGCAATGGAACCCCCCAGGACACCTCTGATCTTATAAGAGTCTGCAGGCAGACCCTGATCCCGGCGAGGACAAAGGGCAGGAAGTCAGACGTGGGTGGGGGGCAAGGGGATCGGCATCCTGAAAACAGAATGGATGTAATGATGCTGTACAAGGGAGGTCCCACAAACGGGCTCTGCTCTAGACACCGTCCAATTCAGCACAGCAACCTGGCCGTTGGCCTCCCATCACACAGCCCTCCAGGTTCTGGGGAACACTCCAGAAACTGAGACTCAGATACCTGCACACACACCAAAGCAGAGCGGGTCTACAGCGTGCACTGGTTTAATAAATGAGGACGATGTACCCGCAGCTACCTACGAAGCACATTTATGGACGGTCCAATCTCTTTGGGACCAGCCTGTCACAGAGCCACAATTTCTACCTGAAAGACCAAAAGGCCATAGAATTTAAAAACTGTGGGAAAAATTTGGTCTCAAAACTGGAATAGTTGTTTCTGCAGGAAACATTTGTTTTTAGCGTAGGACCCGTTAATCACGAAGCTATGATTCTAGTTCTCTCTTCAAACCGTTCATCAAAAAGCACTGAGCAAAACTTGGTTCTTTCATATCCACCAGGAAGGATTTCACAGAATTCATTCTGCATGCTAACCTCCCTCCTTCCTCTGTATTTCCTACCTTATATTCCCTATGCCTCATTTTACCCCCACCTGTTTTTAATTTACTCTGTCTTAAGGTGTTATATATTGTGCCTTATTCTTAAAAGCCCTTCTGGAGCCAGCTAGGACATAAACAAGCGATTGCCAGCTTTTTACAAAGATGAAAACAGCTTAGAGATAATCCAGTCCTATCCTCCATATTTTACGAATGAGAAATCTGACGCTCTGAGGTCCTAGTGTCTACTGGTTTAAAGATGGGGTGGAATTTAGGGATCCCAAATGTAGCTGACTGATCTTTCCTCTAGGACTACCTTCTAGGACATGTTCTGTTGTCTCTCCCTTTCTTAAGGCAGCACTGCTCAAGGGGGTGTTGCTAGATGTTTCTCCCCATCTGAGAGAAAAAAACATGTAGGAAATTCTGCACTCTACATCTTGTGGAGAGTCACAAGAAAATTCTGAGAAACTTGCAATACGTACATCAATTTAATTTCATTTAATCCGTGTCTCTCAAACATACTTGCTCATAAATGAAACCTTTCTTCTCTTCTCTTACAGGAGCGGCGGTAGGGAGCTGCGCCCATTACCACCTCTCTCTGGGAAGTACTGGGGTAAGGCAAGACCTCCCAACGGCAGCTAAATCCTCATAGCAGGTCAGAGAGGAGAATGGTCAAACATCCATCTTACTGACATATCGGCTTGAATAGGGGCTTCTCTCAATATTGGCAAGTCCAGCACCACTGGCCTCAGGGCTGGAGCATATGGAAAGGTCCGGGACGCAGCCGGGGAAGAGGTGTTGAGGAAGAGGGCGAGCAGTGGCCCTTGGCCCTTCTCCCAGCCCGGCTGGGGAGGTCGTCTGCAGGCCTGCTGCGGAGTACAACTCAGCCTGCCAGCCAGGGGATGCGGCGCCTGGAATCCTGGCTTGACCACACAGCATTAACCTGCACCCACTTTGAATCTAGAAGGACAAAAATTAAAAATTCTTCTTCCCCTGATGTAAATGCCAAGAGGCACAGGAGTACAGTTCAAAAACCAGCAATGTGCCACACTGTGTGTGCCTCTGTGGGGATGGCGGAGCCCAAAGGGACAGGACCACTGAGCAAACTCTGCTGCTGGGACAGGAGGGACCTGTGATGGGCTGCACAGAGCCCTCAGCCCAGACTCCGGCGCAGACAGCCCCCGGGCACACGCCGTTCGCCCGCACCACCTGTGGGTCCCTGGAAAAGTTACCCTCTCAGAGCTGCCGTTTCTGCTTCAGTGAAATGGGAATAATAATAATGGGAGCAGTGGATTAAATGAGTTAATATCTGCAAAGTGCTTAGACTCCTGCTTGCCACACAGTAAGTGCAGTTTAAGTGTTTGCTAAATAAAATAGTGTCGTTAAGCATTTACTCCAATTTCCCTCCACCGGTATATGCTTCCTTTCCCAACAGACAAAGAGGAGCTGTAACTGGTGAAGCAAGCCCTTTGCAACTCCTCATTTTAAGACAAGGACAGTCCTTGTCCCCTAGTGACAAGGCTGTGAGTGAGGCCAGGCCGGGCGATGATTCTGCCTGGAGAGGTGCATGCATAGGCTTCGCAGCCTGCGAGCTCCCACTGCTTTCTGGCAGGCTGAGGCCCGGGCTCTGCAGAGCGGGGGGTCACTGGTGCATGCTGATGATCAGGCCCCCAGTACAGTGGTTACCGGGGATTCCAGCAGCATAGGAACAAGAAGGCAGGACAGGGGACGGGGCCGCCAAGTCACAGACGGACCAGCAGTTACCCCGCAAGCTGCCTTCTGAGGCTCCTCGGTGTCCCCCCCCCCACACACAAGGCAGAGCCTTCAAAGGGGCCCCCACCGGAGCAGTCGGGACTGGCCCCACCTCTGCCTCACCTTCCTTGGTAGCCCTTAATGTGGTTGTTAAAAATGATAAAATCTACTTTTAAAACAGACACAATAAACGTGCCAATATATTGAAGCAATAAAGGGAAACAGTTTTGTGACATCCTGTTAATTTTACTTGGTTCCTTTGGTAATTTACTTGAAAATACCAACATATATATTTTACATATTTTTAAGAGATGATACAAACACATCTTTAAAAAGATTGCCAAACACATTTTAAAAGACTGAGAAATTTAAAAGCTAAGCAGATAATGTACCTGAACGATGTCATAAGTAGTAGAGTAAAAGATTTGCTTTAGGTGTCTAAGGCGGGTCCTTATATAGGTTACATAAAAAGCCAAGAAGGGTTTGCAATAATCTAATGACCGACTGTATACCGACCCATTATCACAGCTGTAATTTTAGAAATGTCGTAATTTATATGATATTGTTCTTATAAAAATATACAGAGAGTTCTTCTTATAAATATAAGAAGCCAAGACTGGGGAATAGGATAAATCTCTCTTGGAGCACAAAGACGAGGGGCCCTTGAACTTGGCTGGGAGTGGCCCCAGCACACCTGCTCTTGGAGCTTCCCTGGTCTAGCTCATGTGCTCTGTGAACACGACAGCCCACGAGCCCACAGCGTGACCACATTTCTTTCTGCTCTAGTGAGAAACACACATGCACACACGTGACGTCCCCAGACACCTGGGGCCACTGGGGACCATCACATCACGCAGTTCCTGTGCTGGCGGGTAGTGGGGAAGCGGGGTGAATGGGGAGCCGTAAGAAGCAGACACGCTGGGCTCCAGTCTTGCTTTACATCTCTGTCAGTGCAGTTTCCAAGGCAGGCTTTGCACACTGCTCTCAGACTCCACTTCGACAGTTGTTGACTTTAAAGTTCTGGACGTTTGGGGCACGGCACCCTCTCGCACTGTCCCTAGCAGTGGACTGCCCACCTCCAAGCACATCATTTAATGTGTCTTTTCTCTCTTACCTTAGGCAGCTCACACTTGCTTCTGTGAATCACCAGAATCTATACTGACGTGAATACTAATGCACAGGGAACGACCCCTAAGCAGGCCTGGTGTGTTTATAAACTTCATGATTGTAATTCTTGTTACTACAGTATTTAGATCGGCACACTGCTGTCTTAAAGCCTTTTTTATGTAATACATGCAAGATGCAAGGTGAAGGAAACTATCACTTAAAGCAAAACTAGTTCCCTAAATTATGACTTGCATCTACAGTAATGAGAAGCTATGAAAATATATTTTTTTTTAAAAAATCTCTAAGCTAATCTATTGCTTCGAATTTTGAGATTCTCCACTGCCGTCTTCCCATTCTGTATGCACAGCACAGATTCCTGCCAAGCCTATTACAGTGAACAAACAATGTCTTCTCTGTCAGAACAGACAATGAACAGTATCACAAAATTCCCCTCTGGTGTATAGGCTCCATTTCCCCCACCCAGCCCCTTCAGAAAAGAACCACCAGCATGAGTACTGACGAGGAACACATTTCTCACCCCTTGCCCATCTGAAGGTGCATTCTAGCAAGCTAAGGACTGAGCAATGTCAGCCATATATTAACTGCTAAACTGAGAAAGGTGACGAGTTTATTTTCTTTTAAATTGGATCATACAGTTTTGCATCTCTGTGGGTTCTGTGCGTGCGTATCTTCATCAGGAAGGAAGGAGGCATTTTATCAGATATAATTTCAGGGCTTAGCAAAAACAGCTTTTGGCTAAGACTGAGCAGCAACGGGAACTTCACAGAAATGACACAGCAATTTGTGTTAAAATATTGGCAGCCAATTCATGAATGCTAAAGCTGACGATGAATTCAGCTGCTTCTGCTAAGCCTTTATTCTCGCTAAGCTCATGATTCATAAAGAAAGCGCCTGGAGTTACTCCTCTGGAACATATAGTATGATGCTGAGATACTGCTCTCTAAGGTCTCTCTCTCCTTTTCTCCTTCTCTCCCTTATTCACGTTCTCTCTCTCACACGGATGCTCTCTCCTCCCCCCCACCCCCGAAGGGGCTTTAAGGATATGATTTTCCAAAACAAGAACTTCATGAAGTATTTGTCACCAACCAAGCACAGCCTTACTTAGTAGGTATTTTCACGAGAGGAGAACATGGATTTCTTTAACATCTTCCACATCTGTAAGACTTAGCTGGTGTAAAATATGATTCCGTTTTCTTTCCCTTTGTGACATGGATACAGCATATATTTTATTGTAACTTATAAGAAGAACTGCACCACGCTTTCCCCATAGAAGACAAAAATGCTAGTTTTATAATCAAACCACACTGGCTCTTGTTTGCATGAATGCCAGAGAGAGATTAACACGAAGAAAAAAGTACCGCCTCCCCCTCCTCCCTTTCTCCCACACATTTGTAGTAGGACTCCGCGAGCTCCCGGATCCTGACGCATTCTCCGGGGAACACATTGAGGAGAGACTGCAGGATGTCTCCACTGTTCCGCTCTCTTCTCTCCCTCCCTCTCTCGTAGCACTCTCGGCTTGTTAGCCTCAACAATCAAGGCTGTGTGCAGTACTGCAGTCTGCAAATTCTAACGATGGGCCCCCTTCGTGTACAACGGTACTATTTACCTTGGAGAAATGTTTGTCCAAATAAGTAATCAACGTTCTGGTGGTGGACTCCCTTTGAAATGTTGTGGTGAGAGTCCTTTCTTCCTTCTTGGCCTGTAACCAAAGAGAAAGAAAATTAGGTTAAAAAAAGGCAGATGGATACAGACTGAAAGATACTTGTCCAGTTCGTTATAAAAACGCGAGCAAATTCGAGCCAAACACTGGGCTTTTTATTCCTTCCTGAGCAAAGCAAGCTGCAAAGTCGAGGAAAAACTACAAATAGTAGTAAATAAATAAAAAATGGTTTCTAACATAACAGTCAATGTCTGATCAAACAACCATCAATTTACTTGCTCTTTCCATATTTTTCCTCATATTATGATAAATAAATCTATGAGTTATTGCAGTTAATATTAAAATTCAAGTATCTGTTACCTGAATTTGGGATAAAACAAGTGATGTATTTAAGAGTATTTATGCTTTTTAAAAATTTTTTTAAAAGATTTTATTTATTTATTTGACAGAGAGGGAGAGAGCACAAGTAGGCAGAGCGGCAGGCAAAGGGAGAGGGAGAAGCAGGCTCCCCGCTGAGTAGGGAGCCCGATGTGGGACTTGATCCCAGGACCCTGGGACCATGACCTGAGCCGAAGGCAGACGCTTAACGACTGAGCCACCCAGGCGCCCCAGATTATTTATGCTTTTAAATAAAGTAAGCTGTGATTTAATTATAAGAATGTTTTCTTAAAAGGAGCATCTTCAGGGCACCTGGGTGGCTCAGTTGGTTAAGCATCTGACACTTGATTTCAGCTCAGGTCATGACTGCAGGGTGGTGAGATCTGAGATCGAGCCCTGCGCGTCAGGCTCCCCACTGGGTGTAGAGACTGCTTGAGATTCTCTCTCTCCCTCTCCCTCTGCAACATGCCCCCCACCTCCCACCCTCCGTGCGTGTGTGTACTGTCTCTCAAATAAATCTTAGGAAAAAAAAAGGAGCATCTTCAGTACCACAGGAACCGTGTGACCTAAATGGCATGCAGATCTCCTGATCCCACATTGTTCCTTCACCCACTTCACTGCAGGAACGAGGAAGACGTGCTGAAATGGGAGGGGGGCAGGACAGGGATGCCTTCTCCCTTCATTGCCCTCCTGATTCATCCCATCCATGGTTTTGCTCTAGTTTTGGTGCCCAGCCTTTCCTCCACCCCCCTTTCCTCTCCACGTCTCTCCCCATGTCCTAACAAATATCTCCTGTACTGAACCTGTTTGACGTAAGGCACCATAATAAGTGCAGCGTGGGAGGGAGTAGGGGAGGGTGAGGGAATGAATGAATGAATGAGCTTACACCCTAAGGGGAATATCCTAGCTATTAACTAAGATTAGGAACTTCTCAATTATTTTAACAGACTGAGATACAATTCCTGATTTGAATATAAAAAACTGAGTACAACACGAGCCTTCTAGATCTGCATCTAGTGATGTTCTATTATTAGGACCACATATGATCATCTTAGACTATAGGTTGCTTTCTTCCATAGCAGAGTCAGCAGATTATTTATACCATCTCGAGGTACATCTATTGTTTCCCTGACAGTTACCAAGTGAGAAATGGCTCCCTTTTGTTTGCCACTGCATTCAGCTATTATTATTTTATTTTCTTTAACAAGCCTAAAAAGACCGGAATAAGACACACAATCATGGGCTGTTTTCTTCTGACCCGACTCCAGGTCTTTCTGCTGTCAATCATGCAAACTAAAAGGGCAGGGCCCGCCTTCTCTGGGTGAGGGCTTGACAGACAAGAGCCTTTCCCAAACCACCTTTCGCTCTTTCATTAGATTTTAAAGCAAACCTCCTCCTGAAACCCTGCCATGCAGATATATTTAGATGTGGATTCCAAATGTAAACATCTCCACTTCCCCATGTCATCATGGTCAGTCCCAGAGAACTCTCCTGAATTTGTTAGAAATAGAAGCAAGATTGGATGACCTAAATCAAACTGCTACAGCAAAAAAAAAAAAAAAAAGAAAAAAGAAAAGAATATTTTTCTTAAAATGCCAAATCTTATTAATATGTATTAGAAATAATATGTTTGCAAATGCTTTTTCTATTACTAGGTGGGAGTAAAGAGTCTAATTTGTAAATTGAGCACATAACTTGACAGTTATTCTAATAACATAGAAGTGCTACATAATTTTGCATTTTCAGAATATGCATTTCATGACAAAAATATTTCAAAGAAACAAGGTAATCAGGACAGTGTGGTACTGGAATAGGATAGACATATAGATCAACGGACTAGAATGCACCATCCAGAAATAAACCTGTATATCTATGGCCAATTAATTTTTGACAAGGGTGTCAAAACTGTTCAACGGGGAAAAATAGTCTTTTCAACAAAAAAAAAATCTACAACTGGATAGCCACATGCAAAAGAATGAAGTTGCATCCTCAACTCAGACCATATAAACACTGACTCAGAATGAAGAAAAATCTCCATTTAAAAGCTAAAACAAAAAAACCCTCAGAAGAAAGCATAGGGATAAATCTTCATAAGCTCAGATTTGGCAGTGGAGTTTTATATATGACACCAAAAGCACAAGCAACAAAAGAAAAAAATAGATAAATTGGACTTGATCAAAATTAAACACATTCCTGCTTTAAAGGACACTATTAAGAAAGTGACGACAACCCAAAGAATGGGAAAAAATATGAGCAAATCATATCTGATAGAGGACTTTTATCTAGAATATATAAAGAACTTTTATAACTCAATAATAAAAAGACAACCCAATCAAAACTAGGCAAAAGGCCTGAACAGACATTTCTCAACGTAAATATACAATGGCCAATGAGCACATGAAAAGATGCTCAGCATTATTAGTTATTAAGGAAATGCAAACTAAAACCACAATGAGATGAGATACCACTTCATCCCCCGTAGAAGGGCCATAATCAAAAAGTCTACATGGTAACCAGTGTTGGTGAGGACGTGGGGAAATCAGAACCCTCCGTACCCTGCCGAGGGGAATGTAAAATGGTACAGTCACTTTGAAAACAGCCTGGTTCTTCTTCCCAAAGTTAAACAGAGGAGTTATCATTGGACCCAGTAATTCCACTCCTAGGTATGTACCAAGGGAAATGAAAACATACGTTCACACAAAAACTTGTGCATGGATGTTCACAGTGGCATTATTCATAATAGCCCCAAAGTGGAAACAGTACAGATATACATCAACTGGTGAATAAACACACAAAATGGGGTATATCCATATCAAAGAATATAATGTGGCCAATAAAATGGAATGAAGCACTGACTCATGTTACAACATGGATGAACCTTGAAAATATGCTGAGTGAAAAAAGCTAGTCACACAAAAAGCCAAATACTCTATGATTCCATTTACGTGAAATGTCCAAAATGGGCAGATAGATAGAAACAAAAAGTAGATTAGTGGTTGCTTAGGGCTGCAGGAGATGGGGAGGATAGCTAAGGGAGACAGAGCTGCTTTCTGAGGTATGGACTGTGGGATGGTTGTACAACTCTGTGAATATACTAAACACCATTAAATTGTCCACTTCATTATTTTTTTTAAAGATTTTATTTATCTGTCTGACAGAGACACAAAAAGAGAGGGAACACAAGCAGGGGGAGAGGGAGAAGCAGGCTTCCCGCGGAGCAGGGAGCCCGATGCGGGGCTCGATCCCAGGACCACGATGCGGGGCTCGATCCCAGGACCCCGGGATCATGACCTGAGCCGAAGGCAGACGCTTAACGATTGACCCAGGTTCCCCTAAATTGTCCACTTTAAATGGGTGAATTGTATGGCATGGGAATTCTATCTCAATAAAGCCGCTACCAAAAATGAACTCCAAGAAATGTGAACATTATAATGTCAGTCATTTTCCAGATCAATTTGAAATAAATATGGCAAACCCAAGTGTAAGTCGGGCTGGAATCACTGTGGGCCAGCTATCGTGTTCGGACTGAGACAATCGGAGCATCATTCTGCATGGACCAAGTGCCCCTTTCAGGTCCCCTTTCACGTCCCCTTTCACGCTCATAACGATCTCTAAGGGTGGAGAGCAGATAGTCACTGCAAATGATGACTGACCCAATCAAATAGAAATCCAATGCTGTCCATATTGCCTTCTTTTTCCACTGAATGGAAGTATAGGACTTGTGAAGCGAGGGGTCTACTTCAGTATTCCCCACCCCCCCGCCCCGCATATACTATGTCAGTAGAATGCCAAATTCAGCACTGTGTCTTCCACACCTAGTTCACTGACAGAGTTTTCATTAGGACTGTTAGCAGGTTCTTAACACAGATGATGACATTTGTAAGAAGACTCAAACAAGTGAACGCTCATAATTCATGATGCATTTTGCCTGCTAACCTGAAGGCTTGTTCTAGCTAAAGCCACTCAGAAAAACTGACACAGAGTTCAGTTTCTGGGCCACTGGGACCCTGAGGGCTGGGTTATGCACCTGACAGATGGCCTGACCCAACCCCCAGCTGGCACTGCTGGGAAGAGGGTGTAGGAAGAAGAATGGGTTTTTTTTTTCTTTTTTTTTTTTTTTTAAGTGATGCCTTTAGAGTCCCCTCTAAGGAAACAGTGATGATGTTGACAGCAGATCCCCCTGCTATCTGGGTAGATAAATACAGGGACTCGGTAGCACAGACTGGAGCAACCCAACTCCAAATTCATGTTTGACTTTTAAAAACTATACTTGGAGGCAGGTTATGCACTCACTGAGACTAGAATCATGCTCACTTAAGGATTTTCAAATTTAAAAGAAACTTAAAGGTGATCTACAAATCAACCCCACTTGATACTTGAACCCTTTCTACAATGTCTGTGACCTCCAGGTTATAAGTACAATAACGAAAGGACTTGGTTAAACATGACAGTTAAAAGTACTGAGCACAGAATGAATCACAGTGCCTAATATATAATCATCATTGAATATTTATTCACTGAATGAGTGAGTTAATTTTTAAAAATCAGAGTATATTCGAGGGTATTGCCATAATAAAGCTGCTCTCTCGGGCAGTGTCTGAAGACAAGGAAAGGAGCAGGACTGCAGGTCACTCATGATTGGCGTGTGACCGCAGCAACATATCACACATGCAAATGCAACCCAAGTAAATACCATCTTTTATCCACGTTGCAATGGAAACAAACCAATAAACAAAACTTAGATCTGCTAATCAAGTCTATGCCAGAATCCCTTCCATAATGAAGGGCTCCCAGAAGGAATTCGTTTCTGTCTTTGGCAAATGCTGTTAGATTTGAGCTGGGGTAAAGAAGGTTCTTTTTCACTCAGTGACTTAGTGGCCTCAACTTCGTTGGAGTCTTGGTTCTAACTTCTAGGACCATACAGAACAAGTCCAATAATTTCCCTATATGGCAGCCTTTCAAATACTCAAAGACAAGTTCCTCTTCTCCTGCCCTTGAGCTTCCCCTTCTTCATTTCAAAGAATAGAGTTCTGGGTACCAGCTACCCTAACTCAAAGAAGCTACGGGCTGGAAGAAGGAGAGAGCTAGGCCTTGGCCAGGCCTGCTCATAAGAGCCCACTCCTGCTACAAAGCCCGACTTAGGGGAGCATCCCAGTAACAAGCATAACATCCAGTGGACAAGGTAACCCTGATCTGATTTAGGAAACAGCACAGTGATGGTGTTAGGGGAATGGGAGTAATAATAGGCTGGTGTCTATTATCATCCTGGCATCTAAGCACAGCTGCAGAATCTGGCCACTGGGCAGTGATTCAGGGTAAGAGCTGCAATTTCTTGAGAAGATCTCCTGGCAAGATCAAGACAGACCATGGTACCCAAAACAGATACTCAGTCCTAGACATTTAGAAGGGAGAGCAAGGAAACAGTGATGATGTTGACAGCAGATCCCCCTGCTATCTGGGTAGATAAATACAGGGACTCGGTAGCACAGACTGGAGCAACCCAACTCCAAATTCATGTTTGACTTTTAAAAACTATACTTGGAGGCAGGTTATGCACTCACTGAGACTAGAATCATGCTCACTTAAGGATTTTCAAATTTAAAAGAAACTTAAAGGTGATCTACAAATCAACCCCACTTGATACTTGCAAGGTCAAGGAGTGAGTACCATGGGAATCTGGAAGTCATTCCTGGGATACGAGGTCCTACACCTGGGTGGCAATAAAGGCCACTTGGGCCGCAGCACTGGTCATCCCAGGGGTCAGCACTGGGGCAATACCATTCTCAGCATAGGAGATTACCATTCAACCAACAGTTCAGCTAGCACCGAGCAAGACTGCACTGTGGGCGAGGCATAGAAAGAACACAATTAGTGATGTGTTCCATCACCCTGGGGACTAGGTTTAAACATCTTCAGTGATGTTTCCTGCTCCAGTGAGAACAAGCTCATCCTTGGGGAGGGCAAGATGATGCATGTGAGAGGGACAAATGGGGAAGAAACGGGGGAAGCAGAGGAGACATGCTGGGGGCCAACACTTTCGTTTCTTGGTTGTTTTCTTCCAAATGACCAAGCTCAAAGGTACTTCTCCGGATGAAGTAGCACTTGGTCAGTGAGGAAGAGAACAGGACACTTACTTGTGTCAGTGCAGATACTATAGTCTTCTTTAGAAAACCTGTGATCACAGATGCTTTTTTCACCAGCTACATTAATTAGACTGTTGCGATAAATGAAACTTATACTTGACTAAAACAAAATCTAACTTTCTTTCATATATGATGCTGCTAAGCCAAATCTTTCCACCTGCCCTTTTGCAATTTAATGGGTGGTGTGACGGCGAGGTGCTTACGTCATCCCCATGCCATTTCTGCCTTTTAGATCTGGGTCATTGCGTTAAATGTCAAGATGTTCTTGAATTCTATTTCTCTCCTTTGTTACTACATTAGCCATCTCTCCCAGCTTTGGGCCATGCGTTTGTACGGTTGTACCCAACTGAGGCCTAATGTCGACTAGGACAGGATTGGGTTCAAATACCAGAAAACTTTCTCTAGGAAGACAGCAGTTTATTCATGGGTTCCCTCTGGATATACACACCAAACCAGTTATTAATCTAGCTAATTACACATACCCCCTATTTGTCCAAATGATAAATGTTAGCAATTTGATACACTTTGGGTATTAAAAACCACAAACATATCTATAAACTAATGCATGCTATTTCTTATTAATCCAACTGAATACTAGGATAGGTTTAGTAAATTGTCAATATAACGGAGATCAATCTCAAAGCACAGACATCTCCTTCCATGAAAATTTCAATATTCAGTCCTTCACCATAATCATGCAGGAAAATAATACTGAATATGCTGAATGGTATAGCAATCAAAAGGGTAGCTAAAGCCAATGTATCTGGGCTACGATGTCCTGAACAATTCTGGAAAACTGTAATTTACGACGGATGCTTCTTCCTCCCTCATCCCAGGATTCTTGACTTCCTGGGCTGCACTTCTCCCCTCACTAAGCCCCCTTGTGTTTTCTGGCCATTTTTTCTTGCCAGCTTTCCCAGCTGTGCTTCCCACCTCTTCCACCCCCACCCCCCCAGCTGTTTTAGCTCACACTTGCAGCCTTCCTGGGGTTCTCAGTGTGAACGGTTCTAGTTTTCATGCCGTCTGATGTCTCCTGCCCCATTTCTCACACGTTCTAACAGCTGAAATCCTTGATGTATGCAAAGCAACAGTCCATTTAGAAAAGAGTATTTTCAGGGAGTTAATTTTCTTGACTGAGAACAGAAAAAAAAAGTTCAGAGGTGCCAGAGAGAGGCCACTATGAAGAGAAGATGAAAGCCAAAAAAAAAAAAAAAAAAACCCAAATTTTTAGGCATCAAAAAGATGTAAGTATGACAACTGGGAAAATAATTCCTTCTGAAAATCCTCTTAAATAGTGTGGCTTAATAAAAATAATCCCCTTTCCAAGAAGAACATATTTTTCTTGAATTCTGGGGAGCTGATGATAAAAATCCTTTAAGTATGTATCCTCATACTATCTACAATATACAGGACCCAGGTAAGCATAGATACCGTTATAATATACACACTGAGTTATTAACAAATGACATTTTAATAGCAAAAACCTTTTTGTAAGAATGTTACCTGGAAAGAGACCTAAAATGACACTATTTCCTATAAGCCCTATCTGTAAGCATGCATCCCAAGCAAGGCTTGGACTTGAATTCCTTGCAGTTTCAATATTAACAGAGAAAAAAATCAAAATGACCAAAGTGCTCAACAGGAAAAAAAAAATCCTTTCTTCCTGGCAAAAGATAGAATAGTTTACAATATGCAAATTCAATGTATTTGAAGGAAAGTTGCATGCTTCTCAGACATCTAAACATAAAGCAAGGTAGCACAAACACTAACAATAAAAAGATCAGCTTTGGAACTTAAATGTTGCTTTAGTGAATAGAAAATATACAAATTGATTCCTCTACTTACTAGTTAATGAATTAGTAATAAAATAAATATTTAAAAACATCCTCGTTTAGGCAATGTAAATAAACATGGAGTAATAAACAGGGCAATCAGGGGTACCTGGGTGGCTCAGTTGGTTAAGCTTCTGACTCTTGGTTTCAGCTCAGGTCATGATCTCAGGTTCATGATCTCAGGGTCGTAAGATTGAGCTCCACTTCAGGCTCCCTGCTCAGTGGGGAGTCTGCTTGAGATTATCGCTCTTCCTCTTCCCCTCCCACCCCATGCCTGCTCTAAGTAAACAAATAAATCTTTAAATAAACAAACAGGGCAATTAGGTCATTCATTCATTCATTCTTTCATTCTCTTACTCACCTTTCAGTGTTATTTCCTTGCTAAAAACAAAAAGTAAACACTACTCCAGTCCCTTCCACTCTATTTTATCTGGGACGCTGTCTTTTGGAACGGAACTTAAGCTGCCATTCATAGAGCCTATAGCTTTGGCTTGTGTCTCCTGATGGGGACCTAACTGGGCAGCCACTCGGCACACCTCCCTGTCTATCACAGAGCCTCAGATGAGCCTTTAGACATTTCCCAGCGAGCGGTCATTTCTGTTTTCTCTAGTCTTGGGATCACCAAGGGATAGTGGGGCTGGAGGGTCCCTGATCACTGAGCTTTCCCGGGAGTTGTCTGCATGGGTGTGTATGTACGGGGTGGGGGTAGGGGCACCTTCCCCAGGAAGCTGGGAAAGGTGTGGGGGTCAAACACTAACTTGAAGTTTGCCCAAGTATGCTTTTGAGAAACCCCCAAATTCATAGAAATCTACTCACTGTTACAAGTCCCAGCTGCAGACTGTGGAGTAAGCTCAGGACAGAAAGAGCACCCCCCACCCCACCCCCTCCTGCTGAAGGTTCTGCAGAACTGGCTGTGTTGTCTGGGCTGGCCTGAGGCAATGGCTCTGCCTCTGGGGCCAAAAAAGGGGGATACATTCAAGCTCGGGTTGTTTTCCTGGTAGCTTTCCACATTATTAAAGATTGGTGTCTATAAAGTAAATGAGTTTTGGAGGAATATGTAGGAGTGTGTGTGTGTGTGTGTGTGTGTGTGTGTGTGTGTGTGTGCTGGGGGTGGGTAGGCTGGCATTCTGTATATGGATCTTACATCCCAAGTAATTCCATAGTGCCCCCTTCTTTCTATATATGTATATACATGTGTATTACAGACTAGGTATCTATATCCATCTCTATATATGAATATAAATGGAACATGTATTTTATATATACACACTCATACACATTTGACCTCTTCAACCTGAGACTTTTAACACTGCCTGTGGATATCACACCAGAACTGTGCCACCAATATCATACTCTTGTGGCCATTCTCTTATGAACTAAGGCTAGTTTTATGAAATGCTATCATACGTATGACATTTCAATCTGATGGACAACAACTACTAAATGACCAAAGTTGAACTTTAGAGAAATTCTGAGACATACAGTGAGATGTAATGCTCAGTATCCCAGAGAAAGTCAAGGAGATTCATTTGAATGGAAATAATGCATGACCAGGTAATGTATTGTCAATGCTCAGTAAATATTCGCTCTTGTGATTTGTAAGACGTGGTGTGTTCAGCAGAACTGAAGGTATCATGATGGACTCTAGCCTACTGAGCTGCATCTTCTCCACAGGGTGGCTACATTTGGAATACTGACTGCACGTGGCATGTGTAAGGACATGACTATGTGCTACCTTTTTGAGCCTGTTATGGGTTGAATTCTGTCTTCCCCAAAATTCCTATGTCAAAGTCTGATGAATGTAATAACCTTCCCTGGAAATGGGATCATTACAGATATAATGAATGAAGTCAGAATGGAAAAGAGTGGGCCCCTGATCTAATATGATTAGTGTCCTTATGAAAGGGGGGGAAATTTGGACACAGAGAAATGTATATAGGGAAAATGCCCTGTGAAGGTAGGAATTTATGCAGCCACAGTCCAAGGACATACCAGCAGCTAAAAGAGAGGTCGGAAACAGACTTTTCCTTGCACCTTCAGAAGGAGAACACCTTGCTAACACCTCCATCTTATACTTCTAGCCTCCAGAACTGTGAGATGATAAATTTCCGATATTTAATCCACCCATATATAAAGCACCTTTATATATGGTGGTGCTTTATTATAGCAACCCTAGGACGCCAATACAGAGCCAGTGCATGGAAAAATGGTCACGTTCTCTAACATTGGAGTCCTGACTTAAAGGCACAGAGAGGACGGTGAGCAAGGCAAGGGTCATTACTCTGCATTTCTCCTATCAAGAAAGAAGGTTTACACATCAACCAGCTGCTATCCTGGAGATGTTTCTTAATTATATAAATTCAAGTGAACACTGAAATAACAGGGAAGTTCACATAATTCACAAAATTCATGATACAATCTCAAAGAGGGAATTTGTATTTTTAAACACTGTTTTCAGTAATCGATTAAGGGAATAATTACCAAAACAACATGAAGTTGAATTAAAGAGAAAACTTTCAATAATCTTTTTTTTCCTTTAATTGTGAGGAAAGTTTTGAAAGGACGCCTTAAGAATTTGGACTGATCAAAGCTTCTAAGGAATTTTTTACTTTATTGGGACATATTATATTTAGATTAACAGATCATTTCATTTTTTCTCCGACTCCTCCTCTTGCTTAATTTATGCTCTTCTTGGTCATTGAAAAGTCACTCAAAATTCAGGCTTAAAAGTCTGCTCTGGTTCCCCTTCCAGGGTTCTACTGTTCAGCACTTGTGCCTATTTCAGAGTTGGACTAATATCATTTTAGAGTTAAAACCAAACCCACAGTATTTCAGCTCAACTCATTTTAGCAATAAGGAAACCAGGGCCCAGCTGTGATGACACAGCTCTTTAGGGTCTGAGCCGTGAACAGAACCCAGGCCACTTTTTCCTTTGTTACCTTGTGCTCTATAGCGGGGGCTTCACCACGTGTCACGTACGTGACCTGTGCGTGTTCTCCCTGACCCACTGATTTAGCTTCAGAGTTGGTGCCTTTTTTTTTTTTTAAATCTCATCCAAAGATTCTGCTACGCTGCCCTATCCAGAACAGGCATACCAAAATGCCTATTTAAATATGTACTATTTATGATATAGCTAAGTTTCTATAATAAGATACTAGCATCTCATAGTACATGACTGTCCTTGAGCATACTGTTATTTTTTTAAGTCTCTTCATTTACTATCTAGGACATATTTTCATGAAACTGCCCGTATAACTAACTGGCATGATGTATAACCCAGGTTTTATTTTCTTTATTGTTTTGATTTCCAGACTAATGGCATTTTACGTGAGCCACAGGACCTGGGCTCTGCTATTGTGGCCCTTTGTCTGGTCGAAGAAGGAACACAAGCCCATCTAACTGATCAAGTGAAAAGGGAAGGGGAAAGGGAAGAAAAAAATGAGAGAAAAGGAGAAAAAAACCCAGGCTTTAAAGATGTGAACTCCCTTGGACAAAGACACAATTTCTATTATAGTTGGTAAAAATCACCAGAAAACAAATGCTCCCGGAGGTTGTATCTTAGCATATAACACGGAAAGAGCTAAGAGCAATTTCCATATCAATCTGCCCAAATGGAGAAACTGGTGTCACCTAGGAGCCTAGAAAGAACAAAAACATCCCCTAAATCTAACTGTGAGAGCCAGAAGCAAGAAATACAGAAGCAGCTTCCTCACCGAAGAATTACATTTTTTTTTTTTTTTTTTGGTCTGCCATCAACAGGTGTTGCCATGGTAACTATCCTGTAGTTAAGAAATAGTGGAGGTAAGGAAATCTATACAAAACCACCGGAGAGGAAAGAATAAGGTGTGCTGTAGCAAAACTAGGCTCAGACCTAATAGAGTGAGCAACCAGAGACTTGCTCTGCCATTTGTCAGATCTTTACGTTGTTTGAAAGGCACGCTGCAGGGGAGAAGGGGTCTCAGCCCAGGAGCTGGGTCCTTGGAGGAGCCAGGCAACTCTCAGTGGGGAGGCTGTTGTGGCCCTCAATTTATTTCAGGTGCTAATTTCCATTTCCATTCCCATGTGTACATTGTAGCTTTTTGATGACTTTGAGGGGAAGACTGCAGGTGAGTAGTGTCATGTCTGGAAACTTCTAAAAAGTGAACATTGATTAGTGAATGACTTTCTTACTAGACTTCTCCCTCTTGCAGGTAATCTAAGTAGTGGTAACTTCTCTGCTTTCTCCCTTCAGATGGAGAAGCTGGGTTTGCATGCTATAAATTAGTGAAACAGTTAACAGCGATTTCTTCATCTGAACAAGTATCACCAATATCTGTGGCCCCAGTACCAGGAAATACCTCAGAGCCTGGCTAAAACAGAACCCATTTCTATGGTCCTTCTTTCACTGCTCACAGCTTATGATTGTACCCCATGTGTTTAGCATCATGAACGATGAAACAATTATTTCTGGAATTAAATTCTACATTTTTATTTTGTAAGCTATTGTTGGTTAGCCCCTGCAAAAGGGCACAATCTAGCCCCTTCTTCTTACCAAGGTTTTTGTTGTCCAAAGGACCACTCCACTCAATAAATGACATGAATTAATATACTTTGTTAACTTCTATGATTCTTCAAAGTTAGGACAGCTGACAACACAAGTTTTTGAAGGATAACATCTGAAAGGCTTAGCCTGAGAGAGAAATCAGTGTGGTATCAGGGATGTCAGACATTAGAGTGTTAGACAGAAAAGACAGCTGAGATGTTGGCAGATACGCTCTGAGACCTAACTACCTCTCCTGCCCATTTCTGAGACTCAGTGCTCCTTCCCATAAATAGAGATGGAAGCATTTCCCCCTTCAAAGAGTTATGAGGCTTCCATGAAATAATGCAGATGAAAGTGTTTTGTTCATAAACAATAAATAAGAGCAGATGTTGGAAATTCTATTGTCACTTGTTTTTCAAGCTTTCTGCTGTGTTAATATTACCTATCACATTTTTGATGCTAAGTAGGCCACACAATTTTCACATCATGTTTTTGGCAGAAGATCTCTTCATCTGGAGGTGCTTATCTGATTTGGATGTCACTGTCTTCTATTAGTTCCTTTTCTTTTCACCTTGTTTTCAGCCTGGCAGATTTGTATCACGGATGTGGGTGGGTGTGTGGGGCATGCAAGACAGGAAGGGGTAAAGGAGGGAAGAGAGAAAGGAAGGAAAAGTGAGAGGAACAAATGAGTTAAAGGGGAAAGTTTTCCATCCCATTCCACAGATATGCACCATCCGTGAGACTGTTATTTTATCTGCAATCTGTAGACAGCTAGCACTAAGTTACCGGCAGCTTTATACACTCTTCAGAAGTAATTCTGGGGATGACACTAATTTCTGCAACCAACTCTCAGCTCATGGTGCTCTGCTTTTCCGTGCTCATGTGAAGGACCTTGCCGACTGTAGCTGAAAATGCAGAAATCCTACTTCTCAAACTGTAACCCCCAGATCTTTCTTACAGTAAGATACATACCTTCATTTTTTTTTTTTTTTTTTTTTCTTTTTTAGAGCAGGGGAAAGGCAGAGGGAGAGACAGAATCTGAAGCAGGCTCCATGCCCAGTGCAGAGCCTGACTCGGGGCTCGACTTCATGACCCTGAGGTCATGACCTGAGCTGAAATCAAGAGTCGGACGCTCAACTGACTGAGCTACACAGGAGCCCCCTACATACCTTCTTTTTTGTTTGCTTGTTTTATTAAAAAAAAAAAAAAGAGCTCTCTCTTTAAAATGTTGCCCTTGGGGCGCCTGGGTGGCTCAGTTGGTTAAGCGTCTGCCTTCAGCTCAGGTCATGATCTCCAGGTCCTGGGATCGAGCCCCACACTGGGCTCCCTGCTCAGCGGGGAGCATGCTTCTCCCACTCCCTCTGCTGCTCCCCCTGCTTGTGCTCTTTCTCTCTCTCAAATAAATAAAAAGTCTTTAAAAAAATAAAAACAAAACATTGCCCTTTTATTTCTGAGGGGTTTTGAATTTATCCTCCCCATTTCATCCATTCCATTCTATTCCTCACTTTTTCCTTTCCCTTCCCTCCTGCTGTTCAGCACATTCACCTACTAGCCAAATCTCATAGGTTCTACATCCCTAAATGTTTGTTACAGTTAATTTTCAGTTTTGTTATAATACATGCTGATTGAAAACGTTTGCAGAATACAGAAAGACCTATTATGAAAAGTGAAAGTTCCTTTTCACCTTATTGCCCCAATCCCATTTCCTTCCCTAAAGGAATCACTTAGAGTTGAGTAAAACACTTAAAAAGATGTGGGAAGATATAAAAATCTAAAGGGCTTTTCTTTCTTTGTTACATATTTGGTAATACACTAGGAATTGTTCAACAGTTTCATTGTACTCATTTGCTGGATGTTAGAGACTTTTCCATGTTAGCACATAGAGTTATCTCATTCCTTTTAATAACTACAGAACATTCAAAGGTATGGAGATACTATATTTGGGCCAATGGATATTTAAATGTTTTTGGTATTCCACAATTAGAAACAATGTTCTATGATTGTTCTTGCATATATATCTCTGGCTGAGTGAGGATATGGATAGGATAGATTTCCAGATATGGAACTGATGGGCATGTGCACTTTTCATTTCATTCTCCGTCTCCTCACTGACCTAAAGCCAATGTTGTATTAATATATTGTCTACGAGCCTATAAAAGAGAATGCACTTCTCTGTTCTGTTGGGTTTCACCACCAATCAGATTAATTCCTTTAATGCCTTCTGGGATTCTTGAGTATCTTTGCCTGCTGATGGTATGTCTGGCCTGGCTTTCCAGTGCTGCTGTGGATCTGTGGATCTCTCTTTTTTTTTTAATTTGATGAGTGAAGAATAAAGTAACACCTTATTATCTTGGTCAGGCATACAAGATCCATAAGACTTCTTGCCTGGACAAGGCCAACAGGTTCCTAACTTTTCTTGACTACTCTGTATTCATCCTCCACAGTTGACCAAGTGACTTACTAAAATGCAGATATAATCACTCAACTCCTTTGCTTCAATTCCTTCTGTCGCACCCTAATGCTTGGTGGGTGTTACGGGCTGCATTTTCTCTCCTAAAAAGTGTATGTTGATGTCCTAACCTCCAGTACCTCATAACAGGACCTCATTTGGAAATAGGGCCCTTACAGAGGTAATCAAGATAAAATGAGGCCATGAAGGCGGGCCCTATTCCAATATGACCGGTGTCCTTATATAAAGGGGAAATTTGGACACAGAGACAGACGTGCACGGGGGGAAAACACCACGAAGCAGCTCAGGAAACCCACCACCTGAGGACAGCGGCAGAGAGGGGAACCAGGCTGACCCAAGCCAAAGAATGTCTGGGGCGACCAGAACAAAAACAGGCAAGGAAAGATCTTTCCCCTACAGGTTTCAAAGGGAGCGTGAACCTGCCAACACGTTGATTTGGAATTCTAGCCTCCAGAAATGTGAGATGATAAATTTTTGTGGTTCTAAGTCTCCCAAATTGTAGCACTTTGTTATAGCAGCTACAGGAAATTAATATCGTGGGTAAAGTACGACCTCTTCGGCTCTCACCTAGCACCTTCCCTGCAGGGGCTCACTGCCCTCAGGATCTTCCTCCCCAACTTTCCTGGGAACAACACCTTACTGCCAGATGTGCTCATGTCCAAAGGCTCCAGGATGCTTCCTACCTCCTTGCTTCTGAACACCCTGGTCCCTCGACCCACCCCCCTTCCCCATGCTTGCACGCACTGCACGCGTGCCTTCGCTGACCTCCCAGAGCCACCTCCTTCAGGAGCTGTTTGGGACATCCTGTTTCCCCGCCAGGCTCCCCAGGCATAAATGACTATCCTGGGAGTACCTCCTGTGCTGTATTTAGAGGATTCTGACGTTATTTTGTACCTACTTGTTTATACACCTCCATCCCTCTCTTCTATGCTGTGAGCTCCTTGAGGGTAGACCCATTACCTTAGCAAAGTCCCCACACAGAGAATGTCCAAAATGGGATTTTTCTGGGTAAACAGTGCACACTGCCATGAACTCTAAGCAATGTGTCCTAGACTTTATCCTGTTAAACATGTCTTGTGTAAAGAAGTGGAGTAGAGTAGGTCAGGGCTGCTGACTCTACATGGTTGATGCACACAACTGAAAAGGGCTGAGGAGTCCTCTTCCATATACTGACTACGTGACTGCTTTCTAGCTTGTTACTATTTTTGATGAGATGCATTCTTCTAATCAGTCACACTTAGAAACTTCAGCTGATGCTTCCTTCATTAGAGTGGTTCATTAGAGACAGAAAGTAGATCAGTGGTTGTCTAGGGCTGGGGGGAGTGTGGAAGATGGGGAGATTGTATGACAGCTAAGGAATGAGGAGTTTCCTTTCAGAGTTATACGAATGCTCTAAAGTTGATTAGGATAATGGTTACAAAACCCCGAACATACTGAAAGCCACTGAACCATATAGTTTAAACAAGTGAATTGTAGGACATGTGAATTTTAACTCAATAAAGCGGTTAAAAAAAAAAAAAAAGCATGATATAGTTAATTCAATCCAGTCCATAAGAATTGCCATTAAAACAAGTCAACTCTTTAGTTGCCAAACATTCACATAGATTAAAATAAATAAATAAATAAATCCTCTGCACTGATGAAAAAGAAAACAAACAAAAACCATATCCTGTAATGTTTGCAGCATCCTACAGAAGACATGACGGCCACCAGGCCATTTCACATCAGGCCCGTGTACTCCGCGGACTCGGACCATCCTATGGCCGAGATGTAGCAACTTAATTAGACCTCAGAACTTTTCCTTTGTCTTCAAGCATCCAATTCTCTCTTCTTTCTCTCTGTGCCATAGTAGAGATGTATTTAGTTCAATAAATACAAGAGCAAGGAGGGAACTAAGATAAAATGATAAATGATAGCCAAGAAGGGGAATTACAAAAATCTACCAAGCTGTAGATAGTGGAGGGAAAATCAGTTATATGGTGAATCCAATTACCTCTGGGGTAAGTCAAGACAGGAACATTTGTCACAGCGTCAGGCAAAAGACACGGTATCTTTAACACTTGCCACACCGTTCAAGAAGTTTCCTGAATAAACAAGGCAAAGAATGACAGGAAGTAGACAACATGGGGCTTACTCATACACTGTTTGTATTCACCACCTAGAATGCAAATGCCTGTCACATTTCCCCAGTGAGATTTCAAGCCCCTTGAAGACAGAGAAGGTAGCTAATGGGTGCTCTCTGCCCCCACCATTCCACACCCAGAGCATTCAGCCAAGAGTTAGCAAGTGCTTATAGGGCACAGGATACAGTCATCTCAGAATCTCATTGTACCGAAGAGATTTTTTTTTTCCTTTTTAAAAGTAACAGTGTTTTGGAGCAAACATGATTTATCACATGGAACAACAAAGCCTATGTAATAAATGATTCCATAATGGATTGTTACCATTCTCTGAAGCCCCATGTCTAAGGATTTTATTTTGGAGAAATGTACACTCTAAAAAAAGCCTTCAAAATCAATAGGCTGTTGGCTCATGAACATATTTGAGCATGACTCAATGAGCAGGATTCCACTGGATCCACCCAGATTGACACATAGTACAAGTCCAGGTTTGAAAACTGACTTAGAACTCTATCTATTTTAGAGGTAGCTTTTCATGTAACCACAAAGATGCTAATCATAGAAAGGGAGGGAGTCATTTGCTCTGTAACATGTCCTTATATAGGTCATACACTCCAAAAATGAGACTCTTAGCAACTGAAATCTGATGATGATCTGTCACCAAGTTCAATACATATTTGGAAAGCATACAATTACATGTAATTAGCTAAGGTAAGTTATGGAGAGAACCATGCAAATATATGAAAAAACTTCTCAGAGTTCAATGTGCTAGGATGCAATCAAGAAAACAACAACAACAACAACAAACCATCTCTCACACACATTCACAGAGAAATACTCTGTGCCACTTCTGAAGGCTCCTTAGCTAAGGAGGGAGCTCCTCAATTCCTAGGACTACCCAGCCCTCTGTCACCTCCTCTCCAAACAAGCCCACCTTCCCCTGCCTGTGCCATCCCACAATATTCTACCCCCTTCCTCCTGACCGCTTAGCGCCAAGTCCTGAAGGTCCTTCTTTGTATGGCACACGTACTCTTTCCCTTCCGTCCTTTGATTCTGCTCAGTTCCTTTGGCATCAAGTATTACCTGTCCTCTATTAGGAGTGAATCCATTCTCTACAACACAGTTCAAGCAGATAACACTGCTGGGTCTTTCCTGGAGCTTTCTACCTCTCCACTCACTCCATGAGGGGAAGGGGCAGTGACTTCTCTAAGGGGTGATTGGAGGAAGCACGAATGAGGTACCCCAGGCTCAGCAACCCCCTTCTTCCTCTAGGGAGTGGGGCTGCCCTCTGGGTAGATGTGGTTTCCTCTGATCTTCATGCCAGAGTGTGAGCGGCTCCTTTGGGCCCACAGAGAGGCCTGTTGGGGTTCGGGATCAACAGATAAACCCTGCACTCCAACCTGACCTTTACTAGTAATAAAGGTGATATTTAAGTCTTAGCTGCCAATGATTTTATCCTATCTCTTAATTTTTTTTTTTTTTTTTCAGAACTTGGGAGGGTCTGACAGGTGTCACTATTGTGGTTTTTACCGAAGGCTCCAGCATCATTCATATATGTAAGTATACATACTGATTAGATAGCTTAAAAAATTGATGTGAGATTGTGTCCCATATCGCTGCCTGGACATAATTTTGGGTCGTGTCTCATAAGTCTTTGGCTTCACCACAATGCCCAATGTACAGTAAAAATATGCTCAGATGGGTTCAATCATGAATACATCATCCAATTAAGGATATAGAGAAGATTAAAAACAAAACCTAGGACTACAATACTTGTGAGTCCAGCTAATGCTTAGGACTTTATTAATGCATTTTTGGTATCACTTAGCAGTGTTAAGCATAAAGTTAATATAAGCACGGTGAATATAAAATTAATATATGCTAAATACTGTGATCCTACAGAGTAAATTTAACTGCACACTGAGCAAGAAGAAAGAATAAAAGATAAGGTGTATACTGATTTTCTTCATCAAAACCCGTAAGATCTCATTTCAACAAAACCCTGTCATTGAATTTACAGCACATCTAAGAGTAAATTTTATGTGATATATATCCAAATCTAATTTCTAAAACAGTAATGGTAATCCATCATAAGCCAAATTTTCATTGACCTACACCTTACACCTTAATGTTATACATTACATTATCTCACTCTTACGTAAAAAGCCTCGCATATACACAAAAAGCTACCAATGTGCCATGTTTTTTGGGAAATAATGATTTGGTTGTCTAAGGGTATGTTTTGAGTGTCCCTCCATGAAAAAACAAAAGCAAATTAAATACATAAGTGATTACAATTATGTCAAAATAAACACAGTATTTCAATAAAACTTTAGAGGTCAATTAATGTGATAAATTACTAATTTCTCTTCAATTTTATTTTTGGCACAGGATCTATTTTTTTTTTTTTTTTTACTGAAATATGCTTTTATGGAATGCTAACTGGATGCTAGAACTAAAAACATACGGTACTAAGAAGCAGTCTTGAAACACAATAATAATGCTGATAATGACTACTTACAGAAAACGCTGTCCAGTTTTCAAAGACATGTCACACATTTTTCCTTTGACTCTCACAGTATCCCCTCAAACAACAGAGTAAATATCATCATACCCGCTTTACAAACGGGGAAACTGAGGTTCAGAGAGGTTTGGTGATATTCCTAAGGACTGGCAGGGTTGGTACTCCATTTCAGATTGCTGACCCCCATTTGGAGATTCAATAGTTATTGAGCACCTATTGTGTAATAAACCCCACATTGATGCTGGGTTAGAGATGGTCCCTGGCCTCTCCCCCGGTCATCCTAATTGACACGGGACCAGTCATCAACATGCATATGGCACGTTCAATGTACTATTTTAATTTTATATACGGATAAAAACAAAAATTAGTTTGCAAATATTTTTCCTGTAAGAGCAAAGCTAGGGAAGACTGCTTTAAAATTAATATAACTTAATCATTTACTTTAGAAAATTAAAAACATGTTTCATTGTTACTCCTCAATGCTCAAATTCAAATGATAGTGTTTCAATTAAAATTGAGACTCCAAATTAAAAATATCCTTTGGCATTTTTAAATGAAGCATTTAATCTTCTATCAAATGACTGAGAATTTAATCACATAAATTAGTCTACCTCATTCATGTACCAAAATGTCAAAACGTATCTAATGATACAAACTTAGATTTACACAGTCACAGTGATGAGAATGTCGCTGGAGAAGACCCTTTCTGAAGCTCAGGTCTGGGGCTTTACATATCTAAAATCACAGACAGGGGCCAGCACCACTCTGTAGCTCTCAAGCCACAATTTCAATGGGAGGTTGCCTCTTCATGAGGGCAGTTGTCATAAAATGTCAAAATATGAGAAAGAAGACCCATGGTTCATCCTGAAAGGAAAAGGAATAGCACCCCTGTTGCTTTTTATCTATCTTTGCCCATAAATTAATCAATGAGTCGTAAATCCATTTGGATTTCAGGCAGGTTTCCTTCCAGGCAGCAATAAAGACAAGCAATCATGATGTAGAGAAACCCAACGAAGCAATGGAAAAAGAAAAGTAGGTGACTGAGTCAATCAGCCAGTGAGGTGACCCCACAATCATAGCCTCAATCTTGCTGAGAAGCTGGCAGAACACAGTAGAACATGTGCTCATTACAAAGGAAACATAAACCCCCACCTCGACCCTCCAGGGGTTATCAATCTTCTGGAATTGAACAAGTAGAGAGGGGCGCCAAAGTGTGTTTTATGGGTCCATCCCCTTCTACCACCTTCTTCCTCTAGAGGATTGTAACTCTATATTTGCCTTATACCTTTCTTGTCTTGAGACAAAGTCCATCTATGTTTTAAAAAAACTCTTAATAAATGCAGCATTCTATCTTAGGTAGTGCATATTTCCCTGTCCATCTGTAAACTGTCTCTGATAATGTCTGAATGCCGGGGTAGATCACTGTGATGCCAACATTATTACAAGCCCACGTTAAGTATCCTGCACAGCACCTGAGGGCATGGCTTTCTTCTGTAAAATGAACATGCCGCACTAGAGTCCCTGTTAGATGTGATAAGACGAAAGGAAAAATGAGAACACACAGAAGTCCAAATTTATATACATCACTGTCAGCTGCCCTTTAAAGACTACTTAAGCTTTTCTAGACCAGGAGGTCCCAAATTGTCACATAAATTGCTATAGCATGATACATCTATTTACGTATTTCTCTATTTGTGTTGGATTAATTAAAAATCTAAATCTTCTCTTCAACCTTCCCACCTTCTTTGGCTTATTGTACCTATACCAGATTTTGGCAACCCAGAAAAAGAGGACTCATTTACAAAATAATTTCATTGCAAGAGTTCCTCTTCAAACCTGTCATTAGGAACACGGAATGCACGTTTTCATTAGAATGAGCAAATGAAGGTTATTACACGCTTAAGACAATCATAATTTTTATAAAGTTAAGCAACTTTGTGGAAAATAAAGAAACCAGTGAACATTAAAACCCTACTTATTGTATTCTGAAGTTTCCTTTGGTCTCTAATTTTATAGAAATATCTACAAAGTTGCCATTAGCAAAGAAACACCATAATGACCATTTTCAGTTATTATATCAGATATGCATTTCTGTGTTTCAAAATAGCCTGCATAAGCCATTTTTATTTTATTTTATTTTAAAAAAGATTTTATTTATTCATTTAACAGAGAGCACAAGCAGGGTGAGCAGCAGGCAGAGGGAGAGGGAGAAGCAGACTCCCCGCAGAGCAGGAAGCCCGATGCAGGGCTCGATCCCAGGACCCTGGGATCATGACCTGAGCCGAAGGCAGTTGCTTAACCCACTGAGCCACCCAGGAGCCCTTGCATACATCATTTAAAAAACTATAAAATATTATCTATTTTTATATCCTTAGTCACGTCCTCATTGTTGAGGCAAGTTATCTCCCACGTCTTCATTTAAAAAAAAAAAAAGTGCTGTTATGAATATCTGCATGACTTTTGCACATTTTTCTCAATGACATGGAGTCATGATCTTATATGATGGAAAATACAGCCCCAGAGAAGACCCATTTATTTATAAGATTGAGACTGCTCTTCCTTCCCTCAGCTAACTAGAGCACCTGTGAGTGACAAGGCCGACATGAGAAACCCGAACAGAGATGATCTAGAATTAACAAGGGCAATGCCTCAAATACAGTTGTGGATGTTCTTACCCTTCTTGTCGTCACTGTAACATCAACAACCACTACCACCACAATATCCTAAGCATCTATCACCTGCCAGGGGGCTCTGCAAACACCATTCCTATCCTTTGCAACTTTCATCAAGCAGGGATTCATCTTCCCATTTCAAGTATGAAGAAGAGTTAAGGGGCTCATCTGAGGCGACACAATCCCTATCGGCACCACACTTAGAACAGAAGCCTCTCTTTGTTCTGCCCCAAACTGCCTTGTTCTTAGAGAAAGATCACTGAAAAGGACTATCGACTTGCTCAAACCTATTCACTAAAGACTTGAAAGTCATTTTTATGTGAGACCGTGTAGGGAGACTCTGTGTGCTGCCCTGCAGCTTTGGCGGGAGGTCCCGGGGATGCCGCCGCCGCCACCGCCACCGCCACCACCAGCACCA
>NW_022589728.1:29902042-29902343 GCF_004348235.1 Phoca vitulina
GATGGTGCTGGTAGTGGTGCTGGTGGTGGTGCTGGTGGTGGTGGTGGAGGTCCCGGGGATGCCGCCGCCGCCACCGCCACCGCCACCACCAGCACCAGCACCACCACCAGCACCACCACCAGCACCACTACCAGCACCATCACCAGCACCACCAGCACCACTACCACCAGCACCACCAGCACCACTACCACCAGCACCACCACCAGCACTAGCACCACCACCAGCACCACCAGCACCACCAGCACCACCACCAGCACTAGCACCACCACCACCAGCACCACCACCAGCACTAGCACCACCA
>NW_022589728.1:29917343-30172123 GCF_004348235.1 Phoca vitulina
ATAAATCTAACCAAAGAGGCAAAGGATCTGTACTCAGAAAACTATAAAATACTCATGAAAGAAATTGAGGAAGACACAAAGAAATGGAAAAACGTTCCATGCTCATGGATTGGAAGAACAAATATTGTGAAGATGTCAATGCTACCTAGAGCAATCTACACATTCAATGCAATCCCCATCAAAATATCATCCACTTTTTTCAAAGAAATGGAACAAATAATCCTAAAATTTGTATGGAACCAGAAAAGACCCCGAATAGCCAGAGGAATGTTGAAAAAGAAAAGCAAAGCTGGCGGCATCACAATTCCGGACTTCCAGCTCTATTACAAAGCTGTCATCATCAGTATGGTACTGGCACAAAAACAGACACATAGATCAATGGAACAGAATAGAGAGCCCAGAAATGGACCCTCAACTCTAAGGTCAACTAATCTTTGACAAAGCAGGAAAGAATGTCCAATGGAAAAAAGACAGTCTCTTCAACAAATGGTGTTGGGAAAATTGGATAGCCACATGCAGAAGAATGAAACTGGACCATTTCCTTACACCACACACAAAAATAGACTCCAAATGGTTGAAAGACCTCAATGTGAGACAGGAGTCCATCAAAATCCTAAAGGAGAACACAGGCAGCAACCTCTTCGACCTCAGCCGCAGCAACTTCTTCCTAGAAACATCGCCAAAGGCAAGGGAAGCAAGGGCAAAAATGAACTATTGGGACTTCATCAAGATAAAAAGCTTTTGCAAAGCAAAGGAAACAGTCAACAAAACCAAAAGACAACCAACAGAATGGGAGAAGATATTTGCAAATGACATATCAGATAAAGGGCTAGTATCCAAAATCTATAAAGAACTTATCAAACTCAACACCCAAAGAACAAAGAATCCAATCAAGAAATGGGCAGAAGACATGAAAAGACATTTTTCCAAAGAAGACATCCAAATGGCCAACAGACACATGAAAAAGTGCTCAATATCGCTCAGCATCAGGGAAATCCAAATCAAAACCTCAATGAGATACCACCTCACACCAGTCAGAATGGCTAAAATTAACAAGTCAGGAAATGACAGATGTTGGCGGGGATGTGGAGAAAGGGGAACCCTCCTACACTGTTGGTGGGAATGCAAGCTGGTGCAGCCACTCTGGAAAACAGTATGGAGGTTCCTCAAAAAGTTGAAAATAGAGCTACCATATGATCCAGCAATTGCACTACTGGGTATTTACCCCAAAGATACAAAAGTAGGGATCCGAAAGGGTACGTGCACCCCAATGTTTATAGCAGCAATGTCCACAATAGCCAAACTGTGGAAAGAGCCAAGATGTCCATCAACAGATGAATGGATAAAGAAGATGTGGTATATATATACAATGGAATATTATGCAGCCATCAAAAGGAATGAGATCTTGCCATTTGCAACGACGTGGATGGAACTGGAGGGTATTATGCTGAGCGAAATAAGTCAAACAGAGAAAGACATGTATCATATGACCTCACTGATATGAGGAATTCTTAATCTCAGGAAACAAACTGAGGGTTGCTGGAGTGGGGGGTGGGGTGGGAGGGATGGGGTGACTGGGTGATGGACACTGGGGAGGGTATGTGTTCTGGTAAGCGCTGTGAATTGTGCAAGACTGTTGAATCTCAGATCTGTACCTCTGAAACAAATAATGCAATATATGTTAAGAAAGAAAAAAAGAAGAAGAAGAATGTAGCAGGAGGGGAAGAATGAAGGGGGGGAAATCGGAGGGGGAGAAGAACCATGAGAGACAATGGACTCTGAAAAACAAACTGAGGGTTCTAGAGGGGAGGGGGTTGGGAGGATGGGTTAGCCTGGTGATGGGTATTGAGGAGGGCACGTTCTGCATGGAGCACTGGGTGTTATGCACAAACAATGAATCATGGAACACTATATCTAAAACTAATGATGTAATGTATGGGGATTAACATAACAATAAAAAATTAAAAAAAAAATAAGTAAATTAAAAAAAAGAAGTTGGCACTTTAAAAAAACAAACTAATGATGTAATGTATGGTGATTAAAATAATAAAATAAAATTAAAAAAAAATATCAAGTAGTTACTTTCAAAAGGAAAAAAAAAGTCTTGATATACAGAAGACTATGGAAGTCAAGTGAATGTCTGCCATTTCACAAACCCTCACTTACCTTTATTTAAATGAACAAACACAATGACACTATAAACAAAAACTTTAGTCCTTGAGAAGTTCAAGAACAGAAGTTCAAGGCAGACGCTTAACTTAAGTGACGTTGGGTCACACAGCTGCTAGAAGTAAATAATGAGACTAGCGTCTAGGTCATCTGACTCCCCAGCCAGTTCTGTGCTAAGATCAGATAGCTAATAGAAAATTGATATTTAAAATTCCAGGGGCACCTGGGTGGCTCAGTCAGTTAAGCATCTGACTTGTTTTTTGGCTCAGGTCATGACCTCATGGGTCATAAGATCGAACCCTGTGGCGGGCTTGGCACTCCGTGGGGAGTCGGCCTGAGATTCTCTCTGTCCCTCTCCCTCTGCCCCTCCCCCCACTCACATGTGCATGCTCTCTCTCTCCCTCAAATAAATAAATAAATAAATAAAAATAAATTTTTAAAAAGATAAAGTAAAATTCCAGATGGTGATATTCTAGCCATTAGATACATTTTTAATCACTTAAAAATCAGCTGATGTTAAAAAATTTAGAAGAGCCCACACCCATGTATCAACAAAAAGTGAATACTTTAGAATTATATGTGACTTATACAGCCTAGCTATGCAGAAAGCGGTCATATATTCTTTTTTTTTTTTTTTTAAGATTTTATTTATTTATTTGAGAGAGAAAGTGAGAGAGCATGAGCATAGGGGGAGGGTCAGAGTGAGAGGGAGAAGCAGGCTCCCCATTGAGCAGGGAGCCTGATGTGGGGCTCGATCCCAGGACCCTGATATCATGACCTGAGCCGAAGGCAGATGCTTAACTGACTGAGGCAGCCAGGCGCCCCAGAGAGCTACTGTATATTCTTAAAATACCACCAAGTAGACAAAAGTATTCCAAAGTGAAGGAAGTATCCCCAAAATGTAACACACTTGTGTTCCCTGCCCACTGGGTAGAAAAACCCATGCTCTGGGATCCCTGCACTTGGGGCAACATTACAGGACTGAGATCAACAGGGCCAGCACATCCTTCAGGAGCGAGCTGACAGATTTGGTGTCAACAAGGGGTTGTCGCTGAAGCTTTGATTCTATCCAGCCTGATGTTCCAATTTTAGTTACACTTCATTTAGGTTCATTTGAAAAGTGGCACCAAAAAAAAAACCCAAAAAACAAAAAACAGAGGAATGGAAGTTAACCATATGCTGAAATTTTCCTTTCACACTTGGAAGCACAGCAAATGCACTTTTTCAGGCTTATGAAGTAACCCTCTAGCATCATTGATTTTTGAGTCTTACAAAAAAGCTCTCCGTATTGTGCCTGTACCATAGATTTACACTGCTGTAAGTCCTGTCAGACATCATCTTAGCTTTATGAATAAATAAAACTATGCTCTAGGGAAACATTGATTTAAGAGGAAAAAATCAATACCCATCTAGCATGTGATAGACTTGAGCTTTAAGGCTACTTATCCCCAAAGTACAATGCAATACTGAGTGTAAAACCATACTTTTTGCACCCTAATAAAAGGTAAGCGAGGGTATGGGAAATTGCCATAGTTCTTAGCATATCACGATACCCCTTTTCCTTTACAAAGTAGTTAGCAGATATTTCCAAAAGGAAAGAGGAAGGGAAAGAAAATAAAAGAGATGGATGAACCAATGGTACCAAAATCTTGATAATTTGTGAATATGGATTGTGAATATATGAGAACTCACTATATTATTAATTCTCCTATGTAGGCAAAATTTTGCAGAAGAATTTGGAATGTATGCTTGCTTGGAGAAAACTCTATAAAGCTAATATCAGCCAAGATGCTGACAATGGTTCTCTTTGGGTAAGAGCCTCCTGTGGAAGCTTTTTTCCTTCCTAGGGAGTTTTGCATTTTCCAATTTTCTGCAGTGAATATGCATATTGCTTTTATAACTCAGAAGACACATACACAATAAATGTAGCTAAGGACAGCAAAAAAAAAAAAGAGAGAAAGATTAGAGTGACTGCCAAGTATTTTGTTGACTACTGGCCCAGAGAAAGCCAAGATTCACAACGTAACACATACTTATATTCAGCTCTTTCTTACTGCTCTTGGACATTTTTCAGGGCAGAAGCAGGTTGCTATTAAAATGGACTGATTTAAAAAATAAAGCTAATAGCTTATGCTGCAATTAACCTCATCTTTGTGAGCCAAAGATCAAACAAGAGATAAAAGCTGGCTAAAGTCACTATTTCCTCAGCCCTGCGCTCACCCGACAAGCTAAACCTATTTTCACAGTGGAGACAGTTGTTCAAAGTCCTGACAGGCTTGTGGTAACCTCTGATTACAAAGCCACTCCAGAAAGCCAAGCCTTTTGCTTTCTTGCTCACAATCGGTTGGAATTAAAAATGAATCCCATTCTTTTTTCTAGCTCCTCAAAGATGCAGTCTATCGCTAATTGTGTTAACTGTGATCTCTCAAGAAACACACTCATGTGTTGATTTGGATTAGGGGTTCATGTCTCACCAAATAGTTACTGATGCTGTTCGTTCTCATTGCTTGTCTTTCTGATAAGTGGGAAGAACAACTCTGGAAATTTAAAACACACTTCCAAGTCAAACGCACATTAGAAGCCTGAAAATGGGTTGGGGTAATTTAAATTTTGAACCTCAAATTTAAGCACAGTGAAAAGTAACTACTGTTATCACCAAAGTTGGTGAGAATATGGGCTGAATCTGCTTCTAAGGTGGAAATGACACACAATTAAAAGTTCCAAAAGTATCTATAGGAGGGTCAGAGATACAAGTGGTTAATTAAATACACCATGATCAGAGAAACAACTTAAGAATTGTAGAAGCCCAGTTATATTGGCAAATCGGGAGGGCTTCTCAGAGGACATGGAAATTGAGGTGGATCTGGAAAGATACACTGGAATTTATGAAGAAAAAAGGGGCAAGGGCATTCTCAGAAGTGAGAACAGCATGCACAAAGGCACGTGTGCCCGAAAGCACACACTGTGTGTTGGAATATCCTGAGAAATTCAGTCTAAATGAAGCAGAGATGCCAAAGTGGGGGAAAGGTAAGCAGTGTATGGGAGGGGTGCACAGGGCCAATCGTGGAGTCCACACCAAAGTGTTTGGATCTATTTTCAAGGTTAAAGGACCCACAGAAGTCACTGAGCAGGAAACCACGTTATAAATCTCGGAGCAAGGTACCTAGAATGGGTAGAGCCTGTTGGAAGAGAGCTATGCTATCCAGCAACAGACTGACGTCGAGCCACGAGGGCCAGAGCTAATGTCGTGACGGAAGGAGGCAGAGGAGAGACTGGGAAGATATTTACAATGAACTTTTGTAGATGCTGCCAGTTAATATTTGGCCTCATCAAGCCCCAGTCACTGCTCTTGGAATTTTCATATATGATCTTAAATCCAGAATCTCGTGTGTATTGGATGCAGACAGTGAAGCAATGTCAGGTCGGAGATTTCTGGCTTGAGTCATGGGGTCGACATGATGATGCCTTTAATTGAAATATTGATTCTAGGAGAAGGAATCCGTTGTAAGCAGAAGGTGAGTGAGGTGGGCAGGGGGAAGAGGTTTCACTGAATCCATATTAATTTTGAGAGCTGCTCGGGATATACAGGTGAAGATAACCAAAACATTGGGGTCAGGAATTTGGCAGAGAGCACACTGGAAATTAGGCAGAAAAAAAAAATCCTCAGTTAAATTTAAGCAAGCAGCCAAGTACAAAAAAAAGCACACAATACAATGCTTTCCAAAAACTCAAGACAGTGATTCTACTATAGAAACATCTGAGACTTATTCTAGAATATATAGATTCTTGAGTTAAATCTTAATGCCCCCTAACTGGAAAATGCTCTACATTTCAGGCCCACAAATAAAATGAGTAAGGCAAGCAGCTAGTGGAAATGGAAGTGCATTGGAGAAAATATTTAATCCCCAAATCGAGATTCTTGTCAAATGTTGGGAGATCAGAGGAAGGCATTTTTGGAGTGTGGATAATCAAAGCTCTTAATGCACTGATTCTTTAGACTAAGTTAACTAACAGAAGGCAGGCTGTTTTCCAGGATCTGTAGTTATATTTAGAAAGACCTCAGAGGGTAATCAAAATGACCCTGAAAACGCTCCCTGTTCTTTTAAGAGGAAGGGGTTACTCTGAAAGAGAATGAAATTCTCAGAAACTTAAAAGAAAGATTTAATTAAAAGACAGTGGCCTATTTTACAAGATTCGTTCTGTAAAGAGATTGGGAACATTCAAGCCAGATGTACGCCTTTCTTTCTAGCCCCATAGAGGAATTGGATAATGATGTATAATTGATAGGGGTCAGTCGGGTCACAGCGTCCGAGGTTTGTAAACCTCTTAAATGGGTGAACATAGCACTTCACAGTCCAGGATTCATTATAAAAACTGATAATCAAGTAGTCGGGTAACTGCTACAATTAAATATAAAATGTCTTTGTGTTAACTTGTCCTTCACTTAGGTTGGACAATTTTTTTCTGGATTTGGTTCCATTCGAAGATGACCCAAGATCATTAAGGAAATTGGATACAACTTTATCATTAGCATATATGAGATTACTAACACCACTAATAACAGTAAACACAGCCTCAGATAATTTTGTTTGTGGTGGTGGTGATAGTGGTGAATACTACAGTATCCTATTAATCTCTCTAACAAACCCGTTAGACTATCCAGTGATTATCCCAATCTCAAAGTTGAGTAGAGACACTGAAAGGGTAGGCATTTTGCCCAGTCTCTTATTGGCATTAGAAGGCAGAGCCAGGGTAGTGCCCATCACTGAAAGGAAACACCAGACTATAGAAACCATAACCATTGGTGTCTCACAATCTCTATGGCAAAAACCTGTGGTGCTAAATTTGAAACTGCACAAGCTAATACTCTTGAGACTTTTCAATTTCAAAGCTGTGTCTGCAGTCGTACAATGCAGAGTCCCCAAATAATCTATAGACGTTTGTACAATGTTAAGCTAAAAGCAAGCTTGAATAACCAAGAATGTAGAATATATCAGATACATGAATACCTTGCAATCACTCTTTCCCAGCTCTGAAGTTACACCCAACTGCTGAAATAAGAGAAGACTTCGTGTTTTCTGGAAAGGAAACACAAGAAGAAACAATTTCAAAACTCTGAACTGAAGGAAAATTACAATAACTAAGGGTAAAATGATTAACTTTTCATTTACTTATTAAAGTTTTGAGCAATAAGAAAAGCAACTGACAACTATTTAATTAACCTTTAGTATTTTAATACTATAAAAAAAGGATGTTGAAAAACAAAGGTTAAAACTTGCTCTTAAAATATTCACAGACTTATATATTTATCCTAAATTTTATATATGTAGAAAAGTGAAAATGACATTAATCACATCCCAATGATGAATAATTATGCCCATGCTGTTTTAGACACATTGTTTCATTCTACCTCTCTCTCCACAGACACGGACAGTGACTGTGGGCCAGTACCACACACCTTACACCTAGACCTTTTGAGTTCTGCAAGGTACCATGGATTAAAACAAAAAGGGTTGCATGCCCCAAGAAGATGACAGCCTTATCAGAACAAAGATGGCTGGAACAAAGTGGTACAGAACCATGTGATAATTATTACGATATACTTAGCCATATTATTTTGTTTTCATCTTGAAACATGCTACATTTTTGTTAGCATGGTTTCTTACCTTAAAATAAAAACTATATTACTTATAAAGATCATTTCCCCTAAGAGGAAGTGTGATGCAAGTTTGAGGAATGTAATCTCAAATCTGAAATTCTGTTTTTGTTGACTTTGGATCTAGGAAGGCAACTTAAAGTATGTTAAGTGGAAGTAAAAAGCAGGGGTCATGAAAGAATGGCCCTATAACTAGACTGAATATTCTCAGAAACAGTACCCACTGAGGTAAACCAATGCAATTTTTTTCTTTTTTTGGTAAAGTTTAAAAGAGGAGAGAAAGCCATTTCTTAGAAAAAAAAATGAAAAGTAAAGCAATGCT
This sequence comes from Phoca vitulina, assembly GCF_004348235.1. Taxonomy (NCBI): domain Eukaryota; kingdom Metazoa; phylum Chordata; class Mammalia; order Carnivora; family Phocidae; genus Phoca; species Phoca vitulina. The sequence goes on from NW_022589728.1 coordinate 29,925,491, forward strand.
AGAAAGATAAAAAAAAAAGTAAAATTGACAACAAGCAAGATGGTGGTCTCTCCATGACCTGCCATGTCAGACTCTCCAGTGGCCAACAAGACAAGAGCTCCCCAACCCCTACTGTACCTCATGGGGCCTCCACCCACATGGTCTAAGAGCCTGAATATAAGCTCCAAAAGAAAAGTGCAGCAAAAGGCAAGGGAGAGTTACACACTGGGAGGCAGGAAAAGAGTAAAGATCACATTTACCAACTTTCAACAAAGAAAGGCAATGGAAATTCTTTCCTCTTTGCCTTTTGCTGGGAAATTCCCCATTCTGAACCACTAAGCCTTACAGTTCAGCAATATTATGGGTTTTGGTAGGTTTCCTGAAAACTTATCATGTATAAAACCTTCCTGGTTTTTATTTCAAGCTCTAATCAACTGCCTCAGAAACAAGTGTTGGGAATGGCCACCTATTCAAAAGTGGAGAACTATTTTGAGACACTGTGAAATCTGTCTAATAAGCCTTATTGATAAACCTCTGTGCTATCTAAAAGCAAAGATGAGAAGGCCAAGTTCAAGACGCCAAGTTACCAATATATATGATACAGAGACACAGGTAACCACATATGTATGTACAGGTTGTGAGTAGAGTACAGAAAAGAGCATGAGGGCTCCATATGTAGAACTCTCTACAGCTCTTGAGATAAAACCCAAGCCACTTGGCACCGTGTGACAAGCTCCCCGTCATGGCACCTGCCACCATGCCCAGCGTCCTAGCTCAGCATCTGTCTCATCTTCCCTAGCTCCCACCCAGAGTTCTCCATGCTTCTGCCACACTGTTTATTGCTGTTTTTTTTAAGAGGCTAAACAACTAATCTAGAAATGAATATCTAGGAAAGCACTTGTTTTTAAGCTGGAAACCATCTGGAATGTGCTTATTAAGAGTAAGTGGATCCTGGTACCTGGCAGGTGGGTCCTCCAACCCAGATCCACAGCCTGTTACATCCTTCTCAATCTGGCCCTTCTTTTATTTAGAGTCCAGTGGAGAAATGAACTATAAACAGCAGTGCAAAGTATAGAGCACTGGAATTTGGGGCTGGATAATTCCTTGTTTTGAGGGGTTGGTGTTCCTCTGCCCCTCAGTGGTGACAACCAAAAAGGTCTCTGGACTTTGGCAAATGTCCCCTGAATGGCAAAATCACTTCCCAGTTGAGAATCATTGGTCTCAAATGAATGATGACTTATTAAAACATAGTAATAGTTATATCCTAACCTCCTTCCTATGCAGGAAGACAACAATTTGGATGGGGACCATCAGAAAGGGTACAGGTAGGGGAAGAGAGAGGGAGGAAAGCACATATATTGAGCACCCTCTGTATTCTCGGCCCTATGTGAGGTCAGTCACCTTATCTAATACTCACAAAACACACTCTGCTTTTGCTTCCTAAACCAGAGCTTGCTCAAAACCTTGGGAAGCAAGGACTTATGCTGGCAATGTTATTAAAAGCAAAACACTTCAGAATGAAATTAAATATTTCTAGAACTTTGCACACTGATATGCTTTTCCTTCGCTTGCAACGGACCAACTGCCTGACTTCTCATCCTTGAGAATGAGCATCACTATACACTCCCAAAGAGAGTGCCTCCATTTGTGGCTTCATAGGATATTTCCTCTACCAACTTAAAGCCATGTGGTTGTTTTCATAAGCGTAGGCCCAAATGGCATCATATGCATGGCCAAAAATATCCTCTCTTTCCTAAATGCACGACGAAGTAGGCATAGTTAGCCTGTGGAATTGTCGAATGCTACTTCATTACAGCTCTTTGTCAGTGTCCCAGGTGAAGACATCATGCTCGATGGCCCAGAGCAGGTGGGTTGGTTAAAGGCTGACTTAACTACTGACCTCCCTGAAAGTGTTTAATGAGAGAAGACAGGAATTCTTGGACAGAACTGGATGTTGGTCATTTTCCCTCCTGATCCCACAAGGGCCTAGCAGGCTCAACAATCTCTATGACATTCAGCACAGTCAGGTCCAAAAGGGTCCCCAAACAGGGGTCTTCTGTAGCCTTGTCTATTCAGAAAGGATGACAGTGGCTTTTAAAATATATATGTTGATATGTAGTTTTTGTTATGATTGGCTTTTTCAGATTCTGTTCAAATATAATCACATCTTCCACTCTAATTTAACCTCTGATATCTAGTATCTGTTCAAATGTTTTATTTAAGGATAGTTTCCATGTGCTGGACACTATTCCTGGTGGTGTTTCCATACTGACCAAGACAGACAAAATTCCCAGCCTTCATGGAGCTTTCTGGTGGGGGTGGGAGACAAACGAGCCATCTGGCAAAACAGTTATGATAATTACTGAACAACTGAAGCTAGTTTAGGGCATGGGTACAGTCATGCTGGCCCCTCCATGTGACCATCATGACGGCACCCCAGGCAGAATCAGAGAATGCCCAGTGCTTCCATGGCTCCTGCAGGGAAGACCCCAGACATGGGTCCACATGAAGACATGGGGTGAATCCAATAGAGGGAACGTCAGAAGCACGGTTATCAGCTCAAAGTAAGGAGGGGAAAGAAAACAGTGAAGGTTTCGTAGGAGAGCAGAAAGTAGGGAGACGTCCTCTGGGAGAGGGAAAGTGTGAATGGACAAGGAAACCAGCAGTCTTAGGGGCCCACTGAGATAAAAATGAGACCTATTAGCATAGGGGTGTGTGTGTTCCTCCAGCCACATCAGCGGCACAGGTGAAGATGTGGGGCAGGTAGAGTGATGAAGTATGCAGGTGAGTACAGTGAGGAAAGAGAGAAAGAAGCAAAGAACTTGAAGGTGTAGGCAAAGGAGTGTCATAAACAGAGCGAATGGAATCTAAGCTGCGCTAACTGGGGAAGAAGAACCGGCGGGAGTGACAGATAGTGGAAATTAGTAGGATCAATGGATTGTAGGTCCTAGCCGAGCCCAAAAATGACTGAAAATGAGGTGTGGGGTACAGTTGAACAGAAAGAGGTGGTGGTAATCAGAGAACAGGATGCTTGGAGGGAGGGTGGGTTAAACCCAAAGTGTGGTCCCTGGACCAGTAGTAGTATCAACACCTGGGGACATGTGTGAAATGCAGAATCTCAGATCTACTGAATCAGAGCCTACATTTTACCAGGTGACTCACGTGCACACTAAATTTGACGGAGAACTGGCTTACGTCTAAGCCTGACCAGAAGCCACAGGCACCAGATAAAAAGGTGCTACTGAATCAGTTTCTGAGGTTAGGGACTTCCCTGGGGCTCTGCTCCCCCTCCTCCACTTTAAACGGCTCATTTTGGCTTCCTGGGTTTCCATCCAGCTGCCTCATGCCCTTGTTCTGTCCTGCCCTGTAGCCTTACAATATTGCTGGCAGGCTTTAGATTCCATTTACCAAAGAATGCTGCCCCTCCGAGTGCCTCATTGACATTCCCACCCTTGCTGTAAGCAAATGGCCTCCCCTTGCTTCCTGAGACCAAGTTCCTGCTTGGTCCTAGCTCCCTCTGCTCTCACTGGCCCTTGAGGTGGCAAGCTGATACTTAGTGCCCTCTATCCAGCCTGAATAATTCCATGTGCCTACACAGGCCGATTACTAGGCATTGATGGAAAATATATGGTATTGGCAAAATGTATAATACGGCTTTTCAAAGGTTTAGCTTCCTGCTATCATAATTACTCAGGATTTTGTATCTCCTTTAATATGAGCAGAACGCCTTCACTCTTCAGTTAATTCCATAAAACAAAGGAAACAACAGCTGTACACAACATTACAGAATGAAAGATGAGGTTGAGCCTAATTAATGTAGGCTCTGCTTCAATAACAGTTTTATTCCCAATAAACAGAGTGTGACATTTTCATTAACCCAGATACAAACTCCCATACAAATACTCACAGGTGAAATAATATAAAAATCCCAAATTTAGAATCTCTCACTCTTCTCTTTCAAGCCCCAAATGATTCCAGATGCTGTCACTTCCAATACTTTTATTCTGATTATTAAAAATTACCAGGTTATGGGTCCTACTATTTGCAGATGCAAATACACATCCCATACATCCTCATCTCATGTAACGCTCGTGAGAATCCCACGGGATCTGTACTATTGTTATGCTGGTTCCACAGATGGAAAACTGAGCCTTGGAAAGGTTGAGGAACACAGTCAGTGAGTGACTGAGCCAAGTTTCAAACCCAAGTTTGATCCAAAGTGGGGCCTCACTGACACATACCATTTCAGACTGGATTCCCTTCATAGCGGTCACCTCAGAGTGTGGCCGTACAGTTTTCTTTGTATCCCTGCATCCCAAAGCCTATGCACAGTCATTGCTAAATATTATATGTGCCTACATGAATCAAGATGCTCTCTAATCTCATCAACAGTAAATATTTGATATAGATACTCTTGGTTAGATGGGGCCTTTTTCTAGATCTATGATAATTCTTTTAGCTGTTTCTCGGCTAGAATAAATGAACAAACTGAGCCAATCTAGCATCACTCCGATACATTTTGATATGGTTATAACAAACCTGCTCATCACTATGGGTACCTGAATGCAATCTCGGTTGGCTAGGTAGCCTGGCCTGGAGGAACAGAATCTGTTCTGCTGTCAGGAGAAAATGCTGGCTCTGGCCACTCATCTGACCCCTTCCTCCACCAAGGCAGCAGATACCTCAGGTCTGTTTAGCAAGCATACAGGAAAAAAGAGAACCAAATCCAAACCCTCCTGAGTGAATTAATTACCACGAGACTTTGGACATACCAGCTTCCTTTCCTGAATCACTTAACTGCCCACAATTCAGAGGTACCAATGTCTGGCCCTGCTTGCCCTGCTTCCCAAGGACAGCATGAGGATGAACTGATGGGCCCAAGGCCCTGGGATGGGAAGAGCTGAGGTTAATGAAACTTGTCCACACACTCACACTGAGCAATACAAAATCAGGCCAGGACACCTGCACATGGTAATCAGAGTTAGGCAAGTAAGGCCAATAAAATATATTTTTTAAAGATTTTATTTATTTATTTGACAGAGAGCAGGAGAGAAAGAGAGCACGCGCACAAGCAGGGGGAAGAGCAGAGGGAGAGGGAGAAGCAGGCTCCCCACTGAGCAGGGAGCCCATTGCAGGGCTCGATCCCAGGACCCCAGGACCCCAGGATCATGACCTGAGCTGAAGGCAGCCACTTAACCAACTGAGCCACCCAGGTGCCCCTAAATATTTCTTTTGAAGTTGATACAGCCAAAATAAACAATAACAACAAAGGAAGCCTCAGAAACTGACCTTCCCATTCCCAAATCCCCATCGGTAAAACAGAAACAGAAACCTCTTCAAGTAAAAATTACAGAACCACCTTTCCAATTTCCCAGATTTTAAAAGGAACAAAAGCTGTAAGAAAATAAATATCCTAAGGCCCATGCTAAATACATAACCTTTATATTTTAATATGTCCTATATCTGGATGAATATTTATTATGTATTTATTACTGTCTCTATGCATATTTCTCCATCTGTCTTAGCTTGTCAAGTCTGATAGGGCAAGGGCCAAACCTATTTAGTTCTTTTGGTAAAGCATGTGAAATTGTTATGCATAATTAGGCACTTACAGGGCTTTTGATGAAGATGATTATGAAGACTGAGAACAGTTAATACCATGGCAGGCATGTTTCCTGAAACCTTCCTGTCTTTCTGAAATGTCAGATGATCACACCCATAGACTTGCAGAGCTAGTGGGCTCGGGGATGGTGCAGAGCTAGCGAAACAACATGTGGTCTGTGGCCCCGCAGCAGCATCCCCGCCGGAGGAAGCTCCTTAGAAAGGCAAAGTTCGGGCCCCACCCCAGACCTACGAAATCAGACTCCGCAGTTTAACAGGATGCCCAGGCAATGTGTATGCACATAGCACAGACCAGAGAACCATATATAGAGTTCAACGTCCTTCATTTTACAGATGGGGAAGTAAGACACCCAGAAAGGTTGAGTGACAGATCCTGAACTGGGCCTGGTACTTCCCACCCCAATGTTCCACCACCTCTTGGCTCTTATTTCTTCAGCCATATTCCTCCTAAAAGTACTCTTCTGTGCATCTGTGAATACATTACAGTCCACAGCTTCCTGAGAACCCCAGGTTGCTTTTGTTTGTCATGGAGGCCTCGATTCTTTCAACATTTTCTTAAAGATTTTATTTATTTCAGAGAGAGAGAGACAGAGAGAGAGAGAGCGAACACCAGCACGGGGGGTGGGGGGGAAGGGGCAGAGGAAGAGGGAGAAGCAGACTCTCTGCTGAGCGGGGAGCCTGAAGCAGACCCCATCCCAGGACCCCGGGATCATGACCTGAGCCAAAAGCAGACATTTAACCGACTGAGCCACCCAGGCACCCTCTTTCAACATTTTGAATACACTTATAAGATGCTGGAAACAGACCTCTAGAAAACCATCTCCTAGTAGTGGGCTGGCCCACTGCATGCTGCCCATGATGAGAGACCACACTGTGATGGCATGTGGAAACTGGACACCATGCTTCTTGGTCGAAATCCAGATCCCACATTTCTGCATATTTCAGGTCTAGGGATGCAGCCCAGGCTGCCAATCATCTTTACCCTCTATTCCCTACTTCACTAAATGCTCCTAAGTCCTGGCTGCTCCATGGCTCTGCCTTGGAGTTCAACTAAATGAATATTTCAAACCCTCAGGGATATGTATTTCAAGAAACAAACAAAAAAAAGAACCATTTGAAAATTTGCAAAAACTTCTTTGAGTTGCTGTTGACCCACTGGTTTGTCACTGCCTCTTTTAAGCCAGTTCCCTCCACATCTTTCTGGTCCAGCTGCATTACACATTTCCTATATCGGATCAGGAGCCATTAATTTCTAATTAAATTAGGGGAATTTTATTATGGGTTTCCCTTTAAACTTCAGCCACAAAAAGTAAAGAGTATTCGATATTCAAATTCCATCACTGTTGTGCAACTAATATTTTCCAAAAGGTAGAGAAGGACCGAGGCACACTTTAGTCAGATCTGTATATGGCAGATACCTGTCTTGACTCACATGTGAACACCAAACGGCACCCTCCAACGTATGGTGAAAATATTAATTTCTGGAAAAAATATTAATTCCTCCAGGTATGAAAAGATTGGCTATGTTTTTTCAACAACTTGGAGTTTTTTCTGCATATTTAGAAATCAGAAATAATTTATTGAACATAAAAGAAAAGCTGAAGAAAGTAGGTTTTAAAAACACAAAAGATTAATTGAATCAATAATTTGACATTTAGACTAACGGTTTGGGAAAAAAAATGTGAAAATTCGATTGAAAGCAAAACATTTAGATTAGTTGGAGACAAGAACAGACTGACCTATGTTACAGGTACCACTTCCTAAATAAACCTTGAGAGAGACCACCATACAAAAGACAGCTAGGCTTACCTTAGAAGCATTCTCCTCTCTCTCTAGGCAACATCCTTCATAAGAGAACATTCCATCATTTGAGGGTACAAAGTACCCCCAGAAAAGATAAAGAAGAAAAAGTACCAAGAGAAGATACTGCTTGCTGAAATGCATATCCCAAGAAGCCTATCACAAACTAGTTGAAGTATCAGGTTTTAAGAAACCTTCATTGTATCTTCGAGGTTGTGTTAAATCAGTATATTAAGCACTAAGAACAGGGCCTAGCTTACAGTCAGTGGAACGTAAAATCTACCAGCATTAGACCCACATTTCCAATTCCTGAAAAGCAGCAACTGAATGAAACTTCAACTGCTGCCTTTTAGATAAAGCACATGCCCCTGCTGGCCACCGTCCTCACCGCTCCCAAGCATGTCCCACGTACCGCAGCCAGGTGCTAGCTGCTTCTGATCACTGCAGGGCACGGCTGTTGTTCTTACAGTTAACACAAAGGGATGTAGTTTACCCACCTCTCTACCAAATCACTGACCTCCTGGGAGGGCTTTGAGATCTGGCTCACTTAACTCATTTATGGTACCCACCTAAGCTTGTGACTCTTGCCTTGAATAATGCTTTCAAGCTGTTACTTCTGCCAGGACCATTCTCTTCCCCCCTTTCCCATCCCCAATTAAAATTCACTTCTTCAAGGCTTTTCTGACCTCATCAGTTAGAATCTACTGCTTCCTTATTATGTGTATTAAAATTTTAGAATGAGTCCTCTGAACTATGAATCATTTTAGGCCAATGGTTGAATCTTCTAATCTTCTTCCTCATCTCAGAGTTTTCATTGCTCACAACATCCAGCTGCAGCTTCTCAACCTTTCTATTGGAGCCATAATCATCACCATCCTACACATACATACATACCTCAGCATGGGCCTGAAGTGCGAGAGTGTGTGTGGCGGGGGTGGGGGGCACTCTGCTGAGAAGGAGCCTGGGAGGAAGGGAAGAGGTAAAAAGGACAAAGAAGGCATTTGTATGCTTTCCTGATTTGGATCTCTTATCCCCACAGGACCTATAAAGAAACACAGTAAGTCATAAAGAAGACCGGAAAAGATAAAGGAAAAAAGTTGCTTCATTTTCTTCCAGTACTTCTAGAACTCCCCTCCCCAGCTTCCACTCTACAAGTCAGGTCTATGTGATAAGGTAGGATCAAGAATGAGGTGGAGGAGAAGGAGGTGGAGGAGGCAAGAGACAAGAGAAACATCCCCACTTTTACCCCTTACCCACTCTCCATAATCCCCCACCTCAGAGACAAAGTCTGCAGCTGCTGACAGAATAGGAAAGAGAGAAGATATCAGAGAAGAAGGGGCAGTCAAATCTCTTCACACCAACCTTGCCTGCCATCTCAGGAGCCTCTAAACCTCCTTCACTCCTGTGTGTGCTTCTCAGTCCCAATCTTCTACCTGGCAACGTGAATGTCTCTGCTCATGATTCAGTCTGCTCTCTCTCCTCCATCCCTAAATCCACTCCAAGAAGCCACACCTGGGGCTGGAAGAGCAGCTCAGCTGGTGTATAACTGTGCCTACCACTGCCTGCCTGGCCCAGGAATCAAGGCCATGTGAATGGAACTAGATAGATGAAAACTCCTGAACTCAAAAAGACTTTTCCTTATAGGATCATTGTGACAAAGGTACTCAGGAAACCTCTTGACATATAGAAGAAGGAAAAATAGGGCGCCTGGGTGGCTCAGTCGTTAAGCAGCTGCCTTCGGCTCAGGTCATGATCCCAGAGTCCTGGGATCAAGTCCCACATCGGGCTCCCTTCTCAGCAGGAAACCTGCTTCTCCCTCTCCCACTCCACCTGCTTGTGTTCCCTCTCTCGCTGTCTCTGTCTCTGTCAAATAAATAAATAAAATCTTTAAAAAAAAGAAAAAATAGAAGAAGGAAAAATATAGAAACTGTCTGCTAGGGTATTTTCTTCTTTCTTCTTTTTTTTTCTTTAGAGAGAGAGAGAGAGAGAGTGCACCCGTGACTGGGGAGAGGGGCAGAGAGAGGGAGAGAGAGAATCTGAAGCAGGCTCCATGCCCAGCGCCAAGCCGACACGAGGCTGGATCTCACAACCCTGAGATTGTGACTGAGCCAAAATCAAGAGTCGGCTGCTTAACTGACTGAGCCACCCAGGCACCCCCTGCTAGGGTATTTCTTTGAATGCTACAGTTTCTGGGTTCAAATTACTCGGTTGCATGTTATTTCTCCTGTACTTGTTTCTCGAGATAAGATGACAAGTTTTTCATCTGCATAATAAAATCGCCTGCAAAAATATTTCAATCTATTACTAAAGATACTTTAAAAACAAATATCTTGAAAAGAATTGAGGTCAATCTCACAGTTAGGAAAGTGGGGATAAGAACTAAGGCATTTTCCAACAAGGGCAAAGATCTTCCTAACATTTTATTTTGGAAATGAGCAGATATTTGGGTTTAGTGCAAAGACTAAACCTGAAAAAACAGCTAAGGTTGGAAGCCAGCCCACAAAGAGATGTCTGAGAACACTCACACGTTGATAAGTGTCCCAAAAGCATGTGTAGCTTTGACTGCCATTCTTTATCCTTCGTTATTTGTATCTAAGTTAGTTCCCAGGCTCCTGACTCATTACATTAAAAGGCAAGCTGTTTCAGATGACCTTGTAGGTACAGAATAAAAAGAGCAACTGACAAAAAAGAAAAAAAATGTACAGTGCAGAGATGTTGCTATTTATGAAAGGAAACATTGACTGGTGCAGGAGAGAGCAGGCCCGTCTTCTGCCCTTGCCCTGTGAGCCCTCCCTCCTAGAAGAGCCAACACTCTGCCAGTGGGCTGACAACACACAGCAGGCACTGTTCTATGCACTTTTCATACGCCAACAATCCTCTGAGGGAAATATGATTATTATCCCATTTTACAGATGGGGAAACTGAAGTACTGAGAGATTTGTTATTTGCTCAAGGTCACAGAGCAAGTATGGGAAGGGGGTGTGAGGGAGACATACAGCAGAAGTCTGGCTCCAGAGGACAAGCTCTTATCCTCTCAACCCTTACTCTATTTGACACTCTTTGAGTCACTTCTCCATTATCTTCCTTCCCCCCTGCAAATGTTCCAGTTTCGCCCACAGCAGCATTATAAGCTAAGCAGTTGCTGATCCCCTGGTCTGGTGAAACCCTAGCCACGTCTCAGCCTTCTCAGACCTTCCCTTTGAATAAAGATAACGCGGGTTAGCAGCGAGCTCTGAAATGGGCAGGAGTCCACAGATTAGAGCCCAGCAGACTTTCCATTCCTGAAACCTCCCCCTCTTTTCTATCAGCACCAGTCACATGCCCAGCCTGGCAGGCTGTCTTCTTCATAGGATCTTCAATCATCCCTCAATCCTAACACAATTTGTACAAACAAGGCCGCCTCCTGTCACCTACTCTTTGATCAGGAAGCAAACAAAACAAACTTCTAATCATAATGCAATACCATTATCTTGAGACAATATCGAATTACTTAGGAGTTTAATATTGAGCATAATCAGTTCACATCTCAATGTCTGCTCTGTAACAAAAATGTGCTAAGTACTACAAAGTATATCAATATGAATAATTTATTAATCCTTCCCTCATGGTAAATTTCCCTTTAAAATTTTTTACTCCTATTTACTACTAGATCAACTATTCCAGACTGAGTATCTGAGAATCAGGAGAGACGCTCGATGTTGGGCCCCTCAGGAAGCAGTTGGGGTCTCTGAGTTGTAAAACTGAAAACAGCTTGAATATTTTCTTAGAAAACTAGATGCAGAAGAAATATTAGCTCTTACTATGCATATTATGTACCATGAAACCAAATCAATTTATAAGTACCTCATTGAAACTCCAGATAGAACTACCAGAAAGGGACGCCTGGGTGGCTCAGTTGGTTAAGCATCTGCCTTCGGCTCAGGTCATGATCCCAGGGTCTTGGGATCGAGTCCCGCATCGGGCTCCCTGCTCCGCGGGGAGCCTGTTTCTCCCTCTCCTGCTGCTCCCCCTGCTAGTATTCTCTATCTCTCTGTGTGTCAAATAAATAAATAAAATCTTTAAAAAAAAAAAAAAAGAACTACCAGAAAGTCCTTAGGGAGGACCATTAAAGTAACCGTAATGATGAAGACAGTAAGTGCACGACACACATTCTGACTGATTTAAGAAATGCCAAAGGAGACATATTCCCTTCCACGTATACCAATTTCATTTTAGTGAATAACGTTCATAGATGGTCAAATGATATTCAGTCCTCCAACTATACCGAAGTCTTAGAACTGCAAATTCTCAAATAACGGAGGTTTTCAGAAATAGGACTTGACTTTATAATTAGGGAAGATACAACTATACAAATTGCTGAGATAAAAGGTAGAACATTAAAGCCATGAGAAAGAAACGTGGCTTGTGAAGGAAGGAAGGAAGGAAGGAGGAAGGGAGGGAGGGAGGGAGGGACGGAAGGAAGGAAGGAAGGAAGGAAGGAAGGAAGGAAGGAAGGAAGGAAGAGAGAGAAGGAAATAAAGAGAGAAGAAAGAAAAACAGCAATAGATTTCTTACTGAAGAGATCAGAAAGGCTGCATAAACTTGGAAGAATAAGTCCCACTTGGGCAGGTGAGGGAAGGAGAACAGGGTCCTAGCAGAGGTAACAGCATTACAGTATCAGGAAGGGCAAGAGTCAGAAATTCAAGGGCTCACCCCTGTCAGGCAGGTACCATGTATGAGTGAAATGTACGAGAGGAACCCAAAACCTTCTCAGGTCTATGACTGGGTAGAGAGGTGGGTTAAAATGTGACTTTCCTCTACTCTGCTTTAAGAAAAACAACAGTACTAGGCAAGGATAAAAAGCTGCTGACTGGCTGTGTTATCCGGGGGCGATAAGGAGTGGTGAGGCCTGTGGCAAACATTCCTCTTGTAAAGAGCCAGTCACCAAGCATATGTATCCAACCTCTTTGGGGGAATTTGGGAATGTGAACCCAGTGTGGGCAGATTTTCTGTGTTTTCCTCAGAGAAGCTAGAAATTTGGATTTTTATATACCTCACAATGTTTTAATGTATGCTAACATAAATTTTAAAATAGCACTTTCCCACCCAACACTAAGCAGGTCAACAAAATAGGCTTGAGGATGAGGTCTGAGGGCCATGTGATATATGGCTTCTGAGGAGGTGGGAGTAAGGTGGGATTTGGATAGCAAAGGCCTGGACTTCCAATTCCAGATTGACTCCCCCTCTGGCCTGGGAAAAAATGCTTAAACTTCCTGAGGTCATCACCTTGCTCCAGAGAGATACTTGGGAGACAAAGTTAACAGCCTACACAGAGAGGCAGAAGAGTCAGTCATTGAGAAAGAATGCTAATGATGTTGAACATCTTTCCATGTGTTTATTTGCCATCTGCATACTTTCTTCAGTGAAAGGTCTAGTTCTTTCATTTTCTGATTGCATTGTTGTTTCTTTGTATTGAGTTTTATTAGTCCTTTATTAAACACATGGTTTGCAAATATTTTTCCTCACTCAGTAGCTTTTCATCCTTTAACAGGGTCCTCTGGAGAGCAAAAGTGTTTAATTTTGACTACATCCAATTTATCAAGTTTTCCTTTTATAGATTATACTTTTTGGTGTCAGGTCTAAAACCTTTATACCTAGCTCCAGATCGTAAAGATTTGTTTCTATATTTTTCCCAAGAGTTTTATACTTCTATTCTTTAGATTTAAATCCATGGCCCCTCTTTCTTCAGATTGGGTAATTTCTATTGTTCTCTCTTCTAGGGCAGTGATTCTTTCCTCTGTCCTTGCCATTGTGCTGTTCAACCCATCTACTGAGATTTTTACCTTGAGTGTTGTATTTTTCCAGTTTAAGACATCCACTAGGTTCTTCATTAAATTTCCTATTTTTTTTTTTTTTTTTAGATTTTATTTATTTATTTGTCAGAGAGAGAGAGAGAGCACAAGCAGGGGGAGTGGCAGGCAGAGGGAGAGGGAGAAGCAGGCTCCCCGCTGAGCAAGGAGCCCGATGCAGGACTCCAGGACTTGGTCCTGGGGTCCTGGGATCATGACCTGAGCTGAAGGCAGATGCTTAACCAACTGAGCCACCCACGCATCCCAAATTTCCTATTTCTTGATGACACCTTCTATTTTTCTTTTTTTTTTTTTTTTAAGATTTTATTTATTTATTTGACAGAGAGAGATAGTGAGAGAGGGAACACAAGCAGGGGGAATGGGAGAGAGAGAAGCAGGCTCCCCACTGAGCAGGGAGCCCGATGTGGGGCTCGATCCCAGGACCTCGGGATCATGACCTGAGCCGAAGGCAGACGCTTAACAACTGAGCCACCCGGGCGCCCTGACACCTTCTATTTTTCATGTGTATCCTGCATGTTCACAATTGCTCAACAAGCCTTTTTATGATGACTGCTTTAACATCTGACATCTCAGTATTGGCCTCTAGTGAGTGTCTTGTTTTCATTTGGTTTGAGGTATTCCCAGTTGTAGGCATGACAAGTGATTTTTATTAAAACCTGGACATTTGGGGTAGGGTGACACTGGATCTTATATAAACCTTCTGTTTTAGCTGCTCCCTCCAATACCATTCTGACAAGGGAGGAGGGAGACTGTGTCATCATTGCCAGGTTGGGGTGGAATCAGGGGCCCCCCACACCCCCCACTGACACCTGAGAGAGGGGTTCCTCCTTGCTGCTGGGCAGGGAGTAGTTTGGGCTCTCCACTGGGCCCCTGCTGACACCCTCCTGGCTGGGAGGAGTAGTGTTCCTGCTTCCCACACAGTCTCCGCTGACAGCACCCCAGTGGTGGGCTGGCGGGGGGGGGGGGGGCGCTCCAGACTCTTCTTGTGGTTTCCATTTATACACGAGGTGGAGGTGGCAGGTTTTGTAACGAGCCAGCAGAACTCAAAGTCTTGGCTTCCTACTACTCAGCTTTCTGTGACACTGCCCAGTGTAGGGGGCTCGGGGGCCTCCTTAGAAACTGGCAAGAGTGGAAATCTCAGCTTCCCAATCCGCCTTTCCTGGTAAGGTGGGGCCACAGTTTATGTGTGTGTGTGAGTGTGTGTGTGTGTGTGTGAGAGAGAGAGAGAGAGAGAGAGAGAGAGAGATTGATTGAGAGAATAAGGATGTTTGGCTAGAGTACAGCAGTCGCTGCATAAAAGTTTTCCATCTTGGTGGGGTGTCCCTCTTTTGGTCCCTGGGCTAGAGAGGACAGGCTTTTGCTATTGTTGTTCTGTCTGTCCCCATTGGTGTTTCTTGACTGCTGGTTTCTCTAACTCCAAATCTGGGATATAGGAGGCAAAAAGAAAACCCATATAACTCATCACTATGCCATTCCTTGGGTCTTGAGGTCCACTGATGCTCTGCTTCTTCTCTCCATCTTTCACATCTTCTTATATTTGTTTTACATAGAGTGTCCAGGGTTTTTGGGTGTATGTTGTGGGAATAACAGGTTAAAAAAAAAAAAAAAAAAAAAAAAAAGCATGTTCACTCCATCTTCCCAGAAACAGAAATAGTCCTTCCTTTCATTTTGAGGTTAAAATGAGAAACCTTCTCAAGTAAGGAAATTGCATTTACTATGATGAAAAAACTACATCAAGTACTAGCAGAAGTTTACATGAAATCAACTTAGAATACTTATCAAAAAACTTTACGAAAAACTTTAAAACTGTACATGGCATTTAACAAATAAGAAAACCAATTTACAAAAAGTATGTTCTAAATGCTCTCCAAAAATACCCAAATTCTACGGTTAACTTTTAATTTCAAGATATTTCCAGAAAAAGAAAGGGACTTTATGCCTGTGGCTAATGTTTTACAATTGATTATGTAGAATACTGAGGTTTTTAGCTTTTTTTTCCTACTTCGGTCATTATTTGAAGGTGTCTTTCTTTCCTAAGCTGTCTGTAGGAAGTAGCTGTGCAGGTCTTATGTATGATTATATTTATATTATCTGAAAGCTCTTTTCCCAAACAACCTCTTTAGAGAGTTTAAGAGAACCAGATGTATGCTAAAGGATGGCAGTCATCATGAGAGAGCAGACAGGGTCCTAACATTACATCTATTTTCCCTTAACCAACCCTTTACTTTAGATGAATAGCAAAGACACTGCTAAAAGTAAGTAAAAGTCTGCCTAAAATACATTGAGATGAAGTCTGTTTTTGACAGAAATTCTTTTTTACAGTTCAATATAAAAGGTTACTCTTAAGAAATTTAATTAAGAAAGTGTCAGAATCAAATAAGATATAGAAAGTCCCAAGAAATGTGTAAATTAGAATAACCTTCAAATTGATCATGAACTTTAAACAATCTAAGAGCAGCTCTGAGTTAAGACAGCTGGGCATTTACTTGGAATAGTTCTGGAAAAATCAGGGTTTGAATTTGTGCTTCACTTGCCAATTAGAAGCAAATGGCGATTCCTTAGGGTAGTCTCCAAATTCATCATGTTATTACTTCACATAGCCTTTCTCTTCTTTGGATGAACAGAAGGAAACTGCATGGTACAGCACTCAATGAAATGTAAAATAAGGATTAACAAGCCATTCTGGAGATTTAGCAAAATTAAGCTTCATCAACCAGCTTGACTCACAGCCAATCTGGCAAAAAGCATCCTAGAAAGAAAACTAACAGTGAAGTGACACGTAGCACAAAAAATTTAAATCCCTCACAGAAGCATTAAAATCATGAAAAGGTGCATTGTGTTCTGTGATCAACCAAGTCCATTACTAGAATAACAAGAGTCCATTCTGTACTTAATATGCAAGTCCAAAAGAGCCCACTGGCCCACTGTAAAATCTGCTTAGGATACAAATAGTACATTCCCCTACCTATCTCCATAGAAGAGAACTAGTCAATGGAGAGGAACGCATAGGACGGTATGGAGACTTATTTTCCCTCTATGCGAAAAGGACACATGAGACATCCTTACGGAGCTAAGGTGTGGCAAAGGCCATCTCTGGCTGCCTGGGACCTAGAAGACTGAATAAATTTGGGGTCTGTTTAGTCTGAATACGTCTTTCATATACAAAACAGAACTGTTAATACAGTCAGGTAAACTTCAGTACGCTGTCAATATACAAAGTCTTTGAATACTTGAAAACAAAAGGTTGCATTTTGGTCAATTATGTTTTATGATTTTTTTTTCACATACAATTCTAATTCTTCTGGTAAGCAGTTATATTTTTTAGTCTGGCCAGGATATGTGGGCTATTTAAAAAAATGGATTTTGTCCTATTTAATAGCTATTACATACTATAAATCAGAATTTGCAGCTGGGAGCACTGTAAAAAGTCATATAGTTCATTTTTCTATCTTCAGGCGAGACTACATTAAAGTAGTTCAGGCCCAACATCAGTACTTCTTATTCTCACTTATAGGGAAGGAGAAAAAAAAGTATGTATGTGTGAGTGTGTTTACTTTCCATGAGTTTATTTATTTAATATTTATGCTCTAACTTAAACCTATTTCCAAGTATCCATGTCTCCTAGTCTGAAAATATTATCACCAATGTCTTCCTTTAAAATGCTTGCATATTATTATTAAAAATCCTAGAGCAACTAGTTAGTCATGTAATTATTAGATCCTACCACACAACCTGATTCAAACATCAACTTCAGATAAATTAAACACAAAACCATAGAACATTGAGAAGACAATGGAAGTCTTCCTACAACCTCAGGATCAGAAGGATTTTCTAAGGACACAAAAAAATATAAGCTATATTCTTTTAAATATATACATAGAATTACATAAAATGAAATCATATTAACTGGGGACTTTTTTCACCTGTTTTTTCCTCTAATGTGTATAATCCTAATGTGCTTCTCCCTGTTATGGGGAAA
This sequence comes from Phoca vitulina, assembly GCF_004348235.1. Lineage (NCBI taxonomy): Eukaryota > Metazoa > Chordata > Mammalia > Carnivora > Phocidae > Phoca > Phoca vitulina. The sequence goes on from NW_022589728.1 coordinate 29,942,720, forward strand.
TTGCAAAGTGACTACAATACCTTTGGTTGCAATCAGAGGAAAATGTGTAGGAAAACCTGAAAAATAGTTGGAAAGTGCTAAGACTTAGAAAGAAACCCACTAAATCTGCCTTGCCAAGCAAACATTTAAACTAAACTAAACAAAACCACTACACACACATTCAGAAAAAAGCTACCTTAACATGCCATCGGAAAGAACCGGAGATGCTAAGTTCTAGGAAGGGCTTGGAAAAGTTACTACCAAAAATGTCAAAATGAAAGGCTTTGGATAAACTGAAGAAGTTCATCTGTCATCCTTGGAGGGGAGGGGGGGGTTAAGTCAGCAAAGAACTGGAGTCTCTTTCCGGGCAATAGCTAAGTCTATTTGTTCTTAGCTTTCTGAGAAATCATTGTACCAAATTCTTACTGTTCCTCTTGAAATTCATTATGCTAAATTATGTTTATAAGTGGAGATTTATCATGACTCTGTCAAGAACTGTGAAGGCTCTGAGATTTTATCCAACTTGTAAGCTAACTAGTTGGCCTGCCAATATTCACAGATACTGTAAGAGGATACAAAACTCCTGAGTCAGAGACAAAGGATTTTATTACTTGAAGCATAGCAAGCAGCATGAGTTTCATGGTTAGTCACTTCTGCGTGGTGTTCACGTCCCACGTGATGGAGGGACTCAGGTGGATGCTGTGTTTACAGTGGGCTTGCATTACACCTGAAGAACCCTGAGTTGGGAGAACAGGAATTGTTCATAATGGAGCCTTGCCCTGAAGGAAGACATTATCTTTACTGTAATGAACAGTAAATAATCCTACCTTCTGGTCTGAATGCAGACACTAACTTCTAAAGCTGTTCATATTACAAACATCCTTGAAAAAATAGTTCAGAACAAAAAGGCATTTAGTACTTCTGCTTGCAAGACATGCAGAAATGTGAGATGCCCCCCTCAACACTCATGAAATTAAAAATCAACAAAACCTGTGAAGACTTTGATGAAAATTGCATTACAATTATAGATTAATTTGGAGAATGACTGCATCTTTCCTATTCTGAGTTTCTCAATCCATGAACACTGTATGTCTTTCCATTTCCTTGTCTTTTATCTGTTTCAATAAAGTCTCATATTTCTCTTCATGAAAGTAAGATTTTTCCATTCTTAGATCTTTTGTAGTTTCTGTTGCTAATGGAAATGGTATTTTTTTGTATTATGTCAAACAATCTAAAGCAATTGTCTAATTCTCTTGGTGTATAGGAACACAATGATGATCTATCCCACAATCTTTCTGAACTGTTTCCAAGGGAACTTCTGGAATTCCCACTCTGCTTTATTAATCGATAGCATTCCACAAATATTCAGTACCTTTAGCATATGTCTTTAGAGTGACTATAAAAACAGTTAAGCATTATGTAGCTCTTACTATATGCCAGGTACTATACTGATGCTTTCTATGTACTAACTCTTTTATTTCTCAAAAATACTCTATGAGATAAATTCTGTTATTCATATGAGGGCATTGAAACAGGATATGTTACTTGCCCCAGATATCACATGGGCAAGTGGAAGAACGTGCTAAGTGCCCTCAAGGTACTTCCAGTCAAGCCTTAATATTTATATATGTATGAAAATATATATTTTATACACACACACACACACACACACACACACACACACACACTGACTTTACTCTCCAGTAGGGAGTTTCTGGGATTGGTTGAAATGTAGCTATGGCCCTCACGATAGGAGACTTAGTTTAGAGTCCTGCCCCACAAACTCCCAGCTTTTTGATGTATACAGGCAAGTAATGTACTAGCTTAAAGTCTTCACTTTCAATGCCACAAAGAAAATGCTAATTATTCTATGAATTTCACAGGCTTAGCAGGAGAAGCAAGTGAGAAAATGATAACAAATTGTGTAAAATGTCATAAAAGGTAAGTAAAGTATAAACTGTCATAAAATTGCAGGTTTTGATCTCTCTCTCCTATTCAGGCAGTGTCTATATAACAACATCCGCCCATCTTACTTTTATCTTCAGTTCATTTCAGATCAATTCAGCAAATACTTGATTGGTTACTAGAGACTAGATTCAATGCTAGACACTGGGGAAATAAACATTAATAAGGTCTTTTGTCTGCCTTTAAGGAACTCATAGTCCAATGGGAGAAAGAGAGACCACTAACCAGGCAATTACAAGAATGTGAGTCACTCATTAAAAGGGATGTAATAGAGTATTATGGGAATGCAAATAAGAGAGATCTAAATCAGGTTAGGTTAGGGTGGTTGTACAATCAGAGTCAGCTGCTCAGAGAAAGGGACACCTGAAGATGAAGCAGGAGTCTGGTAAGGGATTTAGGGAGTAGTTTCTGCAAAGTCTCAGGTCACATTTGAGGGACTCTGACTTGATGTATAACTAGAACATAAAAGATAAGGCTGGATTGCCCATCAGGGTCCAGATCACTAAAGATTTTGTATACCACGTTTTCCAGGAGGCCACATTCAGAAAAATCAATGGAGAATTTTAAAGGATGGCATGAACCAATCTGCATATTAGGTCATTTTCCCTGGTACTAGAGTAGAAAATAGTATAGTTCTGGCTATGTCTGGCATAATGGAGACCAATTAGAAGACTTCAAAAATAATACTGGGGCATATGTCACCCAGATGATAACAATCTAAACTAAGAGAATGGCAGAGGGATTTGAAATTAAAAGACTGATTCAATATTTAATAGATACTGTGTACAAACCTTGTTGGCCAAAGGCTATGAAGATGAGGGAAAAAGGCATCAAGACCTAAATGTGAGACCTGAAAGCATAAAAACCCTAGAAGAGAGCAGAGGCAGTAATGTCTGACATCAGCCATAGCAACATTTTTCTAGATATATCTCTAATGCAAAGGAAAAAAAAAACCAAAACTACTGGGACTTCATCAAAATATACAGCTTTTGCACAGCAAAGGAAACAATCAGCAAAACCAAAAGGCAGCCTACTGAATGGGAGAAGATATTTGCAAATGACATATCCAATAACAGGTTAATATCCAAAATAAACAAAGAACTGATACAACTCGACACCCAAAAAACAACCCAATTTAAAAATGGGCAGAAGACATGAGTAGACACTCCAAAGAAGACATACAGATGCCAACAGAACTCAACATGAAAAGATGCTCAACATCACTCATCATCAGGGAAATGCAAATCAAAACTATAATGAAATATCACCTCACACCTGTCAGAATGACTAAAATCAAAAGCACAAGAAAGAACAAGTGTTGGTAAGGATGTGGAGAAAAAGGAACCCTCATGCACTGTTGGTGGGAATGCAAACTGGTGCAGCCACTGTGGAAAACAGTATGGAGGTGCCTCAGAAAGTCAAAAACAGAACTACCTTATGATCCAGTAATCACATTACTGGGTATTTTACCCCCAAAATACAAAAACACTAATTCAAAGAGATACATGCACTCCTATGTTTACTGCATTATTTACAGCAGCCAAATTATGGAGGCAGCCCAGTGTCCATCGATAGTGAATGAATAAAGAAGTGGTGTACGTATACACACACACACACACACACACACACACACACACACACACACACACAGGAATATTATTCAGCCATAAAAAAGAATGAAATCTTGCCATTTGCAACAACATAGATCTAGAGAGTGTGATACTAAGTGAAATAAGTCAGAAAAAGACAAATACCATATGATTTTACCCATATGTGCAATTTAAGAAACAAAACAAATGAACAAAGGGGGAGGGGAGACAGACAAACCAAGAAACAGACTCCTAACTATAGAGAACAAACAGATGGTCACCAGAGGGGAGGTGGGTAGGGGGATGGGTGAAACAGGTGGTGGAGATTAAAGATTACACTTATCATTATGAGCACTGAGTAGTGTACAGAATTGTTGAATCACTATATTGTACACATGAAACTAATAGAACACTGTATGTTAACTGGAATTAAAATTAAAAACTTAATTTAAAAAAAAAGAGTGACTTCCTGTGTTATTTGCCCAGTCTACTGAATGGGTGACAATAAGTAAAGCAAAGACTACAGGAAAAGATAAGACATGGCAGAAGGAAAGAGGGGGCAGGGGCTCTGAAAAAAGGCACTAAACCCAATTCTTCTCCTCCATGATCTGATTGAGAATATATATATGGATAAACTATTCACAGCAGGACTTGATAAATGCTAGGGTCAATGAAACCATCAACAGTGAATGGGAAATTGTATCAATAAGTTGTACCACACAGTTGCATCACAGAGTGAAGCAAAAAAAAATCCTCTATTAGTTTGGACATATGTTTGAATAAAGATAAATCCATTTATGAATATTAAAATGACATTGCTTTGTATAATGAGGCTTCAGAGAAAGATATTTATTCTTATGATTTCATCTTTGTCAAAATGACAAACCCAAAGAATCTTTGCATCTCAGAGCAAAGAAGTTTCTAAATGTCAACCAACTAACCATCAAATGTTGATGTCCCTCTACAGATTCAGCAATCTTAGGTTAGTCCAAAATTTTACCATGTCACAGAACTGATTAGACAACTGCAATAGTGTTACAACTTTATAAATTAAGCCCACCCTTTAGCAGAATGCTTTTCCCAACATCATACAAAACAAAAAACAAAACAACAACAATGAAGAAAACTATTTCTCAAGTCAAGTAGTGGTGTATACAGTTTTAACTAAGTCAGAAGGACATGTGATCTGATTTAATAATTCATTCTTTAACCCCTAACTAATCTCAAAACTAGTATCTATTTCTTGTGAGGGTGAGCTTTAATCATGGGAAAATAGAGAGAGTGAGCAGCACAGAACATGACTTCTATCAGACCTCCTATTAAGTCCCAACCCAGAGACTTCCTAGCCCGCAGGCTAGTCATGACACAGCTTCAACGAGATTTCTTCCCTTTCAAAGTAGGAACTACGGGGCCTTGATAATATACATTAATGTGTTTGAAAAATGCTTGGTTTTCAAAAAAGGTTTGATGAATGAGGACTCCAAGACATATACTGAACAAAACAAAATATAAAACAAAGAAGATAATATGCTAACAATATGCAGCCTTTTTGGCACCATCAAAACTAGCTGCCGGGAAACAGACAGGACTAGATCCCCGACCCGAGTCTGCTCCAGGTAAGGCGTCCTCCCTTCAGAGGGTGAACCAGGAATCAAGGGCGCAGCTGGGGCTTACGGGAACAAACTAGTACAATCAATTTTTAAAAAGCTTGAGGGTGGTCATACGTCTAGAAATTGGTGAGTACTCATAACAAATGGCACGTTATTACTTTACAAGCCGCAGTATGTTCTAGGACACATATATCTGTTTCTGGACTTTGCAATCTACATAATCAACACATAAAGGCTTTAAGGAAGATCATAAAGCCAAAGTCTCTCCCCTTTACAAAGCCACCATTCTTTAAACTGCAGTTAAACCTTTAGTTTTCTTTCCTTTTTAAGATTGCCACTGAAGTGCCTCTTTCACTTACATACAAATGCAGGCACAGATGGGGGGACATTCTGCCTTCATGACGGGATGCCTCGTCTTGCATGCCATATCCCCAGAGGTGGCTCTGAGCCCACCTGACACCCTTACTGATGGGAATGAGACCGACCACCAACACCAAGCACCAAAATGTGCCCCGGGGAAAACCTGTACACAAGAAATGAGCCTCTCTGGACAGGGTGCCCCACACAGTAGCAAATGAAGCTGATGGCTGCTGATAAAAATAACCTCAGGAAGGAGTGTTCATCTAATGTTCATCATCAAAGCAGCGATCTGTGCTGTGAGAATCATGGCCGGGTCTATAAACCAAAAGGCCTGCCTCTTCCCTGCCAATTCTACACGACCTAGCGTTCGAGCTTCAGGGGAGAGAGCCCCCTTCATCACTTCCAGGAAGCTCATTCCAACTGGCTCAGCCAGAGCCAGCCAGTTCACAACTGGAGTCTAGTGGAGAGGATGCCACCCTATGGCTGGCAGCTCGCAGTGGGCCTCCCCTCGGCCTGCTGCAGGGGGAACAGGATAGGGTAGGACATGGTGTGGGGTGGCGGGGGAGGAGGGAACCTTGCTCTGGGAAAATTTTTTCTTGTCCTTTTTTTTCATGCTCTTCCTCTCTACCTTTCCCCCCTGGGAGGGGGGGCTTTTATGAGTTGAACTGTGTTTCCCCAAAATTCACACACTGAGGTTCTAACCCCCAGTACCTTAGAATGTGAGACAAGACCTTTAAGGAGGTAATTAAGTTAAAATGAAGTCATTAGGGTGGGCCCTAATCCAATATGACAGGTGTCCTTCTACGAAGAGGAGATTAGGACCCGCAGAGACACACCAGGGGCATGCACGCACAGAGGGACGATGATGTGAAGAGGCAGCAAAAGGATGGCCATCTGCAGACCAAGGAGAGAGGGAGGAGAGGGGTCTTGGGAGAAACAGAACCTGCTGACACGCTGGTCTTGGACCCCCAGTCTCCGGAACTGTGTGAAAGTAAATGTCTGTTGTTAAGGCCACCGTGTCTGTTATTTGTTATGGGAGCCCTAGCAAACTAATACAGGATGCTGCTTAAAAGTCAGGCCAACATACACTTCACTATGAAATTAAATCTTCCAAATAAATACATTCAATACCCTCTTAACAGAAGAAAATAAAGCTGGAAACTTCCTCACACTTTCATACGGGGGCAGGCAGGTAATTCATTTAAGTAAATGTGCTTTCAAGCTAGCTTTTAAACAAGAGTTCTAATCATCAGCAGACTTTTCACTCAGCAACCCTCCTCCACCTCTTCAACATCGTTTTTACAACTCTCAGTTCAAGAGTCACTTAAGAAATAAATGATTCATGGCAACTGAAAGGAGATGATAATTTTCTGCGAGGCATAATGGTTGGGTTTGTAGGTCTATGGCTAATAAAAAAAAATGCTACCCCTTAACCCTCTTAACTTCTTTTATGGAGAAAAGGCAAAGACCCCCAGGAAGACCTATAAAGATCAAATCTCTCTTTTGCAATATATGTTTCTTCTGAGGGCTTAAATTCTATCTTTGAGAAACAAAATTAAGGGGTGCCAAGTTCAAGGCCTGTGTTGGGCTCCACACTGGGAATGGGGAGAGGAAGGAAGGAAGGAAGGAAGGAAGGAAGGAAGGAAGGAAGGAAGGAAGGAAGGAAGGAAGGAAAAGAAGGCAGGCAAGCAAATTAAACTTTTCATTTAGAAAAGAAAAGCTCGTTAAAAATGAACATTTCTGGTTTTATCTGAAGATGGGATATATTGAGTCTTGGATTTGAGAGAAGTATCCTGTTCATTCATAAGACACATTAACCTCCAAAGGTCTTCTGGATCTTGCAAGGCCAAAATTCTCATTTTCACACAGGCAGGGCTATCTATAAAAAGGGGCAGATTGCTTTGCCAGTCATAACACGAACCAGTGGTGTCACCTTGGGCCTGATGCTTAATCACACTGACCCTGTTTCCTGATCTGTAATCTACAGAAAACACACTTCTCTTACAGAGTTGTTGAGAGAATTAAATTGGATACTCAACTCACAGCACAGTCTGTAAACACAATATTTCAAAAAAATCGGTCCACAGACTCCACACATCAGACACCCGGAAGCTTAATGAAATCTTGGGTTCTATTCCATATCGCGAGACTGGGATGGGGTGTGGAGATTGGCATTTTTAAAGAAGACTTTATTGATTCATGGGAGAGAGAGAGAGAACGGGCATGAATGTACAAGAGGGGGGAGGGGCAATGGGAGAAGCCAACTCCCCGCTGAGCAGGGAGCCCAACACAGGGCTCTATCCCAGGACCTTGAGACCATGACCTGAGCCGAAGGCAGACACTTAACTGACTGAGCCACCCAGGCACCCCTGGAAATTGGCATTTTTAACAAGCATTTTAACAAGTGAATTAAGGCTCGTGTCTTCAACAGGCTGAGAGGCTCAATCTGGGTCTGGACAGGTGACAGAGGAGGAACCCAGGATCAGCCTCTTAGCATCCAGGTGGCATGCTGCCTATTCTCTTCTCAGCAGGTACCCTGGTTCCAAGATCTGGGCTCCAGGCTGGGGCCCCACCGTCCCTGTCTCTGATTCCAGTTCACCTTCTGTCCTGCTCCAAAGTGATCTTCCTAAAATACAAACCTGGCCAGGCTGCTCCCTGCTGCAGCGTACTCAGCTTCAACTCTCTGCCCAACCTGTCTCTTCCGACTGCCTGGGTCTGTTCTGCCCAAGCTGGTCTCTGAATTCCCACCAGCCCTGGTTGCTTCGTTCAGAAGGCAGCTTAAATTTTACCCCCTCAAGGGGGCTCTCCCCAGTTGCCCAGTCATTCCTAATAACATAAATACATCTTACTTCTCTGCCCAGAACCTAATACCTGCTGATATTCCCTCTTCATGTGGTTATTTCCTCCCACCAGAACATCAGAAGGGGTAGTTTGTTGGCTGCTCTATCCACTGTCTATCATGGTGCCCAGCACACAGTAGGAACTCAAGCAATGTATGCTGAATAGATGAACACGTTAATGAATTATTGGCCTACACTGATGCCAGCCTTAGCAAGGTTCTCACACCGGATGCGTGAGGCTGACAGAAAAGTTCCATTTCTTACCACGCAGTAGGATGACCGTGGGGCAGAATTTTCTTTGTGCAGTATCTGTGGCTCAGGGGAAAGTCTTAAATATAATTTCTGTAAACTGACCCCATTATATTAAAGAAAACTGGCATTTAAATCATTCCTATATCTTCCTAGTTGTTTGTGAAGTGAGACATTTCTTCTTTTTTCCCACACAACTGGATTTTCTACAAATTTCACATGGGATGTCCTTAAAAGAGTGAGTTGTGTATACTTTTTATGAACACAAAAACCACCTCACTTAGATTTTCCTACCTACTGAAAAAAATAAAGGTACTGTCTTTAGAACAAAATATCCCTCAACAACAAAACAGTCAGGTTCGGACAGTATTACAAATCTATTCATGTTATAACCGTTCTCAGCCCCTTTAGAAACTGTGGAATAATGGAGCCCATCCAAAGGCTCTTGTGTGCTGCTCTCTGGAAAATGGACAGGCATTATGACCACAGAAAGTCTAGAGAAGAGGCTTTATAAGGAAGGCTATCAGAATGCATTTCTGTCCAATGTCTGAATTCCTTATTGTGTAAGGAAGGATTTCAGAGACCCACAGGTATATTAAGAATAAAAGAAAACTATGAATAGATGGCAGTTCAATTTTCGTAGTGGCCTCCCCTCTCCCACTAATTCAGAAAAATATTCTCTACAATCGTTTCCCAGCAAAGTCCCTGCCACCCATCTTTCTCACAAGGGAAAAGCAAAGTGAAAAATCACCTCGGAACCTTAACTGGTTCTCCTGTGTGTGTCTTTATGGCAGTGAGTTTCAAACTAACAACAAATGAGGGAGGAGGGCACACGGCTTTGGTTTACAGAGAGTGACAGAAAGGAAAAATGGAAATAGTGGGTTGCAAGGCAGGAGGCCATAGTTATGGAAGGAAAATAAGGCCCCTTGTGGCCAGCCTCATGAGGAGATAAGTACACACTTCACCTCCAATGGTTTCTGACCTGCTGGGGGCACATGGCCGCCAGGGATTTACAGATGGGAATGCAGTCCAAGGGGAAGAAGCTGCCACACTCGGCCGGTGTAGGTGGCACTTAGAGAAACCCATTCCCCCGAATGAAACTAAAAGTAAACAAAGGGGCAAGGGAGTGTTGCTCTTCTTTAATCTCTTTTCATCTTTTTTCCAACTTCCCTCCTCTTCCCTCCACAGTGGCTTGTGACCTACAGCACCTGACAGCAGCTATCATGCCCTCTAAACGGGTGGTTCTCCGTGATGGCTGCATTACGGGGGGGGAGGTGCCTTTCAAAAACCACCCAGGTCTGGGGTGCCTGGGGGGCTCCGTCGGTTGAGCGTCTGACTCTTGATCTCAGCTCAGGTCTTGATCTCAGGGTCGTGAGTTCAAGCCCCGTGTTGGGCTCCACCCTGGGTGTGGACCCCACTTTAAAAAAAAAAAAAAAGAAAAAAACCAAGGTGGAAGCCCCCTAGGGCATGTTAATCAGAATTACTGGGGGTAGGCCCTGGACATCACTAAGTATTACACCTCCCCAGGTGAACCACTGCTCTAAAGGCAGCTAGACCGAAAGAGGGAGAAAGATAAAGGTGAGAAAGATCAGAGGATCTGCCCCCAAAGAGGGGGAAAGCATCACCAGAACACAAAGGGGGCTGTATTTAATGAGGAAGGGAATGCAGCAGTGACAATGTGAGGCCCCTGTGGGCTGTCAGCTCTTTAACAACAGGAAATGTGGTAATAAGAAGAAATGCTTGCAAACTCAGGAAGACGCTTGGCAAGAAAAGACAGGTGCAAAACCAAGGCAGGACAAGTTTAGCTCTTTAAAGTTGGGAGATGGGAAAGAAAATGATAGTTGCGAGGAGGCCGCAGCTGGAGTAGGAGGTGGGTATAAACCAAGACACCCAAGAACGAAGTCAGCAGATGGGAAAGGTGAGGGACGTACTTCCACTACCAAGGGGCAATGAGTCAACGTCTTTTCATGCTGATTTCAGGCTCACCTTCAGATGAAATGTTGCCTTGACACTGGAGCAATGAAGAACTCTGTAACCCCTACTACATACTCCTGAATGCCTACAGAAACATTCAAAATTACCTTCTTCACGCAGCTGACTGTTAGCTCACATTGATGATGTCCTTGAGTTCTCAAAACGCAAAATTCTTGGATGTCCCTAGACACATGCAGTATTTCCCCAAGGCTGGTGTAACACCACACTCTGTTCTTTTCTCTAATTTACAGAAATTGGGTCCCCCTTGCTGGTAAATGGGTCCCACAACCTGTAGTATGTTCTGCCTAAGTAACACTGAGTACGCACACTCACATGCAGCAAGAGCAAATTTTGCACATTGATCGAAATATTCATTCACATTCATAGTCACTTAGGAGCGCCATGGAAAATTAGTTAAACCCCAGTGCCATATAGTTACAATTTTCTGAGTACCACCACTGGAACCTGGAAATTAATAGATATGAAATTTATGTGAAATAAATACATGTGAAAATAAATACATGTGAAAAGAAACTAACAAGGCTCACTATGGAACTTGCTCATTAGGCGAATTATATAAGATTATGCAGAATTTTTTAAAAACTGGAACAAGTTTGAAGTATCTCACTTTGTACTAGCGTCTTACTTCCGAGTTGAGAACCCACTAGATACCACACATTGTTTTCTTCATGTCTTTATCTTTCATCTCACTGCCCAAAGATTTTGGGATGGGTGTGATGGTTACTTAGCATGAGTCTGGGGCTACCTGGAGTGATAGCTGCCGCTGTTCCCTTTGGATTTTTCTCCATGGACATCTTTTTGACCTAACAAAACGATCTTCATCTTCTGGGCTCCTGGGCCCCCAGAGGTCTGGAGTAAATGAACATGGCTACAATCCAGGCCTATAACAGGGAGGTGAAGCCACAAACCACAAGAGAATGTCGATCTGGCCACCATAACACATCCATACCTGGCCTTCTTCCACCAAAACTGAACAGCTAACTTGGCATTGTATCAAGTCTGATGGGAAGCTAATGATGTGAAAGCAAGACAAGTATACTCAGGGCTAAATGGTATGAAATGTGTATGTGGCAGAGAGGATAGGAGGGTGGGAGTGGGAAAGAAGAAGGAACAATTACTTGAGATGTAATATCCTGGGATCCACTGAGGCAAGTTCATAAGCCTTTCCCCACAGTTTTGAAATGCAAAATTTTCTGAAAACAGGGTTTCTTTGTTACTTTGCTACCAAATGAATTGACTCCAAAAACTGACCTGAACTGGCATCAAGTTATTTGGTCATCCTCTGTCCTCCTAAATGTGAATATTCATCCACTTTGCTACAGAAATTACTGTTTCTTGGGATCACACGGGACTATTACATAACATACTGTATATAAACTCTATTACCTTTCTAAAAGCTGAATTCTGAAAGACATGTGGCCCCAAAGGGATTGCTGACCCCCTACACAACTCTCCAGACAGGTGAATTCTCTGGATTTAATCCTTTTGTAGTTTCCCCACATCATGCAGTATTCATCTGACCTCAGTCAGCTTATCAATGATTTCAATGACATTATTTTAGTAGACAGATTCACAGGGAACAAAACTGAGCAAAGCTGAGAAACAGGCACACTACGGACTCTTTGATGTAGCACATACACCACATTAAATATACATGCTTATCTTCTCCTTTGCCACCTTTTTCACCCGATTAACCTGAGGATTCTGATAACGAAGTATACTCAAACCTGCACTGTACCAAGGTGTGGCAATGGTAATAAAAATATAAACAAGATAACCTTCAAAAAGAAGACATCAAACTATACTTTTACTTGTAAAAATTAATATCCCAACTGAAATGTCCAGAGATTTCCTAAAAGGCAAATCTATACAGACAGAAAGTGAGAAGAGAGAAAGAGATCAGCAGTGGTTGCCTGGGGTTGGCCATGGGAATACAGTGACCACAAACGGGCACAAGGGATCTTTTTGGGGTGATGGAAAAGCCCTAAAACTGGAATGTGATGGCAGTTCCATAATTCTGTACATTTACTAAAGACCAGTGAATTGTACACTTAAAACAGGAGACTTTTATGGCATGTAAATTATAACTCAATGAAGATGTTAAAAACTAATATCCTAAATTTCTAAATTAACACTTTTTATGTCAATACCTCCTCTTCTTTCCTGATGTTTCAAATAATATCGGTTGAAATGGAGAGAGAGAAAGGCAATAAAGGGGACCTATTCATCATTATCAAGGGAAAAAGAGAAATTTTACCCATAAATGACTAATTTTACATCTAGCCAGAGAACATAAATTTCTTCTGGATAGTCCCTGATATTTAGCAAATAAAATCAAAATTATTTTTTAACATGTCATATATTTCTCTAATTACAGCATACATCACACATTGAATAATAGTATTTTATTTGCCAGTCAACTTCAAAGAGAGTATAAACTCCTGAGGGCTGGGACGATGTCACTGCTTGCCCTGTATTTTCAGGACCTTTTAAGTGCTCAATAAATGATTATATTGATTGCAACGATTTCTCTCCAAGGACCATCTATCACATTTCCATTTGCTTGAACAATAGAAAGCAAATTAAACAGACATTCCCTACTTTCTAGATCAGGGTTTTTCTCAACTTCAGCACTATTGACATTTTGGGTCAGAGAATTTTTCCCTGAAGAGGGCTGTTTAGTGCCTTGCAGAATATAGGATGGCATCCCTGGTCTCTGCCCCTCTCCCCAGTAATGACAACCAAAACTGTCTCCAGACATGGTCAAACGTCTCCTGCAGGACAAGAGTAAGACAGATCAACCCAAACTAATGCGTTCACATTTCAACAATGCCTTTGTGTTACTACTTTCTGCAGTTAGTGAGATCAAGAAAGAAAAAGTCTATCACCAGGAGATGATGATTTTCTGACTACGGGCCTTGGCATATTATAGGGAGAAGAAAAGGAGAACATTCTTTTTATTCTTCCTGTGACTGTGCAGATGTGAAAGGCTTATTCTAATGCAAGGCTGACAGTTTTCAGGATATGTGGAGCTGTGAAAATACGTAAGAGAAGGGTCCAAATGCCAAGTGTCCCATGGCTATAAAACAGTATAAAAGAAGCATGTTCATTGCCAGCACTGGGCTGTTTATTATGAACTGCATCTAGGAGAACAATTTTGAAAATGCTATTGAATATTTATTAAAAGAAAAGATCTACAATAATTTGGGTCCTGACATGCCACTATTAGCAAATCACTCAGCCAGTGGGAAAGGTTAAGAGCCATGGTGGCAGAAACCATTAAATTAAGTGTAAGGTTTAACACTTTGGTGTTTTATTTCATTCTTCTCAACAACCATAGTGTTTAGTAATCTTGTTCCAAATATCCCAGCACAAAGCCTGAAAAGCTCTTATCCATACTGTATGCTTTTTTCCCCTAAGATTTGATTTATTTGAGAGAGAGAAAGATTGAAAGAGAGGAGGAGCACGGGGAGGGGCAGAGGGAGAAGCAGAGAGCCTCACGTGGGGCTGGATCCCAGGACCCTGTGATCACGACCTGAGCCCAAAGCAGTGGCTTAACCAAGTGAGCAACCCAGGCGCCCCCATACTGTATGCTTTTAATGAGACTCCAAAGTTTTTAGTTTTAATTCCATTTTGGAGATACTGAGCATTTCATATTGATGGTAAAGCTTAAGACACACATTTTGGGCAAAGTGACTATTACATAATGCAGCAAAGGAAAAATATTCTTAACATCATCCGAATATGTTTAAATATTTATGGAGATTCATAATACTTTACTTGAAAGCATCTTGATTTTTTATTTAGAAAAATAAAGGCATACACTTCCGACCTCAACACCAACAATTTGGGCACTACATGTGACACTATTCTCGTTTTCAACCACTTCGGCATTTATCAATGTTATATATAAGAAAAAGCTACAGTCGACAGTTACGTGTCAATTCCTAACATGTGAAAAGGAAGCATATCTTTTAAATTCTGTTTGTAAAAATGTTTATATTTTTCCCTCTGTGCCTATCAGTAAACATAAGCAGGTTTAGGACTTTGAATATTAAACATATAATTCCTAAATCCACTAAGAGAAAGAATATACACGATATGCAAAAACACTCTATTCAATCAAGTGCTAACTACACGTCATTATGGTATTAAAATTAGATTATTAATTTAGACATGTTCTATCATGTCAAGTATACACTGGCATAAAAATGTCTGAACAAAATTCAGTAGCAAGTAAAAGGAGGTAAAGAAAATTCAATTATTCTTTTTAGCAAATGAAAACTCCTAGTACATAACATTAAAATGCATACTCATGGGAAGATGAGTAGGAAATGCAGCTTAATTATTTATCTTGGTAGTGGATAATAAATACAGTAGTGTCAAATCACCTCAACAGAATACTAACTCTGTGCCCTGGATTATCATATTTGCATTTGGATGAAATTGGGACACGTGAGGCATGAAATGGCCAGATTAATTTTCATCTTACTTCATTTGTTTCCTCACATATTATAAATATAAAATGCAATAAAATCATATATAAAATACCATATTACTTTATATTATTATCTAAATTTTCATATCTTCTCTACACTGCACTGAGGCCACTGTAATATGCCAAGTGTAATGGTAATTACCAGAATTAAGACAGGTGACTAACATTTTCATAAGACTTTTTAAAATGTATAAATGTACAGTTATTTTTTAAAAAATCAGCACCAGTAACAAAAGATCACCCCACCAAATGTAGCAAAAGCATAAGCCCCTTTAGAGTCTACTTTTCCTACTGAAAGCTAAAATGTAAAATTGGCACTGTGAAGCTTGAAATTGAGATTTAAGGATAAGCACTGGTACCAGCCTTTTGCAACTTGCTAGAAATTGCTTTCATCGGGAAACTGCCATTTAGCAAGGTTCATAGATATTTTTTTATGAAATAAAAAAAATAGCACCATAAACTTTTCAAACTGTCATGAAATTCCATGTTCTCATGATTCTAACATTCCTGCATATCAACAGCTAATATCCGATTTAAAGTAGCAAAATTCGGTAAATCATAATTTTAAAATATCAGGAGCCAAAAGAGAAGTTGTAAAACTAAAACAAACCCTTTAGATTTATCCTGCATCATTTTACACTCCTCAAGTATAAAATGCTCAAGACAAATGTTTTACTACTCTGGCATTAAACGGGTAACATAACAGCGGCTTTGGTGAGATAAAGCAAGTGACATCATTTAATGGATTTGGAATATACAAGAATAATAAAAGAAAAACCAATAGCTTAAACTTAATTTGGTTAATTTTTATTTCACAGGTACACACACACACACACACACACTTTATTTCACAGGTACACACACACACACACACACACACACAACCCAAACACACACACACACACACACACACACAAACACACCCCGAACGCTCCTCAAGTACAACAGCCATTGTAACAACTGACCCAAACTTGTTGCAACAACACATTTGCATTGCATCACAAGTACCAGGTTTAACTACAATAATTTTGCAGTTTAAAATATTCAATCTTTTTATTTTATAACTCAGATGCTTTTAAGCTTTTAAGATAATGAAAGAAAAAGACGCTCATTTTGTGAAGAAAGATTTCCCCCGAGTCTAACTTAATTACATACATTTGCATAAATAACCCCTGGCCCATCAAATACAGACTGTAGCCAATGCAGTTTCTACTGTGGGTACTTTGAGCAACTCTGAAATGTTCCACCCGCTAATCTTTCTTTAGTAGCTCTTCACGAAGACACAGGCAACATAATGAGTGGCAGGAACCTGGAATGTGAAGTCAGAACGCCTCAGTTTGGGTCCTAGGAGCTGTGCCGTTTATCAGCTGTTTTATCTCCACCCAGTTATCTGAACCCTGTATCTCAGTTCTTTCTATAATTGAAGTAATTCTGCCTTTAGGTCAAAATTAAAGCCAAAATGGGTGACGACTAACATGTATGATATAAACTAAAATACATGGTCACTATTTCCCTCATCCCCAAGTACTCTAGTTTGTCTATAATGTAACGAGGACTTTTTATGACAAGTGAAAATTATAGGAAACTATGCTCAACATATCTCAAATAAACCAATGAGCCAAAAGATTCATTCATAACTATAAAAGGATTGGTTCAAAGGTCCAAACCCTCTTAGATGCTATGACCACGATAAAAGCTTAGTTTCTGTAAAGTGCCAAATAATATGCCCTTTACCCCTTTTCCTCCCAGCGTGTTCATTCATGGATACAATAAGACATGTCTGTTAGAAGAACCAAGCACTTTATCCACCGAGAAAATGACTCTCTCATCTTTCCCACTTTCCCAAGTGCCCATGACCTGCAGCCAATGAAGGAGATAAATGAATGGAGGAGAAAAATAAGAAATGGCAATTCTTGCCCTATGCAGCTTCAGATCCAGGATCATGTTTTTTCATGATTTTCTTTCTTTTTCCTTTACCCTTACCCACTGCATCCACTTTCCAGATGGTAGGCCTTCATGTTTATTGACAGAACAGAAAGCTGTACGAGAAACAGCCACCATCATCCGTACAGATACAAGCAAGTTAACAGTCAGACCTGTCCCTCTGCTCGCTGCTTTCTTCTTTCTATTTCATTGTTTTTGTTACCCAGCTCCCATCCCATCAAGCACCTCATTTTGCTTTGCCTCTGGCTTCTGCCGCTTTGTGTCCAAGCACTTGTCAAAAACTTCCCTCACTTAATCTCACTAGCCCATCTCCTTTTCTTCCGCCTGCCACCTTGGCCCTCTTTTTTTTTTTTTTTTTTTTTCCACTCCACGTGTTCTCCCAGGCAGATCGCCACCTCAACAACAATGTGAAACACACAGAAGGCTTGCAAGCTTTTATTTTCAGCTCGGCCTCTGTCTTGGAATTCCAGAACCATACGGTCAACCAAATCTCAAGTTGACCTGGGTGAGCCTCTGGTACCTCACGTTACATAAATTCACCAATAAATTCGTCAGCTTCCCCTGCAGACTGCACCATCCTCTGTATTCACGATCATGACCAATGGCACCTCTCTCCAGGCAATCACCCAAGCCAGAGACCTGGGAGTCGTCCTCAAAGTCACCATCCCCTCCCTGTCTCTCCCCTCCTCCTCCTTTCCCCACTCTTACCAGTCTAAGTTCAGACCTTAAACCTGCACTAGGATTCATTCAACAGTTTTTGCTTGTTTGTTTTTTTACAGGGCTTCTGTGTCTGCTCCCCGACCCGACACCCCCTATTCTCCACAAAACACCCAGAGTAATCATTCTAAAACAATCACCTAAAGCGTCCAAATTCATCTGGACCAAGCATGGTCCCCAAGACCCTTCCTAAACTGGCCCCATCTCCGGCCTCATCCATGGCCCTCGACGTGCACCAGCCACAGGGAACGACCAGCTGTTTTACAGACATGTCACCTGCCTGCTGGGTACTTGCACGGCACTGTTCTCTCTGGTCCCTCTGCTCAGCATGCTTTCTGTCAGCCCACTCCCATCCTCAGCTGCCTGGCCCCCTCTGACTTGCCTGCCAGACTCAGATCCAGCCCTACACTTCCAAGGGGAAAGCATTCCCTTGGAGTCAGGTACCCCTGCCAGAGCCCAGCATCTTTTATGCACTGCTTACAACTGCATCTTTTCCCCTCCATTCTGCTGAGATTCTGGAGGGCAGTGTGAGGATGCTTCTTCTGTTTGAGGTTTCAACATTCAATAACATGCCTGGTATCCTATCAATATATATCTGGTAAATGCATAAATGAGTAAATATCTTTCCAATTCAATCTGACTCAAACAAGGCCAAGCTGCTAGTGATTGATTATGTGTGAATTTGAGGTTCACAGCTCTCCTTAGAAGATGTCAGGGAAAAAATAATAAGGCCACAGTGGTTGCAACTCCCCAGTGCTGAATGCAGAGGTTGCAGTATTCTTGTGCACAATTGTGTTACAGCTTGGCTTTTTTTAATTTAAAAAAAACCATGTGCTGTTTGGATTTATTGCCTCTAACTTATAACATGAGCTGCCTCCACACTAAAGTTTGCCAGTAGCTTGGGCATGTTCAACCATAATGGGAATGACAGAGGAATGGGTATGGTCGGGGGTGAAGGGCCGGAGTGAGCAGAAGCAATATCAACAGTAACGACCAAGTCACAGATGCAGTGAGAACAGATGCCCTTCAAAGACTTACCTGATTACCCTTCTTCACTTAGAGAATAAATCCACAGAAAGGCTTACGTATGCAACACCGGGAGCTTTATGAAGACTAGAATGACAGATGACAACAATGTTGACTTAGTCACATCTTTTGGTACTTTTACAGAATCAACTGAAGCTGATCTTGCAAATTGCAAACTTGCAAATGAATAAGGGATACGGTATGTAGATATTGGGCTCTATGAAATCGTAGAGAAAGATATAAAGCTGCTGCTGATCAATTGCAAAACTTTTTTTTTTTTACTTGCCTACTCCATAAGGGTTTCCAGCGCTCTGCATTTTAAGTAAAGGCCCTCTAGTCAGGCCAAATTTCCCTGTCCTTTGCAATAGTGTCTATATTTAGAAAATTGAATTTTTCATAAGTTTTGAGTGACTCACAGGTTTGAAAATTGTACAGTCCTATAAAATCAAGGACGGGGAGTAGATGAAACATCAACACAATATGCCAAAATGTTTTTTTTTTTTTTTGAAGATTTTATTTATTTATTTGACAGAGACACAGCAAGAGAGGGAACACAAGCAGGGGGAGTGGGAGAGGGAGAAGCAGGCTCCCCGCTGAGCAGGGAGCCCGATGCGGGGCTGGATCCCAGGACCCTGGGATCATGACCTGAGCCGAAGGCAAACGCTTAACGACTGAGCCACCCAGGCACCCCCCAAAATGTTTTAACAACAAGAAAAATAATAAGTCAAAACCCAAGGAATATGAAGAACTTATTGAACAAATGCTGACTCCAATGTGAAATCAAGAAAAAATGGAGGAAGTGAGGCTCAGAGGAAGGGTTTTAAAAATATTACAAATTAGTCATAAATTCTTTGTATTGTGCATTTGGACTGGAATTAGACTATAATACAGGCATAGAAGATTTGACGTAATTCTGAGACAACACTCTTGACCCTTACTTGTTAAGACATATATATTCACTGAATTTAAAAACCACAGTCTCATTGTGAATAGCATATGACACTGTTGCAGTAATCTTCATTACTGATATTTTTTTATAAACATGTTTTTTAATCACCAGAGAAAATCTCAGGTCTCTATACTTCCCCATTCTTTAATGAGAGTGACGCAAGTATGTTACCCAAACACAAATGAAGTTAACATACCTCTCCACTGGGTCCCATTATCGGTGGAAGGCTTTACACTTCCTACTGCACAATGCTAACATGTGGTTTTCTTTTCTAAGCTTGTTGTACGAACTAAGCCAAGTTCTTCCTCCACAAAGACATGGAGATGACACTATGTAGTCAATGCCAGATGCTGCCTATGGGCAAGAAGGTGAGCAATGGCCTTCCCACCATCTCTTTAGCTCTCTCCCAGGGTCATTGTGGGAATCAAGCGAGACAGTACAGGACTATTTTGAGAAGCACAATATAGGACACCTATGAAGCACAGCTGAATGATCATTAAAGCTCCAAGATTAGATGCAGAATGCACTGTATGGAACCCAGGCCTTGTCAGACAGCCGTGGGCTCCATTCTTGGCTCCAAAACTCACTAATGTGACCCTGGACAGGTGCCCTGACCTTTCTAGGCCTCAGTTTCCACTTTTGAAAAACAGGATAATAAAGTAACTACCATATAAGGTTGCCGTGAGGATTAAAGTAAATACTGTATGTAAACTTCTTAGCACGGCAGCTGGTACATGGTAAGTGCTCTGTGTTAACTATTCACTCCAGTTCTTATCCAGAAGGCACGATGGATAAGGACCAGAAATGTGGCAGATAAATCATTCTCAGAGCTGCGTCCCCCCATCTCTGCCCCTGGTCCTCAAAATCAGCAATGCCCCAGCCTTGAGGGACTGTCTCTGCCATGATGAATACGAACTGCTTGCTTGTATAACCAGAAACTTGTATAATTCCCCAACATATCTCTCATGGATGTACAGAGCAAGAGCTCTAGAAAGAGAATCAGCTCCCAACTCCCCAAGCCAGAAGTGAAGATAATTCAAAACAGTAGCTATGACTAGGGAGAGTAAATGATCTTCATTCACTTTATCCATATTAAAATTACCTTGTGTTTCCTGTACATATATTTTCTGACAGCAGGAAAAAGCTGATGTCAGAGAAGTTATTTGGAGATCTAGAAGTGGCCACAGATAAGCCAATAAATAGTTCACACAGACGAGGAATAAAACAGAGCTATGTAAATTGTAAAGAATTAGTTAAAACTAAATTATGGACCCAGCTTATGTCAAAGTGATCAAGGAAGGCTTCAATTATAGAATAACCCAGAACAGAGGAGCATTTGAAATGTAAATATTGATTGAAGAGAAGGGATATCTGTACTCTGACAAGGAGGGTTAAAATTGAAGTAGAAGATATTTCACAGATGGGAAGGGGCTGTTGATGGCAAGGGCTCTTTTTGGCACACTGTCTCTGTGGGACTGTGTCCTCAGGCATACTGAGGCACTCTCCTGAAAGCTCATTCCCAGAAAGTTTTGATTTTTTTAACTGACATATACAATTATATCAGTTTCAGGTGTACAACTTAATGATTTATGTACATATTGCAAAATGATTTCAATAAGTCTAGTTAGCATCTGTCACCACACAGTTACAACTTGTGATGAGAACTTTTGAGATCTACTCTCTTAGCAACTATCAAATATGCAATATGGTATTATTAACTATAGTCACCATGCTGTACAGAGTCTTGATTTTAAAAAAAGAAAGCCAACTTAGAACATCTGTCCCAAAGTACTGTCAGTGGTAGCATAATACATTAGCTAAGAGGTTACACTGGTCTACGAGGAGTCTACTATATATACGTGCCTTATATAGCAATTAGATTGTAACATCTAGAAAACAGAATAAATATTTACCAGAACCAGAACACTACATAGTATCTGGAGGATAACCTAGGAAAGTCTCTCTCTCTCTCTCTCTCTCTCTCTCTCTCTCTCACACACACACACACACACACACACAAAAGTGGCCTCTCAATCATTCCCAACCTCTGAAGTCAGGTGAGAAGTTCAACAGGCTATGGACCAGACTTTTAACAAAGTACTGCTCACAAAGGACCCCAGAAACTGCTTCCTGTCGTGACACTGGCATTAAGGCCTAGAAGAAGCACGCTTATTTAATGTAAAACATAAATGATTCCCATTTCTAAATATACAGCAAAATGCACGGGAAAATACAAGGCCTCTCTCTTTCTCTCTCTGCCCCCACGGTTGTTCTCCAGCTGGGACTGAATTCATGCTCAGGTATGATGCTCTTTGTGGATGGATGACCGCTGCCCGTGCTGGTTTTCTAGGCTGCGTGGATCACTGCAGCCACATCTGCAGACAGAAACGAACCAGAGAGCACCGTCCTCCAGTGTGAACTGTCACATACCAGCTTTTTTCCCAATGATTCTCTGAATATATGAATGGGGAAGTAAAAAGCAATGGAATCCACTTGAAAGTGAAGGAGAAAACATACTTCACCTGCTGGCACATCTACCCTATGCTAGGCTAAGCAAGTTATTTAATAATAATTATGGTAATAATAATAACTCCCAGTCTTGGAGAACTATGTTGTAAGTGCTGTTAAGCACTTTGCATACTTTAATGCTTACCTTGAATTTCCTCATCTGTATACTGAAGATAATAGTGCACCTATTTTATTTTATTATTATGAGGATTAAAGGAGAATAGGTGGAAAAAGCACTTTGCAAGTTGAGGCAGCAAGGTCAAAGGGAACAGGATTTGAAAGAAACAGACATGGGCTAAAATCCCAACTCTGATTTGATCTCGCTGAGCTTCAGTTTCCTCATCTCCCAAGTGGAGAAGAAACCACCCACCTCAGTGAGGAATTGAGGGAGACAGTAAATTAAACACCAGCTGGTCTGCATCACTAGAAAGTGTTTAATAAATGTTTATATCCTCTCTCCTGTTATTCATGTGACCTGCTTCCATTAACCTTCATCAGCAGCCATTCAATGTCCCTGGTATCCAAAGATGGGTTTCCTTTCATAGTAATGATAATTTTATCAGCTTAATATGCCAGACACTGGTTCAATGGCTTTACATCTATGAACTCATTTAATCCTCATCATAATCCCATGAAGTAGGTACTACTGTCATCCCCAGTTTACAGATGAGGATATTGAGGCACAGAGTTTAGGTAACTCACCCAGATTCAAACAGATGGTACGAGAGCCAGGAGCTCAGCTGCCTAGTCTACCCTCCTAACCATAATACAACAGTGCTGATGGGGTAAGTCTTTTGAGATTCCATGCTTGGATGTTTTCTCTTCTAGACATAAGCAATGGATGCTCTCACAAACCACAGTGTGTGCCTAACTTTTCAACTTCTGGAATAACATTTTTGTACTTTTCTAGAATTCTTTAAAAACCTAGGATATGTTTTTAAATGTGGTGCCTGTAACTAGCTTATCTTGCTCTATGTGTTGGAATACCACAAATAAAAGCACTTCTCTTTCTAAAGATTGCCTAGATAAATCTTACATTAAAACACACCCCTGAGTTTTGGTTTAAACATTTATTGTAAGTCCAAATTTAAATATATGTGTGTATGTGTGTGTGTGTGTATATATATATCAAGTCTTAATGCTGCTTTGTTAAACTAATGACTTTGATATCAAATAATCCGAAAATTCTCGTTTCTAATGTTCAGTCTTAACAGTCAGAGCAGTACCATATTTATTTCAAAGCATTCCTTTTACAAATTTAATCGAATCAAATATTAAGCATCAATGATGATAATCTATTGCTCTACTTAAAAGGAATCTCTAGGGGACAGATGAAAAAGAAAGGTTATAGAATTCTATCCTTCAAAGTAGGACAGGACAGCTACCTATAAATCATGCTCTTTATTTATTAAGATAATTAAGCCCATCGGTACACTTAACTTTCAGACTCAACAAATGTCTGGGATGAACAATTTCCACTTTTTCTAAAACAAAGGGAATGTGTTCAAAAAGGGTCCTCTGCAGGCTCTCTGCACAATGCCTGCTATTTTAAAACATGATTTATGTGTCTAATTCCTGGAGCTCCCTTGAAAAATATACTGGGTTTCTCCTCGCACGCTACCTATTAGGAGAAGACACTCCAATTTGAAGAGTGCACTCTGTTTCAGACTACAGAATGCTATATCATGTCAGCATTTTCATTAAATACTGTTCAAGCTGGACCTTAAACAAATGGCACGGAGAGCCACAGCTGCAGCCACTGCAGACAGTTATCCCGCCGGGAGGCTTATATAAGAGGCGCAGGCAGGACCGGCGGCGTGAAACCCAAGTGTCATCATCTGAATCCTATTTCTTTGAGACTTGCCCACATTCTTGAAATGTATGAAGTCATATACAATGAACGGATTTCTCATTTTATTTGCCTTATGGCACAAAACGCTGTATTGACTTACAAGTTGTTTTCTCCCTAAAGGACTGGGCTCCGATTAGGGAAACGTTTGCAACTTCTGCCTAGGGGAAGAGTAAAGTGGGATGCGCGGGAAGCCCGAAGGGCTGGGAAGGAATGACTTAGCTCCCATCCCCAAAGACCTATCGCATCCAGGAATATTACGGGAGTCACTCCCCGGAGGACCTAGGATAGAGGTAACAGGATCCTGCACGCACCCTCCACTGCCAAACACACAGTCAAGGAGCTCGGAACGTGCAATCAGCAGCAGGCGAAATGCCCTCAGAGCACCTGTCCTCTCGCAGCATTTCCAACTGGCACGATCCTCAGAGGCTGCTGCCAGCCCGCCCTGGAATGCCTCTCCCTGCGTGCCGGGTCCGCTTCTTCGCACCCTGAATTCCCCGAGATGGAGCCCAGCTCCTAACAAGAGCGGCCACCCCCAGCTTCCCACATAAGGATAATAAAAACGCACGTCTCCTCCCCATGGCTCCCTCCAACTTCCGAAACTACAGTCAACTTACCGGGACGCAGGAGGCAGGGAGCCTTCCGAGGGGACCTCGCTCCGCCGCGCTCAACCCCGCTGGCCCCGCACTGCCCGGGCGGCGGCGGGTGCAGGGCTAGGCGCTGTCGCTCTGCACCAGCCGCCTCGCTTCGCCGTGCCGGGAGACGGGCACTCGCCAGGGCGCACCGGCCGGCGGCGGCGGCTGCAGCGGCGACTGAGGCTGCACGCGGCCGCGCGGACCGAGAGCTGCAGATGGCACCGACCCCGGAGTGCGGCGCTCCTAGTCCCTGGTGCGTGTCTCCGGCTCCGAGGGAATGGCGACTCAACGAGGAACGCGGCAAGGGAAAAGCCGAGGCGCTGTTAGCCGCAGAGCCTCCAGCCCGCTCCCAGGCGGTGGGTCACATCGCAGGCGCGCCGGCGGGAGAGCTAGCGGGCGGGCACCGCAGTCCGCACTCGCTGCCGCGCCGCGGAGAATGACAAGCGCCGAGGCGGAGCAGCTGTGCGGGGCGCGGGGCGCGAGTGCGCATGATCCCGGCCCGCTGCGGCACGTCACGGGGGAGGGAGGGGCGGGAAGGGAGCGAGCTGGGCGGGGCCGGGGTGGGGGCCCCGGCGGCGGACTTGGGCGCTGCGCCCCGCTCCCTCGCGGGAAGGTACAGGAAGTCTCCCGCCTCGGGTTTTGTGAACATGAAGCTGCGTGGTTGAACTTGTCTCCAGAGTCCATTGTCCCTTAAAAACCACTCTTTAAGCGGTCCTTAGGGCTCTGGGCAAGCCCAGGAAAGCCAGTTTAACTCAGGTTATAGCTTAAATCGTAAAGGACTGCGGTTTAGGGGACAATGGTCCTCTACCTGGCTGTACATTAAAATAACTTGGGAAGCTTGTAAGAGCCCTTTGCCCTGACCGCACCCCAGGAACCCAGACTCAGCGAGGCGCGGGTATCAGTAGGTTGTAAAGCTTTCCAGATGATACCGACGTACAGCGGAGGTTTTCAAACCTTTAATGTGTGTCAAAATCTTCTGAGGATTTTGTTAAAATGCAGGTTTCTGATTCAATAGGCCTAGGCGCTTAGGGAAGATCCGTCATTTCTAACAAGATCCTAGATGATACCAGTGCTGTAGGACCAGACCATCTTATCCTTACTACTCAAAGTGTAGTGTAGGATCTGGAGCAGAGCTTCTGAAACGTTGGGCTGTGTGAGAATCACCTGAGTAGTGTTTTGTTGTTGTTGTTGTTTTTGTTTTTAAAGATTCCATCTATTTGTTTGACAGAGAGACACAAGCAGGCAGAGTGGGAGAGGGAGAAGCAGGCTTCCCGCTGAGCCCGGAGCCCAATGCAGGGCTCGATTCCAGCATCCTGGGATCATGAACTGAGCCGAAGGCCGTTGCTTAACCAACTGAGCCACCCAGGCGCCCCTGTTTTGCTGTTTTTGTTTTAATTGCAGAGCACATTCCCAGGCCCTACACATGTGGTTCAGCCTCTGAGGCTCGCTCTGCTAATTCCATTGGTAAGGAGCACTCCAGGTAAGTCTGGTAATGGGTGTTGTTGGACACACTTCACCATTGTAGACCAGCAACCTGGAGTTGGGCATACACTTTTGCAGTGAGAAGGGCCAAGCTAGATCTAGAACTCAGAACATCTGAGTCCAAGTCCAAGCCCAAATGGTATTTTATCTAACTAGTCCAAATTTTCTACAATTATTATGTATTGCTTTACTTAATAGGAAATATATATAAATCATATGAAACACACATGCACACAACACATTCTGTATTCTTTACACATATTAAAGTGGCTTAGAGTTGGCTGAGGGAGAAGGCTTATTAAGAGGGGAGGGGTGGAATAAGGGATGTTAGATGGTCTGTCCCATAGTGCATTGCTGAGGAAAGAGTATGTAGGAGGAAACAAACCTTAACTTCACCCTAGAGCCTGGAATGGCATCTTGGAGAAGATCCAGGAATCAGTCTTGGCCTCTTGTCTCATAGCATAGATTGAAACTCAGGTGTTCAAGAGCTTATGAATATATGGCATGTCACATATGTTACCTCAATGAAATCTCACAATGGTCTGGTCAGTTGGATAAAAAAGATAATGGTCCCATTTTATAGATAAAAAAGGATGCTCTGGACATTAGTTGACTTGCACAAACAGTGGAACTTGAACTAGAGTACAGATCTAAATGTTGGACATGGCTTCTATAATTCTAAGGAAAACAGTGGTTCAGATCTTACAAAGAAAATGGTTTCTGTGTTTATTGTTCACATCCTTTAAAGGCTGTGCCTAAATTTTGAGTTAGAAAGCATTTCATTTTTGTGAGAGGAAATGCATTTTATATCTTCACTCCACCTTTGCAGCTCTACAAATTGGAATGCAAAATGTTCGGAGAGCATCCCAGTCCCGGTACATTGCAGTTACATAATGCAGGCTTCACCAACAAGTTCAAATAGCAATGCTCATATTTTCTGGTGACAAGTGTAATTACCATCCTCATTTTATCCAGGCCCAAAGAAGTCAAGTGATTTAGACAGAATCCAGGCAATCTAGTCTCTGTCTTATTCTGCTCTCCTTTTACCAAATGACATACAATAATGAAGATTATTTTTCATTTCCAAATTTTTCATACCAAGATTTACCATCATTAAATTAGAGCCAAATGTATTTCAAAGCCATTCCTGATACAGAAACAGAAATATGAGGAACAATTCTTATGCTTGTGGTAAATGCTATAGACTATATTCTCAGTGTGCATAAAGTTTTGGAAGGAAGTATGTGATACTTATACACAATCTCTCAATGCACAGGTTTGCCTTGGAATCCTACCCACCTTTATCTTTGCTTTTGATGTAACTTTTCCTTAGAGCTATTCTTCTGTGATTATGAAATAAAAAATAAATGAATGGCTGATTAAAAGAGAATTCTCTGTAAATGAAGGAGCTGGTTGTAGAATTTTGTTAGTTCAGTTTTTAATAGGAAAATATTTTAAATAAATTAAAAAAAAAACAGGTAGTATACTAGTCATATTGGGACCTTTAGAAGAACCCACAGTTGTCATCCTGTTTTCTAAGGTGTTAGAAACTCCGGTAAAAATATTTATCTGTATAGTATATGAATTCATTTGTATATTGACTTTAAGAAATCCAGAATTTAATTTTATAAAAAGTTAATTAGTATGTCCCATTGCCATTGTATCTTGAGCCACTATTATTGGCATTAAACACATGAAATGTGTAATATTGGCTTAATATTGACTGTCTTAATATTGACCATGTATGATTTAGAATTTGCTTCTCATTAGCTGGTAGTGATGTCTGGTAGGAATAGCAGCTTCATTTTTTTTTTTTTTTTCTCTGAGGTTTACATTCCTTATGGGTCAGCAAAGCCTGCTCTTTGGGTGAGAATTTCTTCATTCAATGCCTCTAAAAGTCCCAACTGTGAGGACTTCAATTACATAGATGTTAGCGACTCCATTGAACCTATTCTCTGCTCATTAGAGAAACGGTACCTAGAATAGATTTTTATTAAACTCCTTTGGCTAAGAATCACAAGCGGAGCTGAGAAGTTTGGGACCCTAAATTTGTTAATTACATTTCTTCATCCATTTCACTCAAAGGGATTCTTTTTTTTTTTTTTTTAAAGATTTTATTTATTTATTTGACAGACAGTGAGAGATAGCGAAAGAGGGACCACAAGCAGGGCGAGTGGAAGAGGGAGAAGCAGGCCTCCCTCTGAGCAGGGAGCCCCATGTGGGGCTTGATCCCAGGACCCGGGGACCATGACCTGAGCCGAAGGCAGACACTTAAGGACTGAGCCACCCAGGCGCCCCTCAAAGGGATTCTTTTACATGAAAATCTTCCAACCTCTGCCTACTTCATACTTGTAGTCCAGATAAGAGAACTATGGGGAGTCCAAGGTGACTGGCAAAGCTGAGACAGAAGTGGGAATATAGAATAAGATTTCACCAGGCAAAAACTAAGGTTACCATAAAGATTAATACAAGTTGTGCTTGATTTTTGGACATGGCTTATTACAGTTTGCTTTGTTTGAACACATGCAGCTGCTAGTAACTTTACTGGAAACCATAACTGAATCCCTGGTGGGGTGTAGGGGGGAGGTAGTGGGGATAGGGAGATTAGCATTCTGTCTTTTTCTCCTGGGAAACTTTGGAAAAATACAGAAAGCCCAATTCCTCTCGCTCGAACCTAGGAAATTTACCAAGTGCCTGAATTTTTACGTCTAAATTGTTTGTTCTAAATAATTTACTAGAACTTAGACCAGTCAATGTAATAAATGATCTGAATTTTCAGACTGCTCCAAAATGTTTTTTAAACCCACAAGAAAGTTAATATAGAGTTCATTGTAACCCCAACCCTGAAAGGAAATAAGCGCTGGGTAAGGATTCTGGCCTAATGGTAAGCGTAGGGTTTGGGGCTGGGGAAGATAGAATTTGGGGACTGAAGAGGAAGACTGATTATGGCCTTTGGTGGCTGAAGAGCAGACGCTGGGCAAGACTGGATATCAGCAGCCTCTGAGATCAAGTTGGCAGAAGTATGGATTTGTAGCATTGAAACTGTACCTGGAACCTCGGGCTTTTGTCTCTACGTAAAGATCTTAGGGGTCCCATGTTTGACTTAATCTATAGGAAAGAATGATCAGAGATTAATAAATAGATTACAAAGCCCTTATAAATAGATAGAAATAGGTAAATGCTTTAAAGAACTACTCTACATTCAATTTTAATCTCTAAGAATTATACCTACACCTCCCTCCCAACCAAGTTGCCCACTAACAGAAGAAAGTGGCTGGTGGAGAAGCCACATGCACACTTGGAACCAAGCACACAGAAACGTCTGGCTCCAGATGCCCTCATTTCCTTCTGTCCGCTGAAAGCACATGGCTGCCATCTGTAATTACCTAACATGGAGTGGCGATAGCTTCAAGCACATGGTAGGTTCTTAATAGAAGCTAGTTGTTAGTATCAGCTTTGTTTTCTCTCCTAGAGTTGAAATCTGCAGCTCGCTGTCTTCTAAGGTCCATTTTATCATTTTAATGTAAGCTGTGATTAACTGTAGATTTTAATGGAGTGCTTTCCTTTTCTGACAGAAGACTTAAGAGTGACTCCAGGGCTCTTCTGAGAACAGGGGAATCATGGAGAAAAGGCTTTCAGGGGAGATCAAGACAAAGACTGCTAATGTTACTCTGTGGCCTCACGTTGTACTGCAGGGGAAAATGCAGGGCTTAGGACTTGACATGTGTAGATCTTTCTACTGGGAGAAAGAAATGATGGTGGGAAGAGAGAAAGTACTTAACAGAAGTGAAAACAGAGCGTGCCTTAAGGAAATGTCTTTGCAGTACAAATTGAAGAATGGATATTCCCATCATCTTCTGGTATCCTGACCCTACACATTCCTTACATTTCTATCCCAACATCTTCACTCAAGATTTATGGCTGTAAAACTAAGGTGGATACTCATGATGCTGGCAGAGATTTCTTAGGTTCACTTTTTAATTCTTCTGCCTTTACTCTCTCCATAGAATGTAATTCTTACAAGCTTATATTTTAAGTAGGCATCAGAGGAAACTGTTTCATTAGTGATAATCATTTGCCAGTCAACAAATAACAGTTCAAGACTGGGAAAGGAAGATGTGTAAAATTAGCAAGAGTTTTCATTCTAAGAGAAGCTAGTTGCACAGTCTCTAAAGTCAAAAAGTTATAAAAGGTATTTAGTGGCTAAAGCGTGTCTGTCATTTTTTGCCCTGTTGTACATTTTCTTCCTCCATTCTCACCCTCTCAACGCTTTTTCAGCAAATAGACTTTTCTGCTCTCAGACCCCGGAGTAGAGGCCATCTCCTGTTACAGAGGATAAAAGATGACAGGGAAAGGAAATTCAGCATACTGTGGCTTTCTCTTTGAGCCAGAAGCCCATTTAGAAATGCAGGAATGTGCACTGTTTACATGGGTTTCTTCCTCAGTCTACATAAGGTTCCTCATCTTGAAAATGAGGATAATAGTAGTGGCTATTATTAATCTCTGAGTCAGCCATTTACCTATTCTTACTTCCCCATGTAGAAGGAGCATCCAGTTTCTGCTAAACTCTCTTCCCTTCCCTATTCCCAAAGGAAAAAACTCCTTCTAGAGAGAAATGATGGTCAATACTAGTGAATGCTAGTGAGAGTGAGGGCTCCACAAAGTTTCTATACACTTGGCAGTGGTCAAACCTACTACTGTTCTGACCGGGCAACAAAACCCCCTGGAATGTGAGGTGTTACTTGTGTGGTTGGTGGTTGGACCCTCAGTGGAGTCTCAAACGTATTCTTTGGGGAAGTGAATAAAAACACAATTGTGTGGCCTGATGGGAAGGCAAGGGACCTTAGAGATTTCACAGCAATTCCTATAGAGAGAAGACTTGCAGAGGAAAAAGCCATAAAGTAAACCATCACTCCAAGATGTCTTGTAAAAACAGCAGTTGGTTTTAGAAATATTTAATCCCAAATTCCACTGACGTGCACATGGTATTTCCTGTTTCTGGAAACTTAGAAAAAAAGATTAAGCTCTGTTTGAAAGCCAGCAAGCAGAGCCAGATGTTGGTGTTGGTAATGATCCGCAGAGCCCGACACCCGTGTGGCGGCAGTCAGGAAAATGCATGACAGCTGTCTGAAGCCATGGGAGCCTAATTTCTCTTGGCCAGAAAAGAAACAAAGCGTAGAGTCTGTTTTGTTTATATATACAAGAGGACAGCTGAACCCAAGAGACGTTACTTCGGTTTATAGAGCCAGCAATTTAAAATATTATTTATATTCTTTTGACGTACTTTGTCCAAATCACTTATCCA
Source organism: Phoca vitulina (assembly GCF_004348235.1). Classification (NCBI taxonomy): domain Eukaryota; kingdom Metazoa; phylum Chordata; class Mammalia; order Carnivora; family Phocidae; genus Phoca; species Phoca vitulina. Next base: position 29,974,220 of record NW_022589728.1, read on the forward strand.
AGGAGGGTTCAGTATACAACCAACTATAGTGCCATTCTAAAGTTCGTTATATGGGGTTTTTCTTTCTTTCTTTTTAAGAAAATATTAGACTATTAAATTTTAAAACCAAGTATAGGCAATCTGATAGTGGTTTGCTTTGTCCATGTGAATAATTGGAGTTTTTTCTGAAAATACACGACTAAACTTCTTGATTAAAAGATCCACGGTTAAGCGTCCATCTTGGTTTTCAGCTTAGGTCGTGATCTTAGGGTTGTGAGATCGAGCCCCACATCAGGCTCCATGCTCAGTATGGAGTCTGCTTCAATTCTCTCTCTCCCTCTCCCTCTGCTCCTCCCACTCCTGTTCTCTCTCTCTCTCTCTCAAATAAATAAATAAATTAAGAAAAAAAAGAGCCTTGGGTTTACAGAAGTGATTACAACCTACTTTATCTTTCACTATATCCCACCCTAAATCTTCTATTTTGGTGTAACTAGTTTGCTCTTCACTGCTTCACTATCCTGTGTACTTTCTTGCTTTTGTGTTTCACTGTTGTTTTTTACTGAAGTTCTACAGCCGCGTCTCTCTGTCCATCAAAGACTAGCCATGCTCTAATACCTAATTCATGTCTCACCACATTCATGAAGTTGACCTTGATCATTCTAGCTCCCCTGCTGAAGGGGTCTCTCCTCTCGGGAGCTTCTGAAACAACTACTGTCTATGTATCATCCACATAGCACTCCTCCTAAACTGTCGCTGGTTCCTGGCACAGACCTTCAAAAACCCTTGGAATTTCTTGAGTGAGAGGAGTGTGTTATGATATATATAATGAACCCCCATGGACCATACTTGAGTTTTTGCTAATGAAATGTGGAGGGAAATCAACCAAGTGCTTAGAAGGTTAGAACCTTCTGCCTCACCTCCTGACCTCTGGGCGGTGAGGGGGTGGGGTGGGGGGTGGAGTGGGGGGAAGCTGGAGATTGAGTTTAATCACATGGCCAATGATTTAATCCATCATGCCTATGTAATGAAACCCTGATAAAAAACTCAGTACAGCAAGGCTTGGGGAGCTTCCAGGTTGGTGAACGTGTTGATGCACTGGGAGGGTGGTGTACCCTGACTCCACAGAGACAGAAGCTCCTACACTCAGCACTCTTCCAGACCTTGTGCTGTGTACTTCTTCATCTGGCTGTTCATCTGTATCCCTTATTACAAAACAGTAACCCTTAAGTATAGTGCTTTCCTAAGTTCTGGGAGTCATTCTCCTGAATTATCAAATCTGAAGGAGGGTTTTGTGAATCTCTGAATTTGTAGCCAAGTCAGACAGAAGTACAGGAAGCCCGGGGACCCCACTTGCAGCTAGCATGTGATGTAAGGGCAATCTTATTGGGGATCCTGCCCTTTAACTTGTGGGATCTGATGTTAACACCAGTTAGTATCAGAATTTAATTGAATTGTGGGACACTCATTTGGTGTCAGAACACAATATTACATAGTGCATTTAAAAATACACCATGTTTTTGCATTGCCTTATTTATAGTTTTGATTAGCATACAGCAGAAGTGACATCACCACCTCAAGATGAAGAAGAGAGCAATTATATCAAGTGCTTATGTCTGTATCAGTCAAACTGCAATGTTGATTGATGGTAAGAGAGGTAATCAACAAATTTTAGTATGTGCATCCCATCCCTTCAGCTGGACTGAGGGCTTCTGGGAATTGAGTTCACATTTTCAACATTTATGTATTTCAAACTATGCCTACTGCATTGTCTTAAAAGTCTTAAGTACTAATGACCTGCTTTATGGTTTATATGATGATGTACGAATAAGTACTTATTAATTATAATACTCACCTTGTGTTACATGCCTATTTAACAGTCTTGTCTCTGTGAACATTGCTTTAATACTCTCTTTTCTCTCCTTATTTCATAAACAGGAAAGGCTAAGCCATAGATAAGCATCTTTCCTAGGATCTCAGAGTAAGTCAGGACCAGAATTGAAATTAAAAGTCCATCTGCCCTGGATTTCCAAGCCTATTACTTAGCTAATCACACCCTTCTTAAGGAGTAAGAGCTACTGGTCATTTTCAGTCCCAACCTTGGCTATATGGATAATGATAGGCACTGAAGTAGCCATCGAAATTCAGAATCACGTTTATTATGCACGGTGTGCTTGTCATTCATTTTAGAAGGGTTTGTTTAGCCTTATGTTTGTGCTAGTAATTAAATCCAATGTCTTCTTGCCAGGTTAAGTCAATGAATCATTTATAATGATAGAAAAGTTTAGGAATCTAACTCAATTTAACATGTACACTCTTAAAAATGATGAGAAATATACTTCAAGTACTGACAAAAACAGAAACAAACATTTAAAAAAAAAGAAATCTCAAGGGTATAAAAATAATTGTATTGCTTATCTAGCAGGTTAAAATTTAATTAGCCCTATCGAGTCGTAGCTGGACTCACTCTTTTTGAGTCTTCTTTACGATATAAATCAGAATGGAAACAGTAACTTTAGCAGCCGGAGTTTTTAATAGCTATGGGGAATACCAGCCAACAATTTATTTCAGACTAGAGAACAGAGAGAAAAATCTCGTTTTATTTTATCTGATTTAATGTTACTCTTCAGAAGTAATTACTTTCTTTTCTAACACACCAAACTTTTACTCTATTACTAAGAGAATCTCTGAAAATGATGGCACCAGGAGTTAGGGAACTGTCATTACTGTAACATTTGATTTGACAGCATGCAATCATGTCCTTTAAGAGCTTTAAGTTCTCCTCAAAAATGTGGTAGGGAACTTCAAAGTTTATTTAACCCAGTGCTGAGTACACAACAAGCTCAGTAATAAACGTGTTGATAGGCTGTATTTCAAACCACTTCCCTAGGAGCTTTATCTAAATAGCAAACATTGACAGAAATAATTGTTTTCTGGAGTCTTAAGTTTAGGCACTACTTGTGACACTTTCTCAGAGACAAAATGGATCATTTCGGTGGCCATTTTGTAGTTAAAGGAAAGGTTCATGGTCCCTCCCTTCTAGAATACTCCTGGATAAATAATGACGTGCTCCTGACTTTGGACATCTGTTCCATGCAAGCTTTTGTATGCATATGGTCTTGAATAGGAGACATCTGTATGATAGGACTTTTCAAGAAGAGGCCTCAGAGTTGGCCTGATTTTAATTATTTCAACAGTATTTAATTCCAGGGAAGTCCAGATCAGTTTTTGTTGTTGTTTGTAAGATCCACCACTTAGGGTAATTTCAAACTTTCAGAATTTCAGATCAGTGTCTCAACTAATCTAGACTCTTTTGAATTAGGGATGATAAGGTCCACTGTAGGCCCACTCTCCTGGGACCACAAGAGAATTGGTGGGGGCTTGGTTAGAAAAAAGTGGCTTTGGTTAGGGGTTTATATCTGCTACAGTAAGGACCCCGAAGCAGTTTTTCTTTCATGTAGGAGAGAGCTGGTAATGAGATCTGGCCCCCAGCACAGTGGTTAGCAGCATGGGCTCTGGGGGAAGGTAACCAGGTTTACAGGCCTCCACTGACAGGTACAGAATCCTGGTCCAATTGCTTATTCTCACCATGTCTCAAGAAGCCTCCTTTATAAAATGTAGCCACAGCGTTTCTTATTTAATGTTGAATAACAAGATACCAAGCAAAACTAATGGTTTTTAAACATTTGGCACAGTCTCTGGAACCTGGAAAGTGTTCAGATAATAACCAATAGTGCTTACTCTGTCCCTGGGGAAGTCTGTGCATTACGTATATATAAGTCCGTTAGATTTCACAGTGTGAGATACCACATTCCCATCTGACAGATGAAGAAACCGAGGCACATGCAGGCTAAGTAGCTTGTCCAAGATCATACAGCTAGTAAGTTGCAGATTGCCTCTGCTCATTTTTAACTCAGGCCATGTCATTCCGAGTCTATGCATTTAGCCACTGTTTTCTGCTGCTTCTCTGATCGATAGGTGTGATGTTTCGTTATTGTTGTTTTCCTTCCTGTAAGTCTTTCTAACTTCATGGCACAGACAGGACCTTTGTTCCCTCGGGGCTTGTGCTCCGAGAGAAGCAGCAGTTGCCCCCCCATTGCTAAGCCGCCCATAATTCATGACAAGCCCCTTACCACTTTCACGATTCCCATTGTAAGGGAGAAATGGTGGCAGCAAGAGCCGAAAGACCATACATGAGGACTTAATTCTTGTTTGGATTTTGACAGTCTCCTAGCCAAGTAACTTAAAGATCTTCTCCGGGTCTTAATCTCCGAAATTATAAAATGACAGATTCAAACTGGAATATTTTTACATAGCTTCCATATCTAGGATTTCACAATAGTCCACTTACTTAAACTTAAATATTACTAAGTGAGAACATTGTGTTCTTTGCTAGGATGAAAAAAAAATTAGAAATAAAAAATGATAGAAAAAAAGAATAAATTGAAGTTATGATCTCAACTAGAAATAATTTTTATCTAACAGGATAGACACCTGCATAAGTAAACAGGAAAGAGAGACCTTGTGAGTTGGGAAGACCTGGGCTCAAATAGAATTTTTCTTTCCTGTTTTTTTTTTTTTTAAGATTTTATTTATTTATTTATTTATTTGAGAGAGAGTGAGAGAGAACGGGGCGGGGGGCAGGGAGGGGCAGAGGGAGAGGCAGGTTCCCCACTGAGCAGGGAGCCCGCTGTGGGACTCAATCTGAAGGCAGCCGCTTAACTGACTGAGCCACCCAGGTGCCCCACAATTTTCTTTCCTATCTGTGCTTAATTTTAACCAAGTTATCTATCTGGACCTTAATTTTCTCATTTATAAAATGGTTTGATAATACTTTCCTTGAAAGAGTTGGATCATTGCTGGTACTCATAAATGTTATTAAAAGTATTCAACAAATGCTTTGAATAAATATGTTACTAAAAAGAAAGAACATAGGGATGTCAGCAGGAAAAATATATGCTGTGGAAATTTTAAAAGTATATGTGGAATCATGGACTTGCTTGATTTCCATGCTCTGTTTTCAAAATAAGCTAAAAAAAGTTATATGCCAAAATTCATTATAAACTAGCTAAGAATTTAAAGTCTAGATACCAACACAATTTTACAAATAGAGTCTCTCCTAGCTCATGATCTCCAGAAACACTCTCACTGTATGCTTTGGCAGATGTGTTTGTGCTCCCCTGTGGGGGGTTGGGAAGTGGGTGTGGGTGTGGTATCTGTTCACGGAGGTAGCCATAGTGAAAGGCAAATCACTGTGAAAGGCAGCAACATGTGTACAATCAAAAAAAAATGGAAGGGAAAACTGAATGGGAAGAAATCAGACAGGGAGACAAACCATGAGAGACTCTGGACACCAGGAAACAAACAAGGTTACAGAAGGGAAGGGGGTGAGGGATGGGGTACCCCGGTGATGGGCATTAAGGAGGGCATGTGTTGTGATGAGCACTGGGTGTTATACACAACTAATGAATCACTGAACACTAAAACTAATGATGTACTATATGGTGGCTAACTGAACATAATAAAAAAAAGACATATTTTGTTTAAAAAAAATTGTCTTTCAATAGTGAACAGTGAGGGGGAAGCTGTTCTTTCCTATCCCGATATTTTCTTCCATGTAAAAGGGGTTCCATCAGCCTACGCTGTCTGGACTCCTTTCTCCCTGTTACTAGTTCCCCACCCAGGGAGGGAGAGTGACTTATCTAACTGGTGAGGGTGAGAGAAGAAACAGGGTGTGTATAGCCCACTCCCTCCTCTTCTCTTTTAGGTATGAGTTGCCAGGAGGAAGTGAGTGCTTTGCTCTGCTCGGCTCCTTCTCTTCTTTTTTGTGTTACAGAGACTGATCTGTTCCCAAAGTCCAGCACCCACTGCAGCAGAATGGGTGGGTCTGGTGCGCTGAGATCCCTGCTTGCCCATGGATGTGTAACTTACATCCACCAATAACATCTTTATTGGTAATAAATGCTATATTGTGGCCACCATCTACCTAACTACCCTATGTCTTAATTTATTTGGAATTCAAGTGAGGAAAACAATGGTGTTAATTATTGAGTACTCTTGATCTCTGACTTTCAAGAAGTTGTGCCCCACCCCAGGGGACTTCTGGTTTTCCTGCTCAGAGAGATGGCTTACACTGAGTCCTTTGCATTGCCTTCTTCTGTCACCCCTTGATGGTGCCATGTAGTTTTCAAGGTGATTGTAGACTAATGGAATAATTTCTCACGTAGAATTTGAATACTTTAAACCTGAGTCAATTAGTGGGAAGTATTTAATTTAATAATCATTTCATCCTCTGCATGTGAAATGTGCTATAGAAAGAGGTCAATGAATACTCTCATAATTACAAACATATAATATTAATATATTATTTTAATGCTAAAGGAACATGTTATTGTCAGACACTTGATAAGAATAAAATACATATTAAAATGGGATACATCTATGAGAGACGATAAGCATGCCATTTAACTAATTTATAAATAAAAAATGAAGTGGAAGGAGATGAGTATGGATTTGTGAATGTCCTGATTAAGCCCTGACTCGGGTGTCCTACCTAAACATCATAGTGCAGAACTTACACATTGACCACTTTTAAATTTGGGGCTCCCACAATGATGTTATCTGTTCAATTCAATTCAGTGAATATTTATTTGACTCAAATTTTCTATATGCCATGTTCTATGTTCTGTTTGGGCAAATGAACCCGACAAAATGTGGGCCATGCCCTCATGGAAAATAATGGAAAGAACCTAACTGGATTTGTTAGTTAAATTTGTAATTGCTAACAAATATTTTTTTTTAAATAAAAATGCCATATTTTCAATATATGTACCATGATTTTTATTGCTTTGTTTCTTATAACAGGAAAAGATAAGGGAAAATATCCTGAGTGTCTATCAACAGAAGATGGTTTCATAAATTATTGTACTTCCATTCTATGGAATATTATGTACTTGTTAGATAGAATGAGGTAAATCTATATGAAGGAATTTAGGACAGCATAATGATTCATTGTTAAGAAAAAAGTTAGTTATGTGCATGATTTCATTTTTGTAAAACAACAATAGCAGCAATGATATTTATATGTATATTCTATGCTAGTTTAGCAAAGGAACAAGTAAGGAAGGTGCATACCAAATTTTTCACAGTGATTACATTAATTGGGAAAACTTTTGAACTGTAACACAAGGAAGTAGTATCTTTAATTAAAGGATTGGGATAAATGCTTTACTGGTAAAAAAAAATAATGTTAAGTAGAAAAAATAGACTACATCTCAACTAACAAGAGTATGGTAGAGATGAAAATGTCAAAATGTTGACAATATTTGCCTCAAGATATATAATGATGATTATAAGTTAACTTTCTATCCCTCTGGACACTTTTATGTACTTTCTATATTTTCTACAGAAGCATGCATTAATGTAACAATCAGAAAGAAAGAAAACTTATAACGAAGATGTTTGTGCCCTTTGACTTATAATTCTACTCTTAAGTTTCTTTCTGAAAATAGAACATACCAGATGAATCCAAATAAGAATAATTTGTTTTAAAGTAATTATAAGGGAGAGTATGTTGTTATTCCAGAAATAATTATTTGAAATCATTTTTGGAATTTCTTTTGGATTTTCCGGTGTATTCAGCAGAATCACCGGATGTTACACCCACTTCAGTTAAGCAGAAGTTTATCTTTGAGCTCATCTCTACGAGCTAATCATGTTCCAGTCATTCTGGGTAAGACGGACTCCACTCTAATCTGAGGTATCATGATGTACATTCATAGGGAAAAAGGCACACTTCCCAGAAATTACACGACTTTCCCCTCTAGCTGTTAACTATTTAAAAAGAGGCATCCTCTGAAGCCATCCAAAAGGAACAAATAATAAATAGGATGCTTCTTTTTTTTTCTTAAGATCTATTTTAGAGAGAGAGGGAGTGTGCGTGCACACGTGAGTGGCGGTGGGGCAGAGGAATAGAACCTTCAAGCAGACTCCCAACTGAGGGCAGAGCCCGACCCAAGACCCATGAGATCATGACCTAAGCCAAAACCAAGAGTCAGGTGCTCAACCGACTGAGCCACCCAGGTGCCCCAAGGATGCTTCTTATGTAGAGATTTATATTCTTAAACCTGAAGAGCTTAAAGCCTGAATAATTGTTTTTTTGTATGAACGTGTGAGGGTACAGCAGACAATCAATTTGACAAACACTATTGATCGCCCATCATGGGTCATCTTGTCATCTTTGGGAAATGTAATGGCAGACGTGAATAGAAATTACACTACGTGTGGTTGATGGTTACCCAGACCACTTTGGAGGCACTGCGGCTGGCACCAGGGAGTGAGAGGAGAGAAGGGAAATGCACAGGGAAGTGGAGGCTTAGTTTGTCCCTGGAAAATCGAGGCTGTTAAAACCTGCAGGTGGAGCAGGAAGACCTGAGGTGGAGTTCTGTCATTGCCAAGTTTTTGAACTTGAACATGTCAGTTAATGTCTGAGCAATGACTCTCTGATTTGATCTGTGCTGAATTGAGAAAAGCTGTAAAAAATATGCAAGTGCTTTGCAAAGTTATTGTGACGATTAAAGGAGATAATGTATGTAAAAGTATATTTAAAAAGTGTGAAGTTCAATACATAAATTCATATGTTAACAATCAAGGGCTTATTTATATCACTGGGGACATAGAATACAGTGTCTTCCACTTGGGTCATTACCCACTGAATATTTATTAAATTTATTTGGAGAGACAGGACACATATTGGTGATAAAGTGATGTTTTGGCAGCTATCTTCATGAAAAAAGCCAAGTTTCCCTAGGTAATGTAAAATTAAGAGATAGTTATCACACTTTACATGGGCACAGAACACTTAACATCATGCAGTTTTAGAACTGATAGGGTACTGTGTGGTCACTTGACTCACCTTTCTATTGGTGGCTGGTGTTTTCTCACACATTCTTTCCTGGAGCACCAATTCACTGATTCAGTATGACTCATGAATTCAATTACTCAGCCAGGAAATACTACTTGAGAACTGACCATGTTTCAGACACACTATTAAGAGCTATTGATACAATAGCAAGGAAAGGTGTTCACATTCCCTATCCTTACAGAGGTGACAGCATAGTGTGTGAGGCAGGTAATTGTCAGGTAATCACACAAGCCACTGTAACCGTGACAATTGGTGGCAGGGAGAAATACGTAATTCCGGGCACCTGGGTGGCTCAGTCGGTTAAGTGTCTGCCTTCGGCTCAGGTCATGATCCCAGGGTCCTGGGATCGAGCCCCACGGTTGGGCTCCCTGCTCAGTGGGGAGTCTGCTTCTCCCTCTACCCCTCCTCCTGCTCGTGATCTCTCTCTCTCTCAAATAAATAAATAAAATCTTCTTTAAAAAGAGAGAGATATATGTAATTCCACAGGAACCTATCATTTCTATGTTTGATTTAGTCAGAAAGCTCAGGAAAGATGTCTAGTGGTACTCAGAAGATGAAGATGGGAGGGAAGAACATTCCAGACAGAAGGAAAGGCTTGCACAAAAGCCCTGAGGCAACAGGGAGCATGGTAGTACGAGTAAACAAAACGTAGCCACTGTTGCTGGATGCAGAATTAAAGGCAACTGGAGAAGATGAGGTTGGAGAGACTCAGGGAAGCTGAAAACCACGAAAGATTTGACGGCTGTGTTAAGGAGTTTGCAATGTTTCCAAAGAGTAATAGAAAACTAATTAGGGTTGTCAACAGGTGTTTCTTGACCAGATCTGTGTTTTGGGGAGAAAAAAAATCACTCACACTGTAGACCAGAGATGGGTCAGGGTTAATGTGTTAGTTTTGTATTGCTGCCAAAACAAATTATCACAAATTAAGCAATTTAAAACAATATCACAGTTTCCGTGGATCAGAGGTCTGGGCACAGCATGGCTTAGCTGGGTTCTCTGTTTACGATCTCAGGAGGTAGAAAACAACATGTTGGCTGGGGCTGAGTTTCACATCTCAAGCTCATGGGCTATATAGGCAGAATTCATTTCCTTCTCCGGCTTTCCATGTAGCCCCTCCCATCTTCAAGCCAGTAAGAAAGCCAGAAACTCTCATGTTTCCAATCTCTCCAGCTTCGCTTTCTGCTGCCTCTCTCTTATTTCCTCTTCTACCTTCTGCCGGCAGACAGCTCTGCTTCTAAGGGTTCATGTGATGACATTGGGCTCCCCTTGATTATCCAGGATAATCTATTTTAAAGTCAAACTTACGAATAATCTTTATTACATTTGCAAAGGCTCTTTTGCCACATAAGTTATTATGTAACATAAGTTATTCATAGGTGTGACATCGGGGCAAAGGTCATGGAGCCAAAATTCTGCCTACTGCCCATGATATAGGGATACCAATCAGAAAGTTATTCTAATAGTTCAAGCAGGAGTGGTTGGTTCTCTGAACAAGAGAGCTTGTTGATAGAGTGTTCTCTATCATGATCCCAGGGTCCTGGGATCGAGCCCCACAGTTGGGCTCCCTGCTCAGTGGGGAGTCTGCTTCTCCCTCTACCCCTCCCCCTGCTCGTGATCTCTGAGTGTTCTCTGAGTGTTCTCTGAACAAGAGAGCAGTGTTGATAGAGATGGGAGAAAAGGGTATGTGTTGAGGAATCTTGGGGAATGAGGGACAGAGAGGTATAAAGGCACAGTCCCAGATTTCTTGCCTGCACAATTGGATGAATGGGAAGCTCGCTACCTCACAACGCAACTTGTTCCATTTTGGGACATGATTCTTCTTTCCTGAACCTCCATCTTCCTGCCCAGTTTCCAGCCACTCTCTATCCTGCATTTCAAACTGTTTCTGTGTTTCATCTTCGCCTAGAGGCAGTGCTCCTGCAGATGCTCCTGGCCTCCTACCATTATTGAAAACATACACCAGAGAAGATCTGTTTCTTTAGTGATTTGTTTCTGATTGTAAATACCATATATGTATGGATTGTAGAAATCCATTAATACCAATATTCAAGTCTAAGAGAATGAAAGCCTCCAGCCTCAGAACTAAACACTATTTATAAGTTTGATTTTTTTCAATGTATATAAATATTTTTTATAGAAAAGGAATAAAAATAGGTTCTTCCACAACTGGATTATTTTTCTTAGTGATGTATCTTGGCAATCATTACATGTCACCAAATGTGTATTTTTCTGGTTCTTTTTAAAAGTGGCATAGTATCTTTTTTAATAGATGTGCCATAATTTATATAACCTGCCTCCTATTAGTGACCTGTTTTCGATTTTTGCTGTTACAAGCAAGGTTTGCATCAATATCTAGGTGCAGATGTCTTTGGCAACTTGTATGATATATCTCTGGGATAACTTTCTAGAATTGGAATTGCTGGATCAAAAATTACATATATTTAAAATTTTAATTGTTATTATAATAAGTGTCCTTTGAAAAAGCTGTTGCAGTATATTTCTTTCACCTAGCCTGGTGGAGGGAGAGTATAAGTTCATTTAGAACCAAAGATTGAGATTTTCCTCTCAAGGAAAATCTGGGATAAGACCTAGCTTATCTCTTCAAGTAGTCTAGGAAATGCAGATTTAATGAAGATAACACACCCCAGTGTTTCTGATACCATGTTAGGTTCTGGGAATAGTGTCATGGTACTGGGGTGATTCAAAGAATGGGAATCGAGTCTTTTCCTTAAGGATCCCTTAGGGTAGGTAGTAAGTGTAAGGCTGGTGGAAAGCATTAAGGAAGCATGAGAGGAACTTGGGAGGTGATGAGTTGGGAAGAGTTTGGGCTGACTCGTTTTGGTGAGCGAGATTTTGGAGGGAAAGTATTTTTGTGCCCATCACGAAATAGCCCCGTGGATTTGCAGAATAGAAGTCGATTTTGTAACTCGAGGAATAGGGTACAGGTAATGAGGCTGGAAAGGCAAGCAATTTCAGTCTGTTTCGGTTAGGATTGTTTTTTATTGTGACAAGAAGGGAATAGCAATGGTTTAAACAAATACAGGTTTATTTTTTTTCTCAAAGTCTAAACGTAGGAGGCTGAGGAATGGGTTCGGTGATTAAATGGTGTTGGGGCCAGTGATTCTGTAGTTCTCTCAGCCTTTGCCCCATGGTGCCAAAATGGCCACCTCAGTTTCTGATCTCTCATCTATGTTAGGTCACGAGAAGGAAGGAAAGGGTGACACCAGCACAGCTGTCCCCTGCCTCAGGAAAGCAAAAGCTTCTTCAGAAGCCCCCACAACAGATTTCTGTTGCTGTTTTACAGGCTACCACTCACTCTAAGAGAAGCTGAAAGTGTGGCGAACCGAATGTCATAATTTGCTTAGGCCAATTATGACCACTGCTGGGAAATGGGCACACAGATTCCCAAGCAAAACTTCAGGCCCAGAGGAAGAGGGAAAGAGATGTCAGGAGATGATGAAAGCTATCCTTGTGGGTTAGATTTTGAAGGGCCTGTGCACTCTGCCGGAATGTGAACTTACGCTATGCCAAAGGCAACCAACCATTCAATTTTCCATTTAGATCATAAAGGTTTCTAGTAGGAACTGTTCTTTCCCAAACAATTCCAAGATTCTGAACTTGGTGGAAAATTATTTCAGAGTGATAGCTACTGATCAAATGAACAACTCCTTTTATTTACTTTAATAATATGAAAGGACAAGATTGTGCTATCTCTTTCATCAGCAAAGCTTTCCTGACTTCAAACAGAATATTGTAAACAAAACACTTCACAGGATGTGGAATGAAAACAAGTTACGAAACCAGTTTACATGGCACAGTTTAGGAAGAATCATAAGACATAAACACCCCTTTTGGGTTTAAAAAATTCCATATTTACACACAGATGTATAATTACTATCAAGGTATTAGGAATTTTTGAAACATTTTTTATTAGGTGGTCAAACAGTCAGCTCAAATGTGCCATCGTTTTTATGGTTCCACGTAGTTTTTCTTAAATATAAAACAGTTTTTCTTCTCATCAAACCAGAATAGCTGAGAACCATTCCTAATTGCCCTACATTAGGTTATCCATAAATTCATATTCTTTCACTATGATTGTTGATATGTTTATATTTAGTAGAGGAAAAAATGGGAACACAGAGAATGAGAATAGGAAATCCACTATGAATCCCACATAAGTTAAATATTAAAAGTAAACTATTAAAAACTTAAAGAGACTATTTGGAAATTATTGAATTGGCCTATGTATTATAATTACTATTCTCTTGTTAAACACTAGAAGTATTTTGAAATAAGAGAGGAGAATTATTTTCTTAAATAAATTACTGCCTTTTTAAACTAAACACTGTTCTAAAGCTATAATTTCTTATGTGAAAATATTAGCAGAAAGATTACAAGTCTAACTGTATTCTCCATAGACATTCTTCAGAGTTATGCCCGTAGCATATGAATAAATGGTTGTAGTATTTTTTATTTAGAAAATTTTGAATTGTTATTTCATGATATTGATATCCAGTAAAAGACATACATGTTTCAAACTTTCAACAGCAAACACTTATTTGACCTGAGTTACTAGGTCAACTCCACACCAAGTTACTATAAACACAACTAAGGGACCCAAAAGGGAAAAAAACCAAAAAAACAAAAAACACAGGCAAAGACTCAGCAGTGACAAAAAGATCAATATTTATCCACCCCCCCCCATAGGTGAAAAATACATTGATGATTGAAAGATTTCAGAGTAATAAGCACAATCCCCTCTCCCAGAAGGATATTGGAGATGATTAGGCAAAACCTGTTCTTCTTTTTGTCATAGAAAGAGTTCCCTTCCTTTTCCCTTCCCATATACTTCTCCCTTTTGCCCTGCTGGTGCTGACCAGTCTGTGGGACGCTGGAGAATACCCCTAACATGGGTCAGGGCTGCTCATCCTTCTCACTTCACTACTGTGGCAGTCCAGGTTCTCTGGGAGACTGATGGCAAGTGTGCAAGAGGCTTGTCTGGGCATTGTCTGTGGGGAGCACAGGGAGAGGGAGCATAGGAAGAGACAAGGGGAGACTTCAGACTGCCCCACGGACCTGACACCTGTGAGAGGAGAGAGGAGGAAGGATTGAGCACACAGAACCCACACAGGGTTGAGATAGTCTCAGCCAGGCTAATGGGAAATACTCAAGCCAATGTTTCCCATTGAGGAGGTTGCCTGCTGGTCAGGAAGAGTGGCGTTGGGGTATTCACCATTGGGGTGAACCCAAAGGAGTGACTGCTGGAGACTGTCAACCACCTCGACTCCCCAGGAGATTGTCTTGAAGGGAAATCTGAGTAGGGCCCTCCTGTGGCCATCACGCCAGCATCATCTTTTTCATTCTGGATTGGCTCATGTTTCTCCCCTATCTGAAAGCCTGCACTAGCTCCCTGTTGGCTACCGAATAATTTCCAACATGCATTGGAGGTTTCTGCAACCTTGACATAGGATTCATTTACACCATCTATTTTACTTTAAGTGTATCTCCTCCCGATTCTTGTTCTCCAGCCAGACAACTTAACACCATTCCCCAGAGCTCCAATGCAGTGTGATGCCTCTGAGCTTTTGCTCCAGGTCCTGTACCTCCACACTCTCCTTCTCAGCCTCTCAAAATACCACTCTCATTTCCATGTCCGTATAGGCTCCTTCTCCTCTGAGGCATCTTTCTTGAGCCATCTATTCTGGATGCAGCACCTTTCTTTTGTGCTCAAACATCATATTGTGCAGATGTGTATTTGGCATGGATTTCATTTTACTTCGTCTTATGTCTTTTTTTCAAAGAGCTAGAGGACAGGGACTATATCTCTAGCACCGTTCCTGGGTCTTATGCATAGGAGGGGTAATTTGACAAGTGTTTATTGAAAAGAAATTCATTCAAATGCAGGAAAAGACATTTGTTTGTGCGAAGAGAGGATGGGGGAAGAAAGGTGGTATTATCTAAGCAATCCCAAATAATTTCTGCACACACCGTCGCTAAATTCTCTTTGCTTCTCACGGAGAGATAAAAGATCCCCTTTCTAGGACCCTGAAGCACATAGTGTCTAGAAAAATTGAGAAATAAAGGGCAAGCAAGCAGATGGAGTTCCCTTTTTATGCAGCCCTTAGAGGACTCAACTCTAAAGAAGAGAAGCAAATCTGTGTTTTCCTGTATAACTCTTCCCTTTCTTACGTGTACATGTGGTCTAAGATTCTCCCACCTACTTCTTATGTGAAGACCAGACAGTGAGGTTTCTCATGCCTTCTCGTGTTTATCTTTGGGACCCTATCACCCAGCAGAAGACCTGGCAGAGATTTTGTGCAGAATAAATGACCACAGTGAGCTGTGTAAGTGGGGTGTGCAGTAAGCAAGGAAGCAGGCTCTCTTACAGCAGCAGAGATCTAATTGGCAGAGGGTGGTTGCCAAGAAATCACACAGCGAGAATTATAGAGACTACCACAGTAGCAGGAGGTGAAAGGACAGATGGCAGCATCCAGAAAAGAAACAGAGGGGAGACACTTGGCTTTGCAATGATCAGTTGGATTGGACTATTTCTGACCCCAATACAAATAAAAATATTAATTGGATTCAAGTTAATAAGTCTTTGTTATGTGCTCATTTTTGCAAAAGGTCATCCTCATTTCTGTAGTTCTGACCAAAAAAAGTAGGATATAATTAATTTCTGGGTGCTAAGTAATTATAATCTTGTTGGGAACACATATACAAACATACATTTAATAGCTTAATTATGACATGATAGAATTCACATTTGAGTTTCTTTACTCTTCTATCTTCAATTTACCCATAAGTCCTGAGGGCTTAACCTGTAAAATAGATCCCAAATCTGTTACCCTTTCTCCATCTTCACCGGACAACCTCATTCGAAACCTCACTGTACCCTCTGACCTGCAACAACCTCCTGACCGGTCTCCCTTGCTCTGATTTGGTCTCCCTCATGGTCCATTCTCTGCCCAGTAGACAAAGAGATCTTTCAAAAACTATAAACCATCTCCTATCTTCTCCTGCCTAAAACCTGGCCATGGCTCCTGGATGCACTCAAAGTCAAAGCGGAGGTCCTTACATGATCTGGCACCCGCTCTCAGATCCACCTCAACCCAGCTTCCCCTTGCTCACCACCTTTCCATCCGTACCACCCTTCTCTCTGTTCCTGGAAACTGTCATGCTTGGTCCCTCCTTAAAACATTGGCAGCTGCTATTCATTCTGCCTGGGACATCTTTGCAGGGCTGGCTCATTCTTTTCATCCAGGTCTCAGCTCAGACGTCATCTCAGTGAAGCTCTCCCTGACCCCCTAATCTAAGCTATCCATCCCCCCTTCAGGCACGTTCTGATATCATCCTGTTATAGATCTTCCTAACACTTAGCAGCTTCCAAAGTAATCTTTTATTTCGTTTGTGTTTATTGTCTGTCCTTCCCCCAGAGAATGCAAGCTTTTTGAGAGCAGAGATTTTGGTTTGTTTGTTTTTTTTTTTCATTTTCATTTCTTTATCTCCATTGCCCTACAATGATGCCTCATGGGGAATCAATTCTCATTAGGTAGTTGTTTAATGAATGGAAGAAAAGTATGAACCACTGAAAGACAAAGAAAGGAGATTGTAGCTCAGAGTAGCTGGGAGGAAGAAGTACTCAGAGTAGATCTTGAAGGAAGAATGATTATTTTAGCATGAAGAATGGTGTGGGGAGCAGAAACGAGGATGTGCACATGCTTGTCAAAGGGAGGACTCCGGCTTGGCTGGAGAAGAAGGTACACAGAGGCAAAGATGGGGCAGGTATCATGTCAGGCAGTGGGATTTGGGGGGAATCAGAAGGCAAAGGAAAGTCATTACAGGGTCAAATACTATATATGCATTTTGCCTCAGGGGGCAAAGCACTGGAATTCCACAGGGTACATGAGAGCTAAGATGTCTATTTATCATTTTATTTCCAATTGCAACAACTATGGAACAAATTACAGTCCCTGAATCATGAACATAATGAAAAAGATTTAGTAAGCCCCATATAGTTCATATTTATACTAGCAGTGGTGATTTTATTTTATTTTTTGGCTCCTCTGTTTCTCATGAAGTGGTTCACTATTTTGATAGAGCCGCTCCCTGAATTATTCAATCTAGGAATAGTTTTCATTTACTTGACATTTTATTTTCTCTCAGGAATGGCCCTTATAGAATATGCATTTCTTTTTCCTTGAATGAAATAATATATGTGAAAGTACTTTGCAAGCCATCAGGCGCCACCAAAATAGCAGGTGGAATGATTATTACCGTGAAAGGTCTTAAGGGACATAAACTACTGAAAACATCAAGTCTCACTGCCCTGGTTTCCTTGCTTTTTACTGCAACAAGATGGACTATTTCATTATACCTGGAGATTATTTTATGTTACAGTCAGGAGGCAAACATATGTGTTTGTCTGTATATCTCCCAGTTATTAACTCTAAGAAAATTAACAAAACCATGTAATTTTTAGAGAAATCTTGGCTGAACAATCATATAGTATATTGTTACTCAGAAGAAAAAAGAATTAAAATTCTGCTGATTTCATAGAGCACTCATTCCTCACATTCCCACTTGACTCCTTCTCTTATTAGCACCAGAAGTCTACACGCAGAATCAAGAAGAATGGCAATTTCTGTGAGCACCTAACGTGGCAAGGGCAGATTGCAGAGACTGGGAGACTTTAGTTTTGTGTTCTAATTAACAGTGAAACTGTTCCAAAAAAAAAAAAAAGAAATAGTGAAACTGTTCCATTAAAGATTTTAAGGAACATACTTGAAATATGAAAATATTTTCCAAAATAGGACCATCTCTGTCTTTGTCCTCCATAATTAGCTCAGTCATGGTTCCGGAGCATAGTATTTTTGTGGTCACATTGATGCTTTTTGTGCAGTATTTTATAAGGTGGTCCTTTTCTCATTTTATAGATATCATAGGGGAAACAAGTTTTCTGAGATCCCGGGGCGCTCCCTGGGTCCTTCTCCAATAAAGAGCAAAACTCAGCTCTCAGTTAGGAAGCAAAGGTCAGTCAGACATAACAAGGAGCAGAGTGGTTTGAAGTTCTGACTTGGATAGAATTCCAATGAAATGAGCTGCAGTAGATGAGCAGAGGGTGGTGGGGCAATTCTATCTGAAAAAAATTTGGAAAATAGGGACCCAGAGACAAGTTTTTCAGTGAAGAGGCAAGTCAAAGGAAAGCATAGTTTTTTGGGTGGAGAAGTAAATGGAATCTAAGAGCAAATGCAAACTTCTAAGAGAACAAGGGGGACAAGGATCCTACCTGGTTTAAGAATGGGCTGGGATTAAAATTTGTCTGATATGGCAGATAAACCTGGACTTTGAATGAAAAATAATAATAAAATAATAATAATAACTAATATCTACTGAGCTTTCTTTTTTTTAAAAGATTTTATTTATTTATTTGAGAGAGAGAGAGAGAGAATGAGAGAGAGAGCATGAGAAGGGGGAGGGTCAGAGGGAGAAGCAGACTCTCCGCTAAGCAGGGACCCCAATGCGGGACTTGGTCCCGGGACTCCAGGATCATGACCTGAGCTGAAGGCAGTCGCTTAGCCAACTGAGCCACCCAGGCACCGTGAGCTTTCTTTTTATTACAGTATGCATTTTCATGAATCATTCTGCATTATCTTATTAATCTTTCCTATTTCATGACATAAGAACTAAGCTTAGTCTTATGTTATAGCCGAAGAAATAAAGATTTAGGAAATCTAAGATGCTTGAGTGATGGAGCTAGGACCCAATCTATGTCTACCTGACTCCAACACTCATGATCTATATAGTTCTCAAAGACATAATATGGTTTGGGATATATACTCAATTTGAAAAATAGAGAAGCACATACAAAGAAGTTAAAATTCACAGTAATTTTAGCATGTGGAAATAATGTAACATAATTCTTCAGATAACCACTATTCCCAAAAGTAAGTGCTGCTAACACTTTAGTTTGTATAGTTCCTATATATATATATATGCAGTTGTTTGTTTAATGTATATGTTTCTTTTCTTAATGTAGATCGGCTTAGAAACAGCGTTCTGCAAATTTTCATATTAAAAAATACATTATAGCAGTCCTTTAAGAAAGTGATACCCTTCCATATTTGTGCATCTTTTTCCCCTGAGGAAAATAGTGCTACAAAATACATATGTATGTGTACATATGTGTATATATGTATATAGATATGATATGTATGTTTATGTGTACACATAGTACCATATAATATTTTTTCAATGATACTGTCAATAGGGAGTGATACCAACTTATATTTTTACCAATGTACAACATAAGATCTCCCCTCTTCCTACATCCTTGTGAAAACTAGTTGTTATTAATTTTTAAAAATGTCGTGATTCTAATAGTGGAGAAATATCTCGTGTCTTTGCTTTTTTAAAATTTTTATTGAAGATGAACATTTTTCACATACTTAATGACCTTAACATAAATAGGTTTCTTTTAAATATATTAATGTAGATATATTTTTTCTCTTAACCACTAAACTGTTTTCTGTGTATCTGTAGTTTTACACATGGGCACGATATGTAATCTGGGAAGTAGGGATGGGCAGTATTGGGAAAAAATGAATATTGGGGTTAGAACAGTGGTAAGGGGACATTGAGATAGTTCGGGATTATTTTATATAGCTATCCCAGAAATATCTGATGGAAGGTAATAAAAGAATGTTAAAAAGCACTGTTTCTGATCTTTGATCATTTTACTCTCTTATTATGATGGCTTTTTCACACTGAGATCTAATTTCTAATTTGTAAAATGTGGATAAAATTTACTTTCCTTTTAAAAGGATATTTTGAGCATTGGAAAAGAAGACATGAAACACTTTGAAATTGGTGCTCGATAGTATGATAATTATCTTATTTTCTTTTGTTTTATCAATGACATCCTCTCAAGTCTGATCTAACCCATTTCAAATCCACCCACAGACTGTTCTTTATCCCTCTTAAAAACACTTATTTTTAAAATAGTGAAAATAACACATCTTTGCCATTCCCTTGGATTTCCATTCAATTGTCTTTCAGTCTTAAAGAAGGATGTCTTATTCTAAAGTCAAGATTGAATTATCTGAGTTGTCCTTTAGTCAAGGATGAGAGTAGGAGAATTTTATGCAGAAATGTAAGGCTCTGGAATTTTGCTTTCTGTTGATTCAGAAAAAATCTAAACCTGTTGTCTTTTGAGGCATTACACAAAGCACATCTGTTAAATCAGGACTTTCCTGATAAAAATGGACATGGGCTCTCTTGACAATTTGACCTATTTGTATTCTGTTGGGCTGCTATACACATGTCTGGAGGGTCCACCAAAGAGTGGGCATTATAAATCGAAATAAAAAAATCCACTTGGCTGTATTAGAACCATGATCCATTAGAAATTATCCCCCAAATCTTCATCTAATCAAATGCAGTTTTATTAACAGCTATCCATTTTTAATAGCCAACTCGCTCTATTCATTGTAATTCAAGGTTGTACCTCTGCTGCCAAATCACTTGTTATGCTCTCCTGCTTTATACCATGGTAACCTTTTGCCATATCTTGCTGTCAAACATTCCAATCTGATCTGATGCAATTTCATTCTGTATGCATTCTTCTCTAACCTACGGGATAGCAGAAGTAATTGAGCACGTCTGAGAAATTTTTTTTTTCTCCAAATACCTATAATAATTAAAATTCTAAATAAATGAAAAACTCTTGACAATGGTGTTTATCATTAAGAACTTCTTGTCATAGGCATAGCAAACAAGATGTGGACTGTGTACAGTAGCTAGTCAAAGATGGATGAATAATAGAAACTTTATTTGCTGAGCATTCTAAAGGATCCCATTTATGAGATAGCTAAAACATGATTCATTGGATCCATTAGTGGTTCCCACACTAGTGGCAGACTGGCAAGAAAGACCCCCATTTCCAGGCCTTATGATATGGTAGTCCTTATATTGCCCCCCCCAAAAAATTGGTTTCATACTACTTTCCGTATAGATTGCGGACCTGCTTTGGATTTTTTCCCTACTTGTTTTGCAAGACAGGGATCTTCTCCAGATGCTTGGATCACACTTGCCAAATAGGTGCTCATTCCAACGGGTCTCTAGCATTCTGCACCAGTAGCTGTTAGGGAGCTACTCTGAGGGGCATAAAAACTGAATGTGTAATAGAGATTTAACTAATGGTGTAGCCTTTGTTTCTCTTACCTCCCACTTGAAACACAATATGATATATTTTTGGCTGAGAAGTGTTTTCTTCTTGTTTTCTATTTTTATACACATATTATCAGAGAGAGGTACAGGAAATCTATGACAGCCCAGCCCAAGCTGTTCTGAGATGAGACTAGAAATTAAGTTTCTAGCAGGAAACCACATGTATTTTGAAATCCGGTATAATACACAACAAAATCATCTCTTCCTCTCTCTTTCCTATAACAATAGTCATTATATTCTTTTGCCAGAGAGATTGGCCCTTTGTTTCTTCTCTTGTCCATAGAGGTACCTGAGGTATCTTTAGAATGACATGAACTGCTTGGCTGGTCCTGAAGTATGTGCTCTCTTGATGTACTTTCCCACCATTCAAATTCCTTCAGAAAACCTTAATTTTCTTTTTAATATCCCTTCTGTTAATATAGAGTCAGATTTCATTATTTTCCTTATCTATAGTTTCCTTAGACATATCAAAGATGCTATCTGGGAACCAATTCTTTAAAAATAAAGAAGGGCTTAAAGCTTTTTATTGCTTCTCATATTGAAAAAAAAACACTAGAAGCACTGAAAAAGAAAGATGTGTTGCTTTTGCTTATCTAGGAGAGCAGTGTAATGTCATTGAAGAGAAGGACCTCAAATGCATCACAGTATTTCTGCGGGAAAATTGGACTTAGCCCTGATGTGCGCAGCTAGGTGCCAAGGACACAGATTAGAAACACCAAGTGCACGATTTCTGGATCCATCCTACAGAGTGGAGAGGGATGTTGATTACTAGAGAGGCCAGAGAAGGCCTCCTGGGGGAGACATCTGAAGTGATTGTGAGATCCTGAGAAGCAGGAAGCCATGTGGAGAAGATTCGGGGAAAGATGACTGCAAAGGCCCGGAAGAGCAAGTCCCAGGCCCTGAGAAGGG
This sequence comes from Phoca vitulina, assembly GCF_004348235.1. Lineage (NCBI taxonomy): Eukaryota > Metazoa > Chordata > Mammalia > Carnivora > Phocidae > Phoca > Phoca vitulina. The sequence goes on from NW_022589728.1 coordinate 29,996,256, forward strand.
AAGGAGCTTGGCGTTTCTCAAGAGCCAGACAGGCCAGAGTGCCCAGAATGAATTGACAGAGCAAGAGGTGAGGGGGCGGGAGATGTCAGCTCACATAGGACCCTGCAGACCAAGGTAGGAAGTTGGGATTTCATCATGGTCTCAAATGGAAGGCGCCTGAACGTTTTAAGCAGGGGAGTGACATGACGTGACTTGGGTTTTAGAAAGAACATCTGCAGAGTTGTTTGTAGTCACCATGCAGGAGGCGGTCTGGCAGGAGGCTCAGGGAGGCCTGGTCCAGGAGTCTGTTAACAAAGTGTAGGAAAGAGGAGATTGCAGCTGGGATGAAGTTGTAGCAGTGATGTTGGCAAGAAGTGCTTGGCTCTGGGGTATATGATGCAGGTGGGATGGGCAGGACCAGTTGAAGGATTTAAGGAGGAGATTGAACAACTGAATGAGTGAGTGAACAGCAGACAAACAGGATGGTTTTAGTTAAGTGGAAAATATAACCAGAACATTATGGGAGATGCGGACAGATGGTGAGCTTCCTGATGTCTGTTCATTGGAAGGCTGAGTCAATGAGCTAGGAAAGAGGACTGATCTGGAGGTCACACACCTAAAGGAGACTGGAATTTGATCGTGTGGCTGAGATGGGCAGAGCAGAAAGAAGGAGGAGAAGCTAGAACGAGAGGTAGTAGCCTGCACTTGGGGGGTGTTAGAAAGTAGCACTGGAAAGAGTAAAGGTGAGCAATGTTATAGGAAATTGGTGGCCCACCAGTTGTGCCAAAACACTTCCGAAACAGCTGCTCCATTTATCAATGCAGAGAAAAATCACTGAAACCCGCTGGAGCATCATCTAGACAGCCAGCCAACAGACTGACAGCATTTCCCACACATTGACTACCTGTTTTTATACTACAGACACAAAACTTGTTTTAAGGATTGGATGGAATGGGCGAAGCAAGGGAAAAAAATCTGAATTTGATTTCAAACTTGGTTTCAAATTAGTGGGGACACAAATACAACATTGCCTTCTATGACCATAAAAAACCTGGGGGAGAAAAAGAAAAGTGAAAGGATGTCATTTCATCTAATAGCTAATGAAAAACCTTCACCTTTGGCTTAGGAAAGGTTTTTGTGTTTGCATTTAAAGCCAAGAGGGTGTGTTTTCTGGAAGTTCATTTAAATATAATAAATTAGTGGAGTGCAAACCAGACTCAGGAGATGCTGGGAAGCTACTTCATTTCTCAGCATCAGTTCTGCACTGAGAATAGATTGCTCTCTCAATTCTTCTGGAAAGATGATCTTTCTTGAGCCTTCCCAGGAAGATTATGGGAAGAAGTTATGTGTTGTGTTTAATATGAAAAGTGAGTTGAGAGGTCAACAAAGCTATAATTAAGCTCATTCATTTATTCATTTGACACATATAAATTACACTCAAATCCAAAAGTATGTGATAAATATTCAAACCTCTTTGAGGTCAGGAATCATACCTGGTGCATCTTCGTATCTCTTACAGCCCTTGGCACCAGTTGGTGAATTAAATGAATTAGACTGGCAAAAGGAAAGGTGACTGTGGTTGGAATGTTTAGAGGAGCCTCATGGACAAAGTAGAATTTTAACTTGTCCTTTAGCAGAGGGAGAGTTTATCTAGAAATTAAAAGAGGTAAGGAGTTACAGCAATTAATAAATCTGGGTGGAAGATTTGTCTCCTAATCCAAATGTGAGTGACTGACTTAAAATCATTCATTCATTCATTCAACAATTCATTTAGTACCCACTATGTTTTAGGCATTGTGTTTTAGGCAATGTGTTATGTCCTTAGCATGCACTATAGAATAAAATATTCACAGTCTCTGCCTTAATGGAACTTAGAGTCTAGTGGGGGAGATAGATAAGAAACAAATTAGTAACTGAATGGAAAAACGAAAACAAGCAGGCAAAAGAAATCCAATTTTTTTCTTGTGATGAAAACTTTTAAGATCTACCCTTTTTGCAACTTTCAATTATACAATACAGTGCTATTAACTGTAGTCGCCATGCTATACATTACATCACCAGGACTTCTTACTTTTTTTAAAAAATATTTTATTTATTTGACAGAGAGAGACACAGCGAGAGAGGGAACACAAGCAGGGGCAGTGGGAGAGGGAGAAGCAGGCTTCCCGCGGAGCAGGGAGCCCGATGCGGGGCTCGATCCCAGGACCCTGGGATCCTGACCTGAGCCGAAGGCAGACACGTAACGACTGAGCCACTCAGGCGCCCCAGGACTTCTTACTTTTATAACTGGAAGTTTGTACCTTTGTTACAAAAAATCTGTAACTATATGGGGTGATGAATGTTTACTAGACTTATTGTGGTTATCCTTTCACAATATATGCAAATATCGAATCATTATGCTGTACACCTGAAATTAATGTTATGTGAAAAAAGAAAAGAAAATTTATATTGTTCTGATAGAAAATAATGAGGGATTGGTTGATTGGGGTGATCAGGGAAGTCCTTTCTGAGGAATGACATTGTATTTGGATGAGAAGCAGTCAGCCACTTAATAGCAAAGAATGTGATGGGAGAAGGAGGGGGTTGAGGTGGTTGATGTTCCAGACAGAGGGAACACTGTGCCAAAGCTGTGAGATAGGATATATCTTGGCTCTTGTAGGAACTGAAAAGAGGATTTGTAACTCAATTTTTGATGCCTGGCTTTGAATAAATATGGGATATCGAAGTGGAGATCTCCTAGAATAAGGAGGAAATTAACAGCCTAAAAGGGGATGAAATGTCACTGGTAATAGTTACTCATTTCATAAATATACTCGGAGTCAATCTGGGCATTGGGGAGACAGCAGTAAGAAGCTTGCACTCTAGAAGGGGATGACAAATCAGAAAACAAGTAACTCAATAAACAATTTAATTTCAGATCATGATAAGGTGCCACGAAGATGACACCATGTCATGGGAGTGATAACTACTGCTTTTTTTTTTTTTAATTTTTTTTTTTTAAGATTTTATTTATTTATTTGACAGAGAGAGACACAGAGAGAGAGGGAACACAAGCAGGGGGAGTGGGAGAGGGAGAAGCAGGCCTCCCACTGAGCAGGGAGCCCGATGCAGGGCTCGATCCCAGGACCCTGGGATCATGACCCGAGCCGAAGGCAGACACTTAACCACTGAGCCACCCAGGCGCCCCTAACGACTGCTTTAAATAGAGAAGTCAGAGAGGCTTTGGAGGAGAAGACACCAGCTGCCTCGCCTGGAGTGAGAACATTTCAACAGCGCACTTGCAAAGGTCCTGAGATGTGCGGTTCTGTGAAGCTTTTTCCAGTGTCACAAAGGCTAGGCATGTTCTCACAGCACACAAGTGCACCCCACTCTGTTGTGTTCAGAGGCAGCCTATCACCTCAGGGAGGCCAACAGTGTCCCTGTGTGTACCTCCTCTCTCTCCTTGACCCTTGTCTCTCTTTCTGTCACCCTGTGCAACCTATCTTCCCACTCCAGCTACACTGCCAACACCTTCTCCTTCTTGAAGTGGGCACGGTGAGGTGTTGTGAGCTCTAAGCTGGAAGGAGCCCCACACAGCCAAGAACAAGACCCTGGGTGACCAAGGAGGCTGGATGGGGAAATAAGTGTGTAAACGGAATCGTGGGCGAAGCTCACTGACAAACCCAAGATTCAGTTCAACAACCTGTCACCGGGTTCCTGCTGTGGGGACTTGTGCTTCATCTTCCTAACATATGTATGCACGTCTGGCTGAGAATGTGAGGTCTAAATGTGGAAGCAGATGCTTTGGTATCTATGTACAAGATAAGAGTGAAGTAGAAAATTATGCTCTCAAAGGCATACTGAGACTTTCTTAAGTTGCAGTTAAAGATGAGCTGAGATGTTATCAAGACGCTATTTAATGCGAAGCTATATAAAATAGACTAATATATTTTCTTGATAGAATTAAGTCACACAAGAATCAGACTCAACAAACATTAATTGAGCACCTATTATATACCAACTACTCTGCTTAGAAAACGGATTTGATTCTGTCCTTTGCGGTCAGTCTAATTTCCCCATTTCACCAGCCAGGGGCGAGGGAACAGCCTGACACACTGGTCATGTACTAAAAAGAGGCAGAACATCACGTGAGCACAGGTCTTTCGATGCCAGATCCTGGGGTCATCTTATGAGGTACCAACTGCCTGCTCAGCATAATGACATCTGGTTGGGAGGGAGCCTGGGGAGTAGTCGAGAGCAATGATGGGTATGCCTGAATTAGAACATGAGTTAGAGTCCGCGTTACTTCTTTCTAGCCATGTAAGACTGGGCCAGTAACTTTACCTTCCTAAGCCTCAGTCTCCTGATCGCTAACATGGGAATAATAACAAAACCTATCTTGCAGGGTTGTTTAAGGATTAAATGAGCTTCTTATATCAGGCATCCAGCATCACGCCTGGTGCATTTGGCACTCAATAAATGGCAGCTACCTATCCTATCAGAGGAGAGAATTTAGCCCTTAGGGTGCTCTTTTTAAGCTCGATGACATCCATTAGCTCATTGTGTCCTCCCAGATTGGAGAGGGTGGCTCAAATGGAGCCCACTGATGGAGGGAGGGGACCCTAACTGACACTGTCCCCAAGACACTCCTTGCTCTCCAGCCCTCTTCATGGAGAGTGAGCAGCCCAGTTGCCCTCATGAAAGCATGCACTTCCCACCACCCAGCCTCAGGGGGATAGAGATGTCAGGGGGACATGAATGGCAGGCAGCAGTAATACTCAGGGTCTCAGGGCATATCTACAGTCTGAAGTCTCTTGTCAGAAAACATTGAGGTTTCCAACAACTGAAAGGCCTCATGTTTGAATCAAAGTGCTGCTTTTCTAACATAATCACTGCTCCCCTGTACCTTTTAGATGTCTGAGTAGGATGATTTACATAAACATCCCATATACCGTGTCAGAACATTTGAATGTGAGTTTTGAATCAGGCTCTTATGAAGAAGAAATTCATTGCTAATTTAACTTAATTTTTTTTGCATGTTAAGCCCATCAAATAGCCTGCCTAATAAATTATAGTTAAAAATAAGCAAGTCACATGACATCTGCAGTTAGAAAATAAATCAGAGGAGAAAAAAAGGGAAGTGAATTGTTCTAAGTATACCAGAAAGGCTTCATGTATTCAGAAACTAATTTACTTTTCTCCAAATCAATATGCAGTGCTCAGCACAGAGACTATCAGAGAACTACTGAATATAAAGCACACAAGATAACAGCGGTGATTACAACATGCAATTGTGCAGCTGTGATACTAGCCCCTCCCCCTCAGCACGGTCCCCTCCATCAGATTGGTTGCTATGTTAATATTTTAGGCTTAAAGGACCAGAATTAATGCATCCAGTTTTATCTCTGATGTGTTGGTTTTCTGTCAAAAATTCCTGACAGAATTAACGGCTAATGAATCAGGATAATTAGAGTGATGTACCCCATCAAGTAGTCCTTGGAATCACTGGGCACACCATCATCTCCTGCCTGGTCATGGAGCCTTGGCACAAGATGATAGCCCCTCCCCATTTGTCTACAGCGCAACAATTCTCGGCTATAAATAGGCTACCATTTTTTTTCCTCCAAATAATGAACATGGAGGATGATCTTCCTCTGCTTTGATGAACAATGGCAACTACAAAAAGAGATGAAATCTGGGGAGGAAACTGGAAGAGGTGTTACAAAGTCCCTCATACTGACGAAGTTTAAATTAAGGAAAGTATATATAGTTTAAATTAAGGAGAGTATATAAAAAGCCTGATCATTTTACCACCATTTTTCTAAAATGATGATGAAGTAGTTGTCTATTAAGAGAGAGCCTGTGAAATAGGCAAAGATCCTCCAGAGAATGTTCCAGTTCATTCAGCCTGACAGTAAAAATAGGGAAGTTTGTGGGGGAAGACAACAGAAGCACAGGAAGCTGCCAGGGGCAGACAATGTGAAACCAGCATTTTCACCCAGTGCGCCAGCCTCTGCCCCTCCCCATTCCACCTCCTCCTTTTCGCTGGTGCCTTCGCTCTTGGACAGGAGTGTGGAGGAAGAAAGAAGGAGAAAGAATTATATAAGTATCTGGTGGCCAATAAAATGAACACCTACTTTATGGTCAGAAATGATTAATCTTTATGACCTTCCTTTTCACCATTTACTCAAGAACAGTTGAGAATTCAGAGTTTGGCTGCTGTCAGTGGCTAAAATCTTCCTAATCCAGACCTACTTTTGGTTTCTAATCTCCAGCTGGTTGCTCCCAATTTCTTTACTTGCCTCTTGAAATTTACTCAAATCCTGAAAAGACTTTCAGAGGGAGAAAATGCTACCACGGATCATTCTGTGTCTGAGCTTGCGACCACCGTGTAGAGGAAGGTGTTTTAGAAGCTCGGTAGGTGAAGGTCAAACCCTAGGCGGCCTCTGACCGGCACCTCCAAGTGCATTAGGCTTTGCCAGGGACAGTTTGCTGAGGTCGGCTGCGGAAGGCAGCAGTGAGGTGCCAGCAACAAGCTGTCTTCAAACAGGAAGTGAGCCGGGGGAGCAGGAAGGTAAGGAGCAGGTGAAACTGAAGAACGGAGGTAGCTTTCTTGGTTGTCTCTTCTTAAATCAGCAGAGATGGGTGAGCAACAAGGGAGGGAGATACTTGGTACGTTAGAAACGAAGTTGATGTAATAAATTAGAAAACTGTCTGTAGCAAAAGTCTGAGGAAATATACCATCCACCCTTAGAAAGATGGTTTCCCTTGCCCCTGGGATGTTGCTTACACTAAGAGATTGGGTAATACCTATGCTTTAAAGTGACCCATCACAGATTTCAACATGCCCAGTCACTGTCACAAAGCACCAGGCCCTATCTACTCTGATTTACAGTCCTAGGAGCAGCAGTGGACATCAATAATTAAATAATTAGGTACCCATATAAATCATATCTCCAGTCCTTCATCTAAAATTTTCACTTCCCTAAAGAGTGGAGAAGATTAATTTTTAATGTTATTAAATGAGTTAGAATAAAACCTAAGAATAGGCACATTTGAACATTTGATAGAATGTACTTTCTTCCTCTCATTATGAGAGTAGCAACTAAGACCCCAACCTCATTCAGCTGTGGCTAAAACTTGAAAAAAGAATCCATTAAATAAAAGGGGCTAAGTATTGAAGAGTATTCATTGAATTGTCCTTTACTATGACCAAATAAACTTAATCAGAAATATGGTCAAAAATAGAATACACCTCCAACTTGCGTTATCCACAGAAAGCAAAGCAAAACTCATATGTGAATCACATTGTAATGACTACCTGATTCTAAAAATTTTCATTTGATTTTTAAATATATTTATATACATTTTCATTGCAGGAGTTGAGAGTACATTGCTGGACCATGTTTGGGGTTAAGTCATACGTGACTGGAAGATCGCATTTCAATCTTTTGTACTTCCCAAGATTATTCTTAATTGTAGGACCACCACACTACTACAGGTTCTTAGGCTCGGGAAAAAAAAGTCATGGGTGGGGTGTGTGTGTGTGTGTGTGTGTGTGTGTGTGTGTATGAGATCACGCAGAATCATTTTGAAATATAATTTTCTCCATACCATTTCCTATTGTGGTAACAATATAACACCTATGTATTTAAACATTTTTGAGTGAATTTATTTTTATTAAATATGGTTTAAAGTATTTTAAATGACAACATCAACAACAAAAAGGTAAGAGGTTTCCAATTCTGGTCATTTTCTTAATCCCCATCTTAAAGCGTATTTTGGGAACTGTAGCACCCAGTATCAATACACTGATGAGTCCTTTGATCTTTTTGTTTATTTAAAAAATTGATAAGAAAGTGAAACTGGTAAGAATGAAAACAGATATTCCCAAATATACCTTACTAAAGTAATATTGTGACCCAAATTTCTGAATAAAGAAATTTAAGTGTATAAAAATAGACCTCTCATTTTATAAAATACTTAATTGTACAAAGTTTTTGTCAGGAGAATTTGATTAACCCACTAAATTTCATTCAAATTGAATTTGACTAGATACTAGTAGGAAAGACTGATCTCTACTGAGACAAAATTGCTGCAAACTGCATCATAATGTGTTCAAAGTATAGAATCTCCCAGATGGGACTCAGGGTAGCAACATAGGCGTCTAAAAGCAATTTACAAAGTGATGAAAGCCCAAGGACACAGTGAAAACAATAACAAATAATGAAGCAATGGCTGAATGGGATGTGTTATTCTTAAGTCCATCAAAGGTAATTATAAAAAATATCCTAGATATGGAGTTAATTATTTCTTCTTAAGATCAAATACTTTCATTTAAACATCTTTAAATTATCTATTTTTTTATAAATGTTTTAATATACATCAACTGAGGATATGCTCATTTTTTTTAAACTGATGGGAGACGCAAAATATTTGCAGACAAATTTTCCAAAAGAATTTAATATTAAAATTATTTAATCTGATGAGACATCTAAAAGCACACTTTTTCCTCTCAGAGCAGCAAACTCTGAAAGAAAAAAAATGCAATTCCTAAAGAACAAATAAGAAGGTTAAAGCAAAAAATATCATTGACAATTTGGTTTATAATGTCATTCACTACAGTCTTATGACTCCTGGAGACTATTTTTAAAATGCATGAGCATTTATGTACCTTTTTTTTTTAATTTATATCAGCTTTAGATATCATTTTTAAACTATTAGGTCTGGGGAAAAAAGATTAAGTCTACAGGGAAAAAAATTATTTTGCAGGTCATTTAGCTTACTACAACAGAATCATTTCATTTTATGTCCCAAGTCTGACTCAAAGGAGGTCTGTGCACATTCTTTTAAGGTCCCAGAATAGAATTCCAAGTAAGCAAGGGGACCCTCGCTACAGTTTTAACTACCAGTACTCGAAAGTCCATAGTGATCTTGATTTGCTTTCCTTTCACTAATTTTTTTCCTGTTCTGTGTTTTCTATGGTAAATTCCTTTAACGCAGGTAGACTAATCCCATCTTCCTTAACTCAAACAGTTCCAGAGGTGATGCATCTCAGTAGTCTCTGTGAAATCCAATCCCAGCAGGGAGAGATCTAGTTTCAGGAAAGAAATCTAGTCGCAGAAAATCGATAAGCTTCCAATAATTAAAAAGGAAAATCAGGTTAAAAGATTTAATGAGGTTTTGTTCTCGAAATTAGTGATGTTGTTTTATTAAAAAAAAACAAACTCCAATGAGCCTTCTGTACCATAATAACTCAGATTTGCATGCTGTGTTGCAGTTTACAAAGCTTTTTCACAGATTATTTTAGTTTAGTTTATGTGGTGCCTGTTTATTTTTCTATCAGATTTTAGAACTCTGCTGTGATCAGTCATAATCTGGAGTTCGTTAGCGGTTGAGTTGTCTTGGATAAAATATAACACAGACAGATAATGGGAGCCCCAGAAGGCACTCTTCCATATACCATTCCATCTCTAACATGATCTCAGAGCCAGGGCTTTAGAGATAACATCATCGTGAGACTCTACTGTACTTAATTTGATTTTTTTATTCTTCAAAATCATTTCCTGGGAGACCGTATTCTTACTTATGTTTAGTTTTTAAAAACATTTCATCTTCACCACCATCTCTTTTAAGCTTTCCAGATTGAATTCTTACAGGAAAGCCTCTTTGCAGTCAACATCGAGAGAGATGCTTTTGAAATATTGATATGTGAAGGTAAAGTCAAATGCTTCACGTTGTGAAAATAGCTACCATTCTTATTCATAAAATTCAAATAAGCATTTCCTAATCATTTGTGTAGATCCAGTTTCGATTCATAATTTTCAAACTGCCACCTGGATGCATTCAAGTTGTTCTGTGACACAGCTGAGCTAATTTTGAAGGTTCCTCCTTTGTCTCTGGGCTCCATCTCTTTTATACCCCTAGGACACTCTGCCTCAAATTATTTTATCTGAAGCTATGTCTGAACATGAATAGACAAATGGAGAACCGAGGCAATTATACTATTAATTCAAGCAGAAAAAGGAACACACTTTGCCTGAGTAATCTGGAAATTCCTGGCAAACGTCTTTTTCTGTTTCATTGATCTGGAAGACTGCCTAACTTCTTTTTTTGGAGGGGGCGGGTGTAGATCTGGTCTATGTCACATGGCTTGAGCATTCAGTGTCTACACATGATTGCCTCATTTCCTGCTGCCTCGGACTATATCTATTCTAGGAAGGCTAAGCCATGATAGAAAGGTTCAGTGGTTCTGAGGTACAGTTCTCATGAAGATATCCCTGTGAACACTTAGACTGGTATTTTAAGTTCTTAACTGATCTTAGGGTCTGTGACACCAGTCATGGTGAACTGGACCAACTGACATTTTTATTCATTCATTCACTCATTCATCATTTATGAACACTCTGTGCCAGGTCCCGAGGATACAAAAATGATGATGTCTTGCCACAAGCACTTGAAACCGTTCAAAGGCACATTAAAAAGTAGGTATGATACAATAATAAATTTGAACAATGAGTCTATTGTGGGTGAAAGCACACACCCTCTAAAAGTTTCAGAGACAGAAGCAGAAGCCACAAAAGCAATTTCCCATGAATATACTTTTCATGCTTACGTTGTTTTATTTTTCTCCTATGATCCCTTAAGAATGAGATAAATCAGTTTCACTGGAGATTCGTTTGCTACTTCTCGATATTCAGTCTCCGAGAGTTCTGCGGGTAGACATTCTCAACACATGAGGGCTTGGCAGAGGTTTGTCACATATCTCTGCCAAGGGCTCTCTCTGGCAGATGGCAACAGCTGTTGGTGATTGAGTCAAAGAAAATACAGGAGGAACCCCTGCAAAACGTCCTTTTTATTACACTAATGACTTTTTCCCTGAGAGTGGTTTTTCGTTGTATCAGTGCATAGTTGTTTTTACTAATGCATTTGCTCCGATCACACAAAAATCTAATAACTCTGTGTAATGAATCATTAACAATTTCCTTAAATTCATTTCAGTGTTTGCATGCTGGTATTCAGTTTATGCTAATAAACCTAAAATATTCATGCCTTTAAGTCTGAGATTGCAGACTGTGTTAAAAAAAATTTGTTTTAGTAAACGTACATTTTAAATCTGCATTTGGTGGAATAATGAGGTGTAAACTCTGCGGGATTATTCTTGAATACAATATTCTAATTTTCTGTTCACTTTCTAAGCTGAGTTCTTTTATTTCCTTCACACCCCATGATCACTTAGCTACAACAAAATGACACATGGTCATGTTTAACTTAAGAGCATTAATTGGTGTTTCGTAATGGAAGAAGATCAAAAGTGATTGATGCTGACCTTTTTCACTTTGATTTATTCACATTGAGATTCAGCCTCTGATTCATTTGCTGAAACAGATATTAGGGATAAGTACCTTATTATCATTATTTTTCATCAAAGAAGGGAAAATAGACTTGGAATTCTAGTCATAAAAAGACACCACTCTGAAGTATAGAGGTTTTCTACGTTATTATTATTATTATTGTTATTATTATTATTATTCAGCATAAACTATGCACCAGGTACTCTGCTCAGTGCTTCTGGTTCCCCATCTCATTTCATCTTCCCCGAAGGCGCATGAGGCCGCTACCATATTATCCTCGTCTTACAGATAAGAGACTGAGATTTAGAGAAGTGAAGCAACTTGCCCAAGTTTGCAGTGTTGCGTAGTGGTTCTCAGCTGAAGACGGTGTTGCCTTCCTGAGGACATTTGGCAATGTCTATAGATGGGGTTTTTTGTCACAACTGGGCAGGGCGGCAACTTTTTCATGAGAAAAAGCCAGGGATACTACGAAACACGCTCCAGTGCACGCGGCAGCCGCCAAGCCCGACAATCGTCCGGTCCAGAACGTCAACGGCGCTGGGCTGAGAAGGGCCGGGCGAGCCGCTGCGGGATGGCGCATGACGGCCACTTCCCAGCGCCGTGAGCGGTGACTTCCGAGCGGCGGTGCGGGGCAGCTGCGGGGGACACTGGGCTTCAACGGCCGGCGTCTCGCCGCCGCGTGAAGTAGTGGCTCTTTGCTTTTCCGCCTCGGGGCTTTCTCGGAAACCCTCAGGGTGCGTCCTCCCTGTTCACGGCCGGGACAATTCTGCATGTCCCCAGACAGACTCAGGCTTAGTTGCCTCCAGTGGTAACCCCCTGGTACAGCGGGCACTTACCAACCCAGTGCCATCTCCCACCCGTGGACGGTTGCCCCGGGGTTGTCAACACCTCTGCCGATTCCAGGCTGTGTCTGTTGCTGAACTTCAGAGAAAGCTTTGGGGCACGGGGGGCAAAGACACGAGCTCCTGAGCTTGAGGGGGAATGCTGGTAACTACGCTGACCCGTTTGCTGTAGCTGGCGGAACTCGGGAACATACACGTTATGGGTTTTATCACCTACCTATCTCACTTCCCACACTCTTCTTCCCAGACTTGCCCCCCAAATAAACTCCCTATACCCCCAGTCCTTATTTTAAGCTCTGCTTTCAAGGGAACTCCAACTAGGATACAGAGCTTGCAAGTCTGCTATGTTATATTGCAGATCCAATTAAAACAGAACCAAAAGCTGGCTGTGTCCCCTAATAAGCAAGGGAAATCAGTCCATTAGCACCTTTTGGCTTACAAGTCCCTCTCCACTTTAAATTTCATAGTCGGCTACTTAATATTGCTGAACTAGGACTCTAAATTCTGTCTGTACTTTATCTTTTCCAAACCCAATAACACATCCCCAGTGATGGAATCAACCTTGTTGTTGCTGTCGTTGTCTGTGCAGAAGTCATATCAGCTTGTGGGAGGAAGGCAGACCTGACCTACAGCAGATTTATGCTGATCACTTGAAATGGGCCTTTGCTACTGTTTGGAAATCTTTCATGAATCTTGTAATAACTTTGTTACAAACTTCTCATTCCTTTTTAGCCCCTAACCTGACTTTGTGAGCTCTTTTCTCCATAATCTCCTTGTACCATTGACACCTTCTTCAAGCATTTTTTTCAACTGCCATTATTATACTATGTTTACTCTCCTTTGATCTGACAGCTCTCTCTCTCTCTCTCTCTTTTTTTTTTTAATCCGCTAGGTTCTCTTTTTACTCCTTCCTCCAACCTGAGCATAAGATTTATCATCTGCCTTTTTCTACACTCACTTTCTGGGTGAGCTCATCCACTTCTATATGGGTGACATCTAAATATCTGTTTCCAGCTCTGATATTTCCCCTAGGTCCCAGGGTCATTTCTCACTGTCCATTTGATTAACCTGTCAGCTCATCTTCTCCGAGGTAGCCCATATGGCTCAGAAGAAGTTAAATCCTCTCCCAAATCCAGGAATGTCCCAGAATGGTCTAAGAAGAATCTCCTCCTCTTGTCCAGTTGGTTCAGCAATTGTCATGCAAACCAGTTCAGTTCCCTGAGATTCAAGGAAAGACTTAATGGGGGTTCTGGGGGAAATTCTTCTTTTATCTTCTGAGAGAGCTTTTAAAAGCAATTCTTTTCCCCTTGCGTTTTCTCAGGATATATTCCCATGTGGCTATGACATCGGGAAGGAAGGTCATTATATTAATACCACCTTGGGTATGAAGCCAACAAATGGAGGAGTGCTAAGTCAAATAAATCTCAAGAAAATGGAGCTTGGAAAACCAGATTAAGTCTGTCCCAATAGGTGCACTACTTTTGGATATCCAGCAATGGGAGTCAATATCTTTCCTGGTTGTTTAAGTCAGTTTCTGTTACTTGAAACCAGAGACTCTTAGTGAGAAAATGTTCTGCCATGTTCTCTTTAAAAGTACCCTCACCTCTGTCCATTCTTCCCCATTATAATTGTCATCTGTTCAATGAACATCAAATTACTGGCATTGTCCTAGTGAAACTACATACTTTCATTCTCTCCTCTTTTTGATTCATCTTTCATATTGCTGCCAGGCCAGTTTTCCTAAAAAACAATTTTTAATATGTTACTTCCATTCTGTAAATTCCTGTAATGATTTCTTTTTGCTTTCAGCTTTTAGTCCAAACTCCCAAGATTTGTTTTTAAGATTTCTCGTAACCAAACTTTTTTATACACTCAGTATGGTTTCTCTGTGTTCCCTAATACTCAATGACAATCTTTTTTCCTAATATTCTGCCAACTGAGAAGTGTTTCCCTAATGAAATTCAATGTGTACTTTCAGTCTCTATTCAGGTTCTAGATTCTCGATAAACTCCTGTTGAATAGGGATAGCCTCTATTTATTCAAACAGTCTTTATTAGGTGCATACTCTATGTTCTAGGTACTCAATAAGGTAGTGAAGCTATAAGGACAAATGTCTGAAAAAGTCTTTCTAGGGGAACAACAGTGGGAAAAAAAGTTGAGAAGCACTGTTCTGGATACTGGGTAAATAACAGTGAACAACAAGGAAAAGAAACTCCTGTTTTATGGAGCTTTTATATGGGAGGAGGACCCACAGGAAACAACATAAATAAGTAAAATGCATAATATGGCAAAAAAAAAAGCAGTAAGTAACAAGGAAAAAGTAAAGAAGGAGATAGGAAGTAGATGTATGGAAGGAAAGGACATTGACACTTGAGCTAAGGTGGCCAAGAACATTTGAGTCAAGGGCTTCTTGAGTGAAGGAGTGAGTGAGAATGTCCCTCCACAAATGGAACAGCAAAGGCCCCGAGGCCTGAACAAACCTGGCATATCGGAGGAGGGGCAAACCAGTGTTGTGGGAGAGAAATCGGGAAAGGATATTAAAAAGCCGTTTCAAAGTGTTCACAGGGCCCAAGTCATGAAGGGTCAAGTAAGGACCTTGTTTTTAACTCTAATGACAAAAGAAGTCATTAGAGTGCTCTGAGGAGGAAATGATATAACTATTGACACTTTTACTGGGCTCACTGTTATTGCTGTGCTGAGAATGGACCGAACAAGGCAAACAGGGCACCAGAGAGATTAGTTGGGAGGTGTATTAGCCTGCTAGGGCTGCCGTAACAAAATAGTACAGGCTGGGTGGCTTCAACAACAGAAATTTATTTCTCACAGTTCTGGAGACTGGAATTCCAAAATCAGAGTGCTGGCAAGGTTTTTATCCTGAGGACTCTTCTCTTAGCTTGTAGGCGACCGCCATCTTGCTGTGTGCTCACATGGCCTATCCTCAGTGTGTGTGCACACTCACGGAGAGAGAGCAGTCTCTTCCTTGCGTCTTCCTACAAGGCACAATTCATCCCAGGGCTCCACCCTCATGACCTTATCTAATCCTAATCATCCCCCTAAAAGGCCCCATCACCAAATACCATCACAATGGGGTTAGGGATTCAAAATATGAATTTTGGGGGGACACAATCACTTAGTCCCTAACAGGAGGTTACTGCAGTAACTGAGGTAAGAGATGGTGGGGAGCTTATATGACATAGTGTGGTAGTGAAGGATAGAAGTGAATATAGTTTTAAAGGTAGAGCAGATGCAATGTGTTGATTGATCTCATGTGGGAGGTGAGAGAAAGAAAGGAGTCAAAGATGCCTAAGGGTTTTGGAAATTCATGGTACTATTTCTTCATGAAGTTTTCAATATTGATAAGTTGAATAACACAAACCAAAAACTAAGACTTTTTGGAACACTGGAATTTGAAAACAAGTAAATGTGTGGGGACATTCTAAACTAAATTAAATTAAATTTTGTTTGACACAATAGTTGGGTAAAACTGGCATTTAGAAAACAGGGGCTGGGGATTTAAACCATCTTGCAAGGCATGGGGCAGTCCTGTAAAACTGAAGAACAATTTTGCCACAAATTCCAACACTACTGTTAAGAAACACTGCTGCAGTTTCTTTTATGTGTGTATTTATTTTTTGAAATCTCTTATTGCACTTCAAGGCAACAGAAAACAGAGTATTTTACTGCCAATTATTGAGGTCCATTCCCTTCCCTCCCCAACTCAGCGAGGTTCTCAGTGCCTTGAGGGCAGATGTGATCTCATGTATTTCTGTCACATCCTCCTAGAGAGAATGGAATACAACGCCTTTATTTTCATGTCTCTCTCTCTTTGTCTCTTCCCTTCTTCCTCTGTCTCCCTGTCTCTGTCATTCTCTCTCTCCCCATATGCAGTATATACTCTCATTTTATCCATCTCTTTCTGGAGTGCAAAGCTGATCCTAACCATGGTTAAGGACTGACTTTTGCTTTAAGGAGTTAGCATACAGGAGATAACAAATCAATATTAGCTCTTATTAATAATAACAGGAGGCATCTAAGATGTCTTGACTGAAGCAAACACATGCCTTAGTTAAAAGGTCTTCTAGCAGGGTGCCTGGGTGGCTCAGTCGTTAAGCAGTTAAACGTCTGCCTTCGGCTCAGGTCGTGATCCCAGGGTCCTGGGATTGAGCCCCGCATTGAGCCCCAAATCGGGCTTCCTGCTCAGCGGGAAGCCTGCTTCTCCCTCTCCCACTCCCCCTGCTTGTGTTCCCTCTCTCCCTGTCTCTCTCTCTGTCAAATAAATAAATGAAATCTTTAAAAAAAAAAAAAGGTCTTCTAGCTGCCACCACTTTGCCTATTCTCTTAAATTCGTATCTTAAAAATAGGATTTAAAAATTACTGTCAAGTTTAAGAAGTTTATTTTCTTAATCTTAACATAACCTCAACTCTTTAATATTTATTTCTTTGTATTCTCTCACAAATTTTGTCCACATGGAGTTGATTTTTTATTAGCAATAATAATATTGAACATGCATTATTCACTGACAATCATTTTGTAAATACATTTCAATGTTTCTACCTGATTATCACAGCTATCATTTTAACAGCTGCATTATAACCCATCACATTTACTGTTAGTTCCTTCCTTTTGGGTTGGATAATTTGTTTCTCATCTTTAATGAGTTATATCTGATGTTTCTGCCTAGTCCTTCTGCCATCGATTTTTCTTATCCTCCATTAGATACAACCCCTCCTCCATGGATCATTGTCTATTTGCTTGGTTTCTGACTATTGTGATTTATGTATGTGTGCTGGCATCAATTCACCTCTCTGCTTTAGCTCTGATCAATGAGAGTTGCTTGATCCTTCTAGCTTTTCTTCGATATTTATATCCCTGGCTCCCAATAGCTGGTGCTTCAGATCCCTGTGGCTCAGGAAGGATTTGTTATAGCTTGAGGCATGTGTGAGAAATCACTTGGATGTTTCGTGGTAGGAGAGAACACATATCCCAGAATAATTGAAACCTTTTAAAGATAAAACCACATCTTTTTTTCTTTCAATATTGTAAAATGTATCTTTACTAAATATTTACATATTTACTAAATTATAGTAAATATGCTCCCAGGGTACCCGTGGATTATTTGATGATAATAAAATATAACAGCTAAATATTGTTTTCAATATTGAAGAAAAGTAAACAAATCCATAGCATTCATAACATTACATCATATGCCTAAATTAGGACAGAGTGATGCTTTTATAGAAGATGTGATCTGGGTTCAAGTAACACTTATCAAATGCAAAGGATTTATTTTTTACTTCAAGTTAAAGTTAAGATTCAATATAGACACAGGTCAGATTCCATGATGAAAACTCAAAGAAACCAACCCAAGTAAGATAACTTTGTAAGGCTGTAAATAAACAGTCTACAGAAGTTAATTTTATATATTTGATAAAAAGGAGGAAAAAACTATTCAACAAGCAAGATGAAATGTTTAGGAGTAAGTGTGAGATCCATATAAGGATCTACATAAAGAACGTTTTTAAATTCTACTGAAACACATAAAGATATAAAGCTTCTGCACAGCAAAGGAAACAGTCAACAAAACAAAGAGGCAACCCACGGAATGGGAGAAGACATTTGCAAATGACACTACAGACAAATAGCTGATTTCCAAGATCTATAAAGAACTTCTCAAACTCAACACCCAAAAAACAAATAAGTCAAAAAATGGGCAGAAGACATGAACAGACACTTCTCCAAAGAAGACATACAAATGGCTAACAGATACATGAAAAAATGTTCATCATCATTAACCATCAGGGAAATTCAAATCAAAACCACATTGAGATACCACCTTACACCAGTTAGAATGGCAAAAATTGACAAGGCAAGAAACAACAAATGTTGGAGAGGATGTGGAGAAAGGGGAACCCTCTTACACTGCTGGTGGGAATGCAAGTTGGTACAGCCACTTTGGAAAACAGTGTGGAGATTCCTCAAAAAGTTAAAAATAGAGCTACCCTATGACCCAGCAATTGCACTACTGGGTATTTACCCCAAAGACACAGATGTAGTGAAAAGAAGGGCCATATGCACCCCAATGTTCATAGCAGCAATGTCCACAAGAGCCAGACTGTGGAAAGAGCTGAGATGCCCTTCAACAGATGAATGGATAAAGAAGATGTGGTCCATATATACAATGGAATATTACTCAGCCATCAGAAAGGATGAATACTCAACTTTTGCATCAACATGGATGGGACTAGAGGAGATTATGCTAAGTGAAATAAGTCAAGCAGAGAAAGTCAATTATCATATGGTTTCACTTTTTGTGGAACATAAGGAATAGCATGGAGGACATTAGGAGAAGGAAGGGAAAAATGAAGGGGGGGCCATTGGAGGGGGAGATGAACTATGAGAGACTATGAGAGACTATGGACTCCAAGAAACAAACTGAGGGTTTTAGAAGGGTGGGGGGGTGAGGGGATGGGTATTAAGGAGGGCATGTATTGCATGGAGCACTGGGTGTTATATTAAAACAATGAATCATGGAACAGTACATCAAAAACTAATGATGTACTGTACGGTGATGACTAACATAACATAAAAAAAAAAAGAACCACCACCACCAACAAAAATACTTAAAATATTCCATAATAAAAACAGTGTGGTACCTGAATAGAATGACAGATCAATGGAATTGAATAGAAAAAAATAAAAGGAGAATTTAGCATATAAAAAAGGTGGCATCAGTAGGATGAAGGTAGATTTTTTCATTGAATGATGTTTGGTCAATTGGTGAGGTCTTAAGCAATGTAAAACTTGATAGCACATCTTTATATGAACACTCCATCCTGCTTCCCTTCTCCCACCCCTCACTCATCCTCTAGACTCATCCTCTAGACACACTCTGCAGTAACATACTTGCACGAAAGGCTTTGTTGCAGGTTCTGCTTTCTAAGGAACATAGGCTAAGGCACTTATTTCGTCTCTAACCTCTTCTTCCCTCTACCCATCTATACTCTTTTCTCATATCTTTTATAACTTGTCAGAGGTTATAATATTTCCCATTCATCACTCTGTTGCCTATAATTATTTTAGTCTTGGTCTTACAGTTATTTAGATGCAAAGCCCACTGTCAGTAGTTGACTGAAGTTTTTCCTCAAGCTGATTCCTTAGGAAGTGTTTCTGGGAACAATATGCCCTGAATTCTTGAATGTTCTAAAACAATTTGTCTATTGTCCTTACACCTGAAAAGCAGTTAGAGTGGGCATAAAAATGTTGAAGTCACAATTTTTCTTTGAAGATATTTTAGGTGTTTCTTTATTGTGTTTTGATGTTGGGAGGTATAGAAAAATCTGAGAGCAATCCTGAGTGCCTGAAGAGTTTTCTTTCTTTTAAAAGTCTATTAACTTTATTAGCGTATTTCTCAGTAAAATACATCTGGGTCATTCTGGGTCAGTTTACTCCGGGAAATTGTACATTGTCAGTATGTGTAAAGTCATTTATTTCAGAAAAAATTTTTGAATAAGTATTTTGTTTTCATTTTACTTATTTTAAAATTTAAAAAAAGTTTTTTAAAGATTTTATTTATTTATTTGACACAGAGAGAGAGAGAGAGAGCACGAGTAGGCAGAGCGGCAGGCAGAGTGAGAGGGAGAAGCAGGCTTCCCGCGGAGCAGGGAGCCGGACGCGGGACTCTATCCCAGGACCCTGGGATCATGACCTGAGCCAAGCAGACACTTAACGACTGAGCCACCCAGGCGTCCCTTATTTTAAAAAATTTTTATCCCTGTGTCTACCACGGGACTTTCAGCCATGTTTACTTCCCTCAAATCCCCTCGAAATTTTTATTTCTGTTGTGATGGTATTTTTCTACTTCATTCCTAAACTCCACTGGCTCATATTTCATCCCTTCTTGCTATCTCTTTTCTAAGTTATTGCATTTTTAAAAAAGATTTATCTATTCATTTGAGACAGAGAGAGGAGAGGCAGAAGGAGAGGGAGAAACTCAAGCAGACTCCGTGCTGAGAGCAGAGCCCCATGCCGGACTCCACCAGATTTGATCCCATGACCCTGAGATCATGACCTGAGCTGAAACCAAGAATCTGACGCTCAACCGACTGAGCCCCCCCAGGCACCCCTAAGTTATTGCATTTCTGTCTTATGCCCTTGTTACACAGAGGTGATGGCTTCATTGGACTTCTTCCCTCCTCTTTAATTCATTGCAAAATATTTGGTCATAAGTTTTTTCTGTTCTATGGCAACTTCTTTCTGGTGAGATTTTTATCTTTCCTCTGTTTTCTTGTTTCTCTTCTTATTTATTTCTCCTCAGAAGACTTTTTGGTATGGTTCTTGTTTTAGTGCCTTTTTAATTCCTCACCAAAAAAGTATGCAAATTTTCCTCAGATAAGTTTGTAGGAGGCTCATGATATGGATGAGTCAAGCTTATGTATTGGGCTAGCTTGAATTTTTCTTGTGATCTAATACAATGAGGCCTTGTTTCTCCCCAGCTTGTGTAGATAAGCAACTATGGTATTTTCTCTTTCTTTTTAAAAATTTTTTCTCTTTAATTTTTTAAAAATTTTTAATTTTTTTGTTATTATTTTCTTTTACCATGAAAGATCTTTCTTTCATTCTACTGCCAAAGAAATGGACTGCTTCCTGCAAATGTGGCTAGCGTGTATGATTCCCCATTTAATCTCATGTTCTCTGCCTCAAGGCAGGTCCAGGAAGCTTATGCTGCTATTTGGTTGTCCCTATTCTCATTATAGCAAAAGGTTTATATTTAAACCTTTTACTTTAGTATCTCCCCACCTTCAGGACATTTATTTTGCTGGCTCTTTGTGAGATCTGCGGCTACCGCGCTCCTTCTGCCTAGTATTCTCAATCTGCTGTTTCCTCCACAGTCTACTGCTTTGGGCAGTCTTCCCACTTTTATGGAGCCTGGAGTTTTAGCTCCTCTCCTAGTTTTACTAAAAGTGGCACTAGAAATAGAATTTGAGGTGCTTTGCTTCCCTTCTCCTGTATTTCTTGCTGCTTTTTGGATAATTTTCAAAAAGAGAAGAGGTAAATGCTGACTTAATGTCACAACGTTCCAAAAGGAAACCCTACGTTTCTCTAGAAATGGTGAATTTCCTCATTAATGCCATCAACAAATGTTTGATTCTACCTAAACGAAAATAGGTTTTGTTCAAATATCAAAAGAGTTTCCTTATCAAGATTCCATTATGACACTCTTTTATGCCCACATGCTTATTACATGAGTATGTGCATGGACTATATGATCACTCACGGCCCGTTAACTCAGGTGATCCATTCACGCATCCCAACCTAAGGTCTCTCCTGTTCTTTCACTTCATATTCCAACTACAAGTGTTCTTGCATCTAGCTGATATTCTTTTCCCTTCAAACTTAATTCTCTCCCAATTTATCACCATGCTCTTGGCTCACTTTCCTTCTATATCCAGCCTAGGCTCGCACATGATGTTCATTTAAACAATTTCTTGGTAGTACGTGATTTCCATAACCATCTACTATATCTGTCCAAGAAAAGCCCAATCCCAGATCAATTGTCTATCTTCTCTTCTCCAATACTGAGTACTGATAGAAAACCGATATCACACAACCAGTGAGATGTGTTACCAGCACAGATAAATGGTTTCTAATCTCAGCCAAGCGGTAGTTATAGTGATAATAACAATCACTAACATTAATTCATTAGTTTATTTGCAGCTTCCTTATGAGAAGGAGAGAGACTTTGGAGTCATTTCGCTTGTATTTGATATCCAGCTCCCTAACTTACTAGCTATATGACTTTAGATAAGTTATTCAACCTCTTGATCTCAGTTTTCTCATCTGTAAAATGGGGAAAATAAGAGTATCTACACCTTAGTGCTATTGGGAGGGTAGAATGAGATAATATGATTAAGGACTAAGATTGGTGTCACACACATAGTTTACACTCACTAAGTGGTACCTAGTGTCAGAATAATTGCTACATAGTTTTAAGACACATTTTCAGACAGACACTAAGTCACAGAATATACTCCAAGGACTATAAATTCCATAAAAGCAGTGTCTTTGTCTGTGTAGGCTGCTATAACAAAATACCAGAGACTGGGGGGCTCATAAACAATAGAAATTTATTTCTCACAGTTCTGGAGGCTGGAAGTCCAAAAAAGGGTGCCACCAGGGACAAATGCTGATGAAGGACTTCTTCTGGCATATAGACTGTTGACTTCTCCTTGCCCTCACATGGCAGGAGGGATTGGGGACCTCTGTGGGGTTTCTCTCATAACAGCGCTAATTTCACTCATGAGGGTTCCATCTTCATGACCTAAGCATCCTCCCAAAGCCTTTCCCCTAATACTATCACACTGGGCATTAGGATTTCAACATATGAATTTGGGGCAGGGGGGACATAAACATTCAAACCATAGCAGTCAGTAGCTATATTGTTACCTTTTGTCTTTCATGGCTGACTATCTAATATTTTGCATAATACTTGGCACATATGAGAGTCTGTTATTCAACAAATAGGTGCTAAATGAAAGAATGAGTGAATGAGCAAATATACTTTCTATAGGTCACACAGCTAATGAGTGGCAGAGTCAGTATTTGAACTCAGATCTCTTAGGCTTGCCAGTCACATTTACTTCAGCTGCATCCTATTGCTCAAAGCAAGTCATAAGACCAACTGGATTTCAAGGGTTAGGGAAACAGACTCCAGTTCTTGCTAAGAAGAACTACAAAGATTATGTGGCCTTAAGTAAACCACCACAGATGTTCTCTCCTATTCCCTACTCAAATCCTTACACTCTCCTTGAGTCTCCTAGCTCTTCGTATATGCCCACTTTTGGAAGGCAAATGATCTCTAAGTTTACAGAGAAAATGGAGAATCTTAGGCAGAAATTACTTATGTTTCCTGCTTCTACCTGGCACTTAATTCATTGTAGATTGTGCCTCCCCTACTCCTTATCTCCCCTATCCCCCAATCCCCCCATCTCCCCTATCCTTGGCCCCATTCCCAGGAATTAGTTGTTCTGATACTTATCTTTTTATTCTTAATTCCAGGGTCAGAGATATACAGGTCTTCTTCCTGAAAAAGGCTGGTCTCTTTACCATTTGGCCTGTTCCCTCTTCTACTTTTTCCTTAAGAAACTTCCATCATCACTAAAATCTTTGAATAATTTAAATATCTGTTTTAAGTTTCATGTCATTTTATAAATATGCAGATATTTTTCCCTCTTTTGGGGAAAAAAAACACCCCAACTTTACCTTATTTTTTGCTTTTAGTCACATGAATATATTTGCACAGAGGTATCTCCACTTACCATCTCTTTTTCTTTACTTTTTTCTATCAAAGAGATATCTCCACTTACTCTTTTTCTGTACTTTCCATTACCAATAAGCTTTTACACCAACATGCCAAAAAACATAAATTGTTTCCACTAAGGCTGCCCATGACTTCCACAATCTAATGTCTTTGCTTGAATCATTACTGGATGCTTCTTTACAATTTTTTTCACTAATTTCTTTACTCATGTATTAAATGTTGGTTTAAATTAACACCTTTAACCCCTTTGCCCATGACTAAAACAATATGACCTCATGCTGGATGATCTCATGCAGTCCTTGGTGTTGACCATTATCTTAATGGTTATATTCTCTCTCCCATGGGCTCTTAGACTCATATCCAACTCCCAAATGGACATTTTCCCCTGGATATTCCACTAGCAATAGATTAGTTCTCCATTACTGTATAATAAACCAACCTAAAATATAGTATCTTTAAAAAACAATAATTTCGGGCACCTGGGTGGCTCAATTGTTAAGCGTCTGCCTTTGGCTCAGGTCATGATCCCAGAGTCCTGGGATCGAGCCCCGCATCGGGCTCCCTGCTCGGCGGGAAGCCTGCTTCTCCCTCTCCCGCTCCCCCCAGCTTGTGTTCCCTCTCTCGCTGTGTCTCTCTCTGTCAAATAAATAAATAAAATCTTAAGATAAAATAAAATAAAATAAAATAAAAAACAACAACTTCTTCACTCATGATTCTGTAATTTGGTGCTCAAATGTGTGGTTCTTCTGCTGGTCTGGCCTGGGGTCACGTAGGCTGCAGTCAGCTAATGGGTTGGCTAGGGATTGGCTGGTCCCAAATGGCCCCATTCATGTATTTGGGGCCTCAGCTCAAAATGCTGGAATGGCTGGAACTCTCTTGCACCATGTTCTCTTTAGTCCTCAGAAGCTAGTTTCTTCACAAGATGATGACAACATTCCAAAAAGGCGAGAACAGAAACTGTAAGACCACTTGTGGCTGAGACTTGCCAGTCACGTGTTACTTCTGCCATGTTCTCTTGGTCAAAGCAAATCATATGACCAGCTATATTTCAAGAAGTGGGAAAATGGACTCCATGTCTTGCTAAGAAAACCTACAAAAAATTTATAACCATATTTAAACTATCACACACACCTTATATTTAACATTCCCCTAACTGATATTTATCATCTTCCTTAAATTTTTGATACTCCTAAATTTTCTGTTTTAATTCACATCCCCCAGGCCAGAAATCTAAGAGCAATTATTGACAACCCTTTTTTGTTTATCAAGTCCAGTTGGTCTCCAGGTTCTGCCAAGTTTATCGCATCACTTTCTCTCAAATTCATTGTTTCCTTCCTTATCGCCTTAGCTTCAAGTTGTATATGCATCTTCAAACTGAAAGTCCAATTTTGCCTCTGTAACCTACTCTCAATATTCCTGCTAGGGAGATCTATGTGAAGAGCAAAATGATCATAATGCATCAAAGTAGATGTATATCCTTTTTTAAAAAAGATTTTATTTATTTATTTGACAGAGAGAGAGCAAGAGAGAGAGCGAGAGCACAAGCAGGGAGAGCTGCATGCAGAGGGAGAAGCAGACTCCCACTGAGCAAGGAGCCAGATGCAGGGCTCCATCCCAGGACGCTGGGATCATGACCTGAGCTGAAGGCAGGTGCTTAACGGACTGAGCCACCCAGGTGTTATTGTAATTATCAGCTCTCAAAGATCCGGCAGCGAGTCAGGTAATAGGAATGAAAAAAAGCAGCGAATTTTAAAGATGTTATGAAGAACACATTTATAGAATTTAAAGATAGAACTTGGAAGTCAAGACACGAATGAAGAGTTAGAGAATTAGTAGTTTGATGGTCTCTCAATGTAGAGAAGCATGGCCCCACTAAAGCAAGTGAAGTCAGAAGAGGATAATTTTAAAGAAAAAAGACGTGGACACTACATCAAAAACTAATGATGTAATGTATGGTGATTAACATAACATAATAAAAAAAAAAGAAAAAAGACAAATCTGGTTGGAGATACATTGACTATGAACATCTAAGTGGAAATGTTCAAGTTCCATTTGTATATTGTAGACTAAAAGAGGCACTCAAGGCTATAAACTATCCTCATAGTGAAGATGGTTTGGTATGGGATGAATGAACTAATGAGAAAAGTAGATCTCTGGGAAATGGTCATGCAGTGGAGATAGGAGGAGAAAGAAGAAAGCAAAGAGGACTGAGAAGGAGCTATCTGAAAACAAACAAACAAAAAACAATGTAAAAGTAAAAATGGGATCTGGATATGGAGGATTAAGCAAGGACGGATACATTAATAGTGTCAAATGTTTTCCAGCATTTCCCAAACATCCTTGAGTTTATCACATTTATACCTGTACATTTATACATTTATATCTATTGCTGTATAACAACATTTTTTAAAACAAAAACAAACATTTGCTATTATCAAATAATTTCTGTGGGTTAGGAATTCAGGAGTAGCTTAGATGCAATGTTTTGGTGTGGGGTCTCTCATGAGGTTGCAATCAAGATGGCAGCCGAGGTGATAGTTATCTGAAAGCCTGACCGGGCCTGGGAGGCTTTGCTTCCAAGATGGCTCACTCACATGAGTAAGAAGTTGGCCCTGGCTGCTGGCAAGAGACCTTAGTTCTTCTCCACATGGATCTTTCCACAGGGTACTTAACTGTCCCTGAAGCATGGCAGTGGGCCTCCTCAAGAGTAAGTGATCCAAAAGAGAAAACAGGAGGAAAACCACAATGATACTTATGACCTTGGCTCAGAAGTCCCACTCCATCATTTTTTGCAATACCCTACTAATTAGACATGTCAGCCCTATTCAACATCAGAGAGGACTAGGCAAAAGTATGAATATCAAGAGGTGAGGATCATTGAGGGCACCTTAGAGGTTGGCTACCAGAACATGCTTCATGTTGTCACCAATCAGAAACTTAGAAGTATTTAGTCTTTCCTACAAAACTACTGACTTCTAACAAATCAAGTTGTTGGAAAAGTTCCTAAAATAATGAGAATACCATATCTTTCTATAATTATTTCTTTTCTTCTTTCTGGTCCATTAAATTTCATTATCAATATATGCTCTGAACTTGTAACTTGCAATGCAGTATTATGAAATAATTGGTGAAATCCATGGGGTCAGTAACCATACGTGAACATTATCCTCCTTAATGAGACATTTAATGTAAAGCAGATGGATTAGTGATGTTTCCTGGCTCATTTGTTGATTATTAATGCTTGTTTTCCTTGTCTTCCTAAAGCATGTAATCTGCTTTAAAGGCACATTGATTTTTTTCCATTTTATTGTAATTTTATGTTTATCCTTTTATCATTTTTAAATGCTCTTCCAGTATGATAAATAAGCAAGGTCTCAATTAATTAACAATCAATTAAATTAATATT
This sequence comes from Phoca vitulina, assembly GCF_004348235.1. NCBI lineage: Eukaryota > Metazoa > Chordata > Mammalia > Carnivora > Phocidae > Phoca > Phoca vitulina. The sequence continues at coordinate 30,023,134 of NW_022589728.1, forward strand.
TCGTGAAAACACAGATGGCATTTTCAAAATAGGCCATTCTTTTCAAATTTGAATGTGTAGAAGAATCACCCAATAAGCCTGTTTACAGATGCAATTTTCAGGGCCCTACCAACAAAAATTAACTCATTAGGTCTGGAATAGGGCCCTGCAAAGAGAATTTTAAATGAGTAGCCAAGATGATTCTGAAATAGGTGGATCCACAGGATGATAAAGACCTGTATTGTTTCTTTTTAAACATTTTTAAAATTTAAATTCAATTAATTAACATATAATATATTATTGGTTTCAGAGGTATAGGCCTGTGATTCATCAGTCTATATAACACCCAGTGCTCATTATATCACATGCCCTCCTTAATGTCAATCATCCAGTTACCCCCATCCCTTCAACCCCCTCCCCTCCAGCAACCCTCAGTTTGTTCCCTATGATTAAGAGTCTCATGGTTTGTCTCCCTCTCTGGTTTCATCTTGTTTTATTTTTTTCCCCTCTTCCCCTATGATCCTCTGTTTTGTTTCTTAAATTCCACATATCAGTGAGATCATATAATTGTCTTTCTCTGATTGACTTATTTCTCTTAGCATAATACCCTCTAGTTCCATCCACATCATTGTAAATGGCAAGATTTCATTTTTTGATGGTTGTGTAATATTCCATTATATATATATATATACACACTACACCCAAAACATGAATTCAATTTAGCTAGTTGACATTTCTGTACTGTCATTTCATTTCTTTTCCCCCCCCACATTTATTCCTTGTGTGCCCTGTGAGTATAAGCCCTTCTAGGTAAGGACAAGATAATTTATTCCTTTATATTGCTCACATTGCCAATTTCACCACTCCCACCCACAGAAAAAAATGTGAGGTGATACCTTTCTGTTCTTTAAACCATCCTGTCTGTGATACTTTGTTACAGCAGCCCTAGGAAACTATGGTTTATATATATATATATATATATATATATATATATATATATATACACATCTTCTTTACCCATTCATCTGTCGATGGACATCTGGGCTCTTTCCATAGTTTGGCTATTGTGGACATTGCTGCTATAAACATTGGGGTGCACATACCCCTTCGGATCACTATATTTGTATCTTTGGGGTAAATACCCACTAGTGCAATTGCGAGATCATAGGGTAGCTCTATTTCCAACTTTTTGAGGAAACTCCATACTGTTTTCCAGAGTGGCTGCACCAGCTTGCATTCCCACCAATGGTGTAGGAGGATTCCCCTTTCTCCACATCCTCGCCAACATCTGTCATTTCCTGACTTGTTAATTTTAGCCATTCTGACTGGTGTGAGGTGGTATCTCATTGAGCTTTTGATTTGGATTTCCCTGATGCCAAGTGATGTTGAGCACTTTTTCATGTGTCTGTTGGCCATCTGTATGTCTTCTTTAGAGAAATGTCTGTTCATGTGATAAAGATGTATATTCTTATGAAAAACTTTCATTAGCTCATAACATCTATATCCAGCATTTGGCAGAATAAATTGGAGAGAATAAAAGGCTTCTGAGAAAAGTAGCTACCAAACATTAGTTCTTAAAAGAATGTACTTTTGACCAAATACCTAAAGGGAAGAACAGAACATTCTATAGTTACTAGCAAAAGCCTGAAGAAAGAGGTACTGTGCAAAGTAGCAAGGTGTGAAGTGAATACCAGTGTTTCTCACCTAGGGTAATTGTAAGGATTAAATGATTTAACGTGAAGTGCTTAGAACTTTAACCGTCATGCAGTAAACTTCCATAAAATGTTCTTGACGATAATGGCACTATAAATTTTATCATTCAGACTGGACCAGAACATGTATTATTCTCTTGGAAACAGTGGTTAAAGATGACCACCCATTCATCAGTGAGTAGGAACTAAATATTGGTATCAGACCCTACTGTGAATATATTCTTAATAGTTTGCAATATATAGATACAAAGAGTGAAGCATATACGGTTCTTATCTCCATGAGTTCAGACATCTTCAAAAAAATACCTAGCTGCTTCAGGTTAAAAAACACAAACAAGAAAAACAAACAGAAGAACTTCTGTATTAGTTTCCTAGGGCTGCTGTAACAAAGTATCACAGACAGGATGGTTTAAAGAACAGAAAGGTATCGCCTCACATTTTTTTTGCATGGGTGGGAGGGGTGAAATTGGCAATGTGAGCAATATAAAGGAGTAAATTATCTTGTCCTTACCTAGAAGGGCTTATACTCACAGGGCACACAAGGAATAAATGTGTGGGGGTAAAAGAAATGAAATAACAGTACAGAAATGTCCACTAGCTAAATTGAATTCAGCTTAGAGTGTGACCAAATTTAATGAATAATGTTTTGGGTGTAGCACAGAGAAGCTGCTCAGCAAATCATGCTCATTACTACCTCACTGCTACTAACCTGGCGTGTTTCCAGAAAGACTTCATATGAAATAAGTAAGAATGGGCCATAAGCAGAAAAATGGCCAGTACAATAAAACTAATAGGGCATATTTGCGTGGAGTCAGTTCTTTTGTTTATAATCTTAAATAATAGGTACAAAGTGGTCAATCATCTTCACTTTTATTAAGTCTTCCCTTTTATTATTCTTATTTTCCTTGGCTCTGACTTTTTGTCTCTTTTAATATTGTCATATTATTATACATCATTTTGTGAGTCCTTTCAAATAGCATTTGGAACAAGATGAGATGTAAGTACAATAAAATGCTCTGAAGGAATTGTCTTGCTTTATTTTGTTCGCCATAAGGAAAATACTTTTATAAGTCAAGCCTTTCAAAAGCTTGAAACTATAAATAAGAAGTATGAGCTAAGGAAAGGTCAAATAATGGATAGAACCAAATCATGTAATTCAGATAAGATTTTTTTTTTATGAGAGAGTAGAATTTTGTCAATTTAGTCGATTGTAGGTTTAACAGGAGAAAAGGTCACAGACCCATAGTGGCATGCACTTCATATAATAAACTAAGAAACAGAAGTGAATAATAGTGATTTATGGGATTCCTCTTGATTCTGACATTTCATTATTTTTATACAGAAATAGCATTTCTAGTGCATGCTTTTGGCATTATGTTTCCTCATCTTGCTCTGAAATAATATATACACTGCAATGAGCCATCTCATTTTATAGTTTTCTGACTTCAAAAGTGTGCTATTTTCAGTTGTGTTTCTGAAAGTATGGAAAGGAATGGCATAAATATGAAATCGAAGACTCAAAACTGACTTCTTACAAATTACGTACACACACGCATACATACACAAATACACACAAACCATTTCACTAATTGGCATACACAGTTTTAAAAGAAATAACAAAATTAAAATGATAAGGTTTTATTCTTCCTTTTTAGCTGAGTTTTTTTACATCAAAAATTTAATTATGCTTTTGAACAGTATGATTACTTAAGAACTAGAGAACAGAGCTTCATTTGTAGCAAGATATTAATATGGTTCTCCTCCTTGCCTCTCAGTTCCTTGTTTAATATAGAACTTTGTCATAAGTGATAACAGGGCCCAGAATTTTAAGTAGGATGGAGAAAATTTGTTGTATGTGACAAAAATCTGTGGCCCATATATTATGATTTGGCTACAAACTCATCATATGGTTATGACTCTGACCTCTAGTCTACCACTTCAGGATAGCAGTGGTGTAGTCAGATTGGACCTGGCATTAAATCTTTACTTTGACACTCAGTTGGAAGAGGTACTTTACCTTTCTCAGCCTCAGTTTCTCCATCTGTAAAATGAAGATGATGATGCCCATTTGATAAGACCTTGAAGAAAATAAAAATGAGATAATATATGTGATAAATGTTAGGCATTACCTCTCGTAACTCTTTCCAAGAATAGTTCAAAGGTTAACTGAATGAAATTAGGGTGTTTAAAAATAAGAATTATTGAAAATTAGACTCAGAGGGAAAAGTGGTGATTAGATTGGCCAATGCCTTCTCCAAGTAAACATCTTTGACTTTAGAGCTTCTGCTTGAAGACTGTCGGTAAAGAAGTATTCACCATCTGCCAGTGTAGTTGGCTCTATGCTGAACTGTTTTAATTACTACCACATTTGCTATGTCATTTTATGAATAAAATATTGACATGCTGCTTCTACACTCACATTGGAAAAGGAGATCACATTCTTGCAATACAAGGCTGGGGACTTTACACTTGCAATGACTATGGTTCCCATGGCAAGGAAAATATGGCAACACCATGATATCTACATGAAATATTGCATGCCTGGGAGGGCATCCTTTATAAAACAGATGGTTCTTTGTTGAAAACAAAATACGATGATGGTGTTTGCATGCAAGAAATTTTATACTGTTTAATTATAGGAATCAAACTCGTTGTAACTGTTTTGGAGTGCAAAGCTTCTTCAAATCTGAGGGAAATTTCCTACTCTTAACTCTATATAATTGAGAAAAATGAGAGAGTGGTAAAATATCACTTTAATGAATATCATAATGATGCCCAGATCTATGAAACAAGACTGTGTGCAAGTTCAGACACATGATCCATTGTTAGTGTCACCTGTTGATCTGGTTTCAATATATACTGTTGAGCCAAAAAGTTAGTATAACTGATGCTATGTCTACGAGGCCCTTTCTCTTTAAGAGTTCATCTTTATTAATATTGCCTTGACATTTATCATTGCATTGTAACTGGAATTCAATGCAGTGGAACACTTCTTTAAACTTTAACAGATATGAGGAAAGAATGATTATCTTGGTTTTAGAGAGAGTACGGAGATCAAGTAGATTAGTAAAATCATGGGGGAGAAAGGGGAAAATGGGGAAGTATCTGAGTGAGAGGCATCTTTAGTTGATAAATGAAAATAAATATCCTCTCTCTCAGTGACTGTCAACTGGGGTAATTTTGCCCAGGGACATTTGGAAAGTTCTAGAGATATTTTTGGTTGACACAGCCTAGAGAGAGGTGTTACTGGCATGTAGTGAGTAGAGGCCAGGGATGCTGCTAAACACCCTACAATGCACAGGACAGCCTCTCACAGCAAAGAATTATCTGACCCAAAATGTCAATAGTGTGAAAACTGGGGACCCTACAATTTGAAAGTCTGAATTACATCCTCTTATACACATTTTATGAATAGATATATCTATAAAAGTTGGACTTGTAATAAAGCAATTTTTTTTTTTCAAAGATTTTATTTATTTATTTGAGAGAGAGAGAAAGCACATGAGAGGGGGGAGGGTAAGAGGGAGAAGCAGACTCTCTGCTGAGCAGGGAGCCCGATGCGGGACTCGATCCAGGGACTCCAGGATCATGACCTGAGCCGAAAGCAGTCGCTTAACCAACTGAGCCACCCAGGCGCCCCTGTAATAAAGCAATTTTTATATTTTATCAGCATCATTCTTATGGGATTCTACTCAGATTGTATAATTTAAAATATAGTTACTTTCTGAATTTTACATGAAAATAAGATTTTCAGGGTGGTAAAACCTATCGTCAACAAATAGTAACCTCAGAACTGTCTTCCTCTAAATATAGCAGAAGAGCAAGAATATGCAGCCACCAAATTTGGAAATACCTTAAGCCCATTTATATCCCTGCAGATTCTATGACTGCTCTGGGCAATAGCAGAAAAACCCAATCAACATGGGACACAGAAGTAATGGTAATATAAGTTGTAAATATCGGGACAGTAGTAAAGACAGCTAAACTGAGCTCAAAATTGGAGAAATGTCTGGGAGCTGGAGCAAATCAGCTTAGCCTGGGGGAATTAAGGCTCACGAGTTAAAAATAGGAAAAATAACTCCAGAAACAGAGCTGAAAGGAAATCAACAATCTTCAGGCCTTAGACTATTGACCCCAGAATTCTCATGTTTGGTCAGTTATTACCATGCAACCATAAAATCCTGGTGCCATTCAACAATAAGTGCTTATTTTCCATGGGTCAGCTTGTTGGTGGCAGTTGGCTGATCTAGACTTCACTGGATGGCTCTGCTTTAAGCTTCAGGCTTGACTGTGGTTGGCTCCACTTGTCTATATTCTGGGGCAAACAGGTATGCAGAAGAATCTCTTTTCATGGCAACGGCAGATACACAGGAAGACAATTGCACAAGCGCATTTCAAGCTCTTGCCAATGGCACATCTGCCAGCAGCCCATTGGTCAAAGCAAGTCGTGTGGGCCAGCCCAAATTCTAAAGACAGGGAAGAATACTCCTATGGAGGTAGAAAGGGGAATGAATATTTTTCAACAATAATGTAGCTTTCTACTTCATCTATAATTGAGCCCAGCTTTTTTGAAGCAATATAGCTTTTATTTATTCAACTGCAATATCCTATTTTTATTCCTCAGAAAGAAAGGATGATATAGGTAATGAGTAATGTCGTTGGATTCCTAGGTCTAATATTATTCCCCCTTTCTACCACTGATCACGAAGCTGAGCATATCAGTTTTTCTGCTGTTTCATCTCTCCCATCTGCTACATGTAGATAACATTTGCTGTTGACTTACTACTGTATGTCTTCCAAGAAGCAAGGTAACTCAAATTCGCTAGAAAACCTTCAGTGGAAGGCAGTAATGAAGGACTCATCATTATTTAATTGTTTAGCCTCAATAATTTTTCTGCATTTCCTTGACGTTATTTCGAATGTTTTCAGAATGGAGAAAAAAATTTGTCCAGACAAGCATTTGATGCTTTTCCTCATCTCTCTCTCCAAAGGATACTATTTTGAACTTGTTTAGCATTTTAGTGAATCCATTAACCTTTCACCCTAGACTTAGCAAATGGGTCTAATGGTTTAATTCTGTTCCCTGTGGAATCTAAAACTACATCATAAACTGCATCATGTTAAGACATTAATTATAATGTATTTTCACACCAAATTCAGAGTTAGGATAATGAAAGTATAGAAAATAGGTGCTGGAGAAGCCAAAGAAATTTGTCAGTCTTGGCACTTGCTAGTTTTGGTGTGGCTGCGTTAACTCCTGTTGATGGAAATGGTATATACCAACAAAGGGGCTAAAACAATAACTGAATTTTTAAAAATACCCACTTAAAATAAACTTGTTCTCTTTCCTGTGTGAGATTGCCACCTATATCCTTTATTTAATCTGTGACAAGTCTTAAGTACTATTGGTTTCTCCATATGCTATAATGTTCACAGTTTGGAATTAAAAGGAGTTTCTCAGAAAGAAGGATCTCAGTTTCTGAAAAGAAAGGTTAGTTGTAAAAGTCAGTCTGCTTTTCTGTTGCCTCATTTCATTTCCTGAATCAGTCCTGAACAGCAGGAAACATATTAATGGCCTCAGCAGGTTATTCTGAGGGGAGAAAAAAAAAAAAAGTTGGACTTTGTTTCCTCTACTCCCCACACAGGTGTGGTTATCGCTAGCAAATGGCATTACAAGAGAACAAGAGCCGCCTTGTGCCTGACCTGCTGGATCGCATGCCTCAGCTCCACACCTCCCACCACACACATCGGGGCGAAGGAAATGCCTACCTTGTGCCTCAGCTCATGTTCTGCCTACCATCTGGCACCTGAACATCAAGGTCCTCCGGAGGGATTTCATCATCGTGGACGTCCATATCTCACTGGAGATCCCAGTCCTTTTGTTCTGCTACCTAACTGACCTTACAAAGGTTTATCTTATAACCAGGTGGATTTCCTCCATTTTCTTGTATTAGATCAAGGATTTCTTTCCAGTCCAATTTCTAATATTGTGGAGGTAGCAGAGGACTTTATCTAGCTAAGGCATTAAAGTTTCTGATGAGCAATAACTTCAAGGAAAGGAAAAATGTAGATGCAGATTCCAACATTTCTCACAGTAGTTATTTGATGAAAACATCATGTTATTAGAAGTCTTAAATAAATCATTGGCTAAGTGAGCCTTTATTATTTTGTGAGCTGGAAGTGGGTGAGGAGGGAACATAATGGCTAGTGATAATATGACATCCACTCTGTTGAATTACAGTGGCCTGTCATCAAAAGATATTACTTATATTTCTTGTCTACTAAATAGGAGACAAGAAGAAGTTTGAGCAGAGAGCTATTACTTACATTAAAAAAAAATCTGAGTTTCTGGTTTTCTATTTGAACTGGAGTAATAGTTTGTTATTTTACTAAATAATATTCACCAATAATATATTGTACATAGTGCTCTCTTGCTTTTCTAATTCTTTTAGGTATCTGTGGTTTCATTTTATCTTTCATTTATAATGATATTTACTTCTGTTGACTGTCCACTTTTTCTTGATTTGACTTACTGAGAGTTTCTCTTTTCATTCACTTCACTCTATAAATATTTTGAGCACCTATATTAAGTGATTGATTCTAAATGTTGTCGGTTTTCTAACTCATTAGTTTTTGCCTTTACCTTTATTCATCTTGTTTGCTGCTTCCCTTGAACTTCATCTCTTATTGATGTGTTTTACTTTATATTACTTTGTTTGATTATGAATCCTTTTATGCTTCTTTAATGAAAATGTTAATTTCTGTATTTCATCTTTTTAAAGCAATAGTAGCAGTTAATGTTATAAATTTATGTCTGAATATGTTTAGAGGTGTAATCGACATATTGTTCACTTGGTCTTTATTACATATGCCTCTTTTCTAATAGTGAGCCCACACAACATTTAATGAGTATGAACCTAGGACCCTACAGTCCCAACTGATTAGACAAGGGTGGACATCTCATTCAACTGGACCAATCGTATTTTTCTCACCTGAAGATCAGATTTGGAAAAGTGACTCCAGTAAGTGTCTGCTAGACTCCAACTGGGATTTAAGAAAAAGTCAGAATTGGAACGACCATGTTTAACCCATGATCAGCTGGAACAAAAAAAGCTAGGATGCAGGTAAGCCTATGCACAAAGAGAGGAAGAACAGAGAGACTATGCAAGGTGAGACAGAAAGATAGAGAAAGAGGTCACTTTTATTCTTGTAAGATTTCCTGTTCCTTCAATAGTTTGTCTTCTCTTCCAGACTTTTGTTTCCATTTTACTTAAGCTAGCCAATTAGTTTATTTTCTTGCAACAAAACGATTCCTAACACAGTAATTCTTTCATTTTATTTTAAAACAATGTAGTCATTTTTTTCATTATTTTAAACTTAAACAAAATTTTTAGATACTGTTTGGTTCACATGTTAGCTATGGGAAAACTAGCCAATTAGTTCATCTATCTGTGCTACAGTTTATCTGGTAAAAGTAACTTGAGTTTTCAGTACAGTTTCTGGATTTCTCTGCTCCTTTCAATAACATTCATAATTATTTTAATGAAAAGAAGTAAGGTGTTTAAATGGAAAGAGCATGTATTAGTTTCCTATTGCTGCCATAACAAGTGAATGTGACCCTGGTGGCTGAAAACAACACAAATTTATTATCTTACATTTCTGTAGGTCAGAAATCTGAAATGGGTTTTATGGACTAAAATCAAGGTGTTGGCAAGGCCTCATTTCTTCTGGAGGCTCTAGGGATAGCTTACCTTTTCTAGCTTCTCAAGTCCACTTAAATTCCTTGGCTGTGGTCCTTTCTTTCATCTTCAAAGCACATCACTCTGAGCTTTGCTTTCCTCATCACATCTCTTTTCTGCTTCTGAGCTTCCGTCTTTCTTTTACAAGGACCCTTGTGATTGCTTTAGACCCACGCAAATAAACCAGGATAATTTCCTCATTTTATAATCCTTAACTTAATCACATCTGCAAAGTTTCTTTTTGCATTTAAGGTAACATATTCACAGGTTCTGGGGATTATAATGTGGATATCTTTGAGTGGCTGTTACTCAGCCTATCTAAGAGCATTAGATTAGGGGCAATTTATTCAATGTCAATGCTGTAACTTATTAATCTTAAGCAAGTTACTTAAATTCAGTGTGTTTCAGTTTCTATATCTGTAAAGTAAGGGACTTATATTAATCACTTTTTACAAACTCCCTTCTTAGGCTAAAATTCTTTTTCTAGGCTACCATGAATAACACATAAAATAACACTAAATTGCCAGCATAATTTTGAAGATGGTTATTTTTTCTCAAGAATAATTCACTAATTTTAACTACTAGGTTTCTTAATTTCAGGCAAGCATTTAAATGTTCCTTCTCGTTTAACATGAACAGCATTCTGCTTCACTCTGTGTAATCATTTTGTACTTTCTTAATGACAGTGTTCCTCATTCTTATTCAATACTTCCTTTCCTTTCTAATGCTTTTCCTGTTCCTTCCCCCTCATACTACCCTACCTCCTAATTCTCTTAGCTAAAAAAAAAAAAAAAAAAAAAAAGTTTGTAAGACCATCTAATAGATGATGTCTTTTAAGGATGCTTATTTTAAATAAACATCCCATTGTTTTTTCCATTATCACTAGCTGTTCTCTAGTCCCTACCCACCCATGGCACCAACAGGACATGAGTCAGATAACAACTTCTTATTTTTATTTTTTAAGTAATTAAAAAGCCACTGGGTGAAAGCATAGATAGCAATGGTTAAAATGTAACATTAAGGAGTTAGCATGCTAAGTTTTTATTAACAATTACCAGATTTTCTCATAGTGAGTCTACTAGATTAGCTAGTCTACTATCCAGTACCAAGGGAAAGGGGAAATAAAGCAGGCACATTTCAGGGGAGGCGTGTTGTAAAATATTCAGACAAGAACACTTGGGAAAGGATGTTACAATGGAAAAACTTAAGAGGGAGCTTTAGAATCAAAAGAGGGCCTGACTACCAAGAGGCTGGCTATGGGCTCTGAATAAATCTCCTTCACTGCCCCATCTTGCTTGGAGGTGCTGGGAATATTACATTTTCCATGGTTTCCCAGGGAATGTCTGTGAGAAAGGGCCATCATATAAACCTCTGATTCTCCTATTTAAATCTTAAATATGAACTAGATAATCACAACCAACAAATTAGACAACCTAGGAAAAAATGGATAAATTTCTAGAAACACAAAACCTACCAAGACTGAGTCATGAAGAAATAGAAAATCTGAACAGACCAATTATTAGTAAGGAGATTGAGTCAGTAATCAAAAACATCCCAACAAACAAGGATCCAAAACTGAATAGTTTGTTAATTTTACCAAACACTTAAAAAAGAATTAATACCCATTCTTCTCAAACTCTTCAAAAAAAAAAAAAATAGAAAAGAAAAAAGAACACTTCCAAATTCATTTTCCAAGACCAGCGTTACCCTGGCACTAAAATCAGACAAGGACATTATAAGAAAATGGAATTACAGGATGAACATAGATGCAAAATTTTTCAACAAAATATTAACAAATTAAATTCAACAGTACACTAAAGAAATAATACACTGTGATCAAGTGGGATTTATTTCAGGAATGCAAAGATGGTTTAACATCCACAAATTAATGTGACTAATTTTTAACAAAATGAAAGATAAAAATCTGATCATCTGAATAGTTGCAGAAAAAGCATTTGACAGAATTCAACATCTGTTCATGATAAAAACTCTCAACAAACTGCTTATAAAGGGTACATACCTCAACATAATAAAATCTATACATGACAAACCCACAGCTAACACCATATTCAATGTTAAAAAGCTGAAAGCCTTTCCTCTAAGATCAGCAACAAGACAAGGATGACCACTCTCATAACTTTTATTTAATATACTTCAGGAAGTCCTAACGAGAACAATTAGGTAAGATAACAAAGAAATAAAAGATAAAGAAATAAAAGTCATCCGATCTATTTCTATTTGCAGATGATGTGATATTGTATATAAAAAACTCCAAAGACTCCACCAAGGAACTTTTAGAACTAATAAACTAATACTAATAAATTCAGTAAGTTGCAGGATACAAAATCAATATACAAAAAAAATCAGTTGCATTTTTATATGCTAAAAATAAGCTATCAGAATGAGAAATTAAGAAAACAATCCCATTTACAATTGTATCACAAAAAATAAATACCTAGGAATAAATTTACCCAGGGAGGTGAAAGATCTGTACACTAAAAACTATAAGACATTGATGAAAGAAATTGAAGAAGACACAGATAAATGGAAAGATACCCCATACTCACGGACCAGAAGAACTGATGTGAAAATGTACTTACTACCCAAAGCAATCTACAGATTCAATGCAATTCCTGTCAAAATTCCAATGACATTTTTCACAGAAATAGAACAAACAATCCTAAAATTTGTGTGGAACTGCAAAAGACCATGAATAGCCAAACCAGTCTTGGAAAGAAGAACAAAGGTGGAGGCATCATACTTCCTGATTTCAAACTATATTTATAAAGTTATAGGTGTGCCTGGGTGGCTCAGTTGGTTAAGCATCTGCCTTCAGCTCAGGTCATGATCCCAGGGTCCTGGGATCGAGTCCCACATTGGGCTCCTTGCTCAACAGGGAACCTGTTTCTCCCTCTGCCTGCCACTCTCTCTCTCTCTCTCTCTCTCTCTCTCTCTGACAAATAAATAAATAAATAAAATCTAAAAAGTTAAAAAATGGCCAGAGAAACTGAATAGACATTTTTCCAAGGAAGACATACAAATGCTGAGCAAGTACATGAAAAGATGCTCCATATCATTAATTATCAGGGAAATGCAAATCAAAACAACAATATTACCTCACTCCTATTAGAATGGCTATTATAAAAAGTCAAGGGATGACAAGGGTTAGAAGGATGTGGAGAAAAGGGAACCCTTGTATACTGTTGGTAGGAATGTAAGTTGGCACTGACACTATGGAAAACACTATGAAGGTTCCTCAAAAAATTAACAAAATAGAACTACCATATGATACAACAATCCCACCTCAGGATATATATCTAAAGGAAATGAAAATAGGTTATTGAAGAAATATCTATACTCCCATGTTCATTGCAGCAGTATTTACAATAGCTAAGATATAGAAACAACCTAAGTGCCCATTGATGGATGAATGAACAAAGAAGATGGTATATAAACACATACATATACAAATATATCTAAAAAAGAAGGAAAGCTTGCTGTTTTCAACAACTTGGATGAACTTTTAGGGCATAATGGGAAGTGGAATAAGCCAGACAGAGAAAGACAAATATGGTATCACTTATATGTAGACTCCAAAAAAATAAATAAAAGCAAAAAAAAAAAAAAAAGAAGTCAAGCTCATAGACACAGATTATAGAAAACTGATTTCCAGGGTGGAGTGGAAATAAGGAGAGGTTGGTGAAAGTGTATAAACATTCAGCCACAAGATGAATAAAGTTTGAGGATTTAATGTAAAAACATGGTGACAATAGTGGATAACAAGGTACTAGTATAATTGAAATTTGCTAACAGAGTAGAACCTAAAGTTCCTACTGAAAAAAAAAGAGTAATATGTGAGGGGATGGGTGTGTTAATTAATTTGATTGGGGGAGTCCTTCCATAATGTATATGTAGAGCAAATCACTACAATGCATACTTCAAATATCTTATAATTTTGTATGTCAGTTATTTCTCAATAAAGCTAAAATTTAAAAAAAATTATCAAGCTTATAAGAGTAGTTTGAACTTTATATATTTACTATTTTTGCTTCTAAGTGTCTCTTAATTTAGCAGTTTCCCAGCTCTGTCAAATCATAGTGACCTTTCATCAAAAGATATTACTTATAGAGCCAACATGTCTGGGTCAGTTACACCCTCTCATCCTTCCTTTAGATTAGTCTTTTTTTCCTCACAAATCTTTATAGAAAGTGATTTTTCTTCAGCTGCTTGAAAATGTTACCATCATGAACATATTAACATAGAATATATCATCTGGACCATGAACCAGGAAGAAATCCAAGCTATATTTACTGTTGTTACTCAATATGGCTGTCCTGTTCACTGCTCTTTTAGAAGAGCAATGAGAATATCCATCCCAAACATCAAGAATTTATGGCTCAATAAAAGGAAGGTATAATTAAGAAACTTGAGCATCAACATTCTGAAAGTAAGCTAAAAAGTTTGAGGTAAATAGGCACAGATATTTCAGCTGCTATTTCTCCAGAAATGTGTCTTTTCCTGAAAAGTTTCTGTAGCCACTGAGAGACTGAAATGTCTGATCCTTGTTGCCCAAGTGCAATCAACTCACACGTGGCCTTTTTTGGAAGAAACTCAAGCAATACTCCAGCATGAGAAAACTATTCCCACAACTATCAAGATGCTACTTCACAGCTGTAATGGCCACAACTAATTCTTCCAAGGAAATTATGTTTTTATGGAGAAATTAAGGCAAAAAAAAATTTTTTTAAAGAAAATCATGAAGAACTTGACAGGACTTATGCAGCCAGTTAATTCTGAAATGTAGTTACAACCAGGTTCATTGTTCTCTCTTGACTACCTTTATGACCAGACGTTTCTACTGAGTCTAATTTTTAAGGCATGCAAATTACAGGAGGCTTCAGAATGCCAATAATAGCATGCTGGGGTTAATTATTGACTCAGAAGGGAGAATGTCAACTACTGAATCATCAACATATCTCTTGCCACACCTAGGGTTTTCTCTGGATGACTTCCATCCAAGTGTTGACAAAACTTGACCTTGGATAGTTGCTGAGATTTGTTGGGACTATGGCCAAAGGTGTTTACGTGCCAGGAGGACAGGCTCCACATTCATTAGCCAGGTTATTCTGCTCCACATATGGCAAGAAAAGTACTTTCTGACTTTTCCACATTAATGCTGATTGAAAGCTTCCAGACAAAAAGGCTCTTATTACCATAATCCCACGCAGTGCCCTGGATTCTATCCTGATGTAAACCTTAGTGTGTAGCAAATTCGAAAGACCAAGGCTCAAAGATGGGTCACCTAGGAAGGATAAGCATGCCCATTTCTTAAAGTTAGAATACAAGCCCACAATCAGAATACTAAATTTATATCTTCTGAATGGTCTTGGCAGCAATCCTAGTGGGGTGGGAGAGTGCATTCTTTTCCAATTGAATTAACTGGAGCCAAAAGTACATTTCTGACCCCAGCTGTGCTCCTGATTTGTCTGGGGAAAGGCACTTAACCTAGAGTCTCCCAATTCTCCTTGGAACATAAAATCATTAAGTAACTGACCTTGAAGGTTATTGTGAGGAATGATGACATTTTAAGAAGGCTTGTCTTTGGGAGAAAGGGTGCTTCACAGCAGTCTCAAAGGCCTTGGTGCTTCCACAAGGGGTGGTAAATAGAATAAAGAGAGTGGAATAACAGTCATAAAAAGGGCATTATAGAAAAAGACTAAATAATGTTGTCTAGCCTGTTAAAACCTTTTCTTGCTGCTATTACCTATAATTTCTAGGTCAATTATGCTAATGTCAACCCAGGGTCTAACTGAGTTAAGGAAAGAATACAGGAAGATTTGTATTGACATGATGTCAAGAGAAGGGTGGCATGGGGTATGGAAATGACTCATCATGCCTCCATTTGGATATAATAGCTTGCTTTGGTGCAAGCTTCTAATAGGGCCTGGTGGTTAACCATATCCCTATGGAGTGAAACTTGTGTCTCACTAGATCACAAATCCCAGAGATAACCAGTTTTACAAGATGTAAGTTTGATAGCAAACTTTTAACAATTCTCCAGAAAGTATCCTTTGAAAGAGTTTAGAAAATTGGTCAACAGTAAAACAAGATGTATGCTTTCTGCATGCCAGGTCAGGAGGAGTAAGCTCTTTAGACTTAATCATAAATTATTGTCAGGTCATAAAGCAAATTCAATGAGATGAACAGAAAATTTCTAATATGAAAAAATGAGATGTATTAATTTTAAAATTAACACATAAATTATCCTGCCCCATTTTTCCTCCAGGAAGTCTTCATAACCCAGGAACAAAGATTTACGCCTTATTCCCCCCTTTCCCCGTCCATGATGACACATTCTCTTAAACTCAGGTATGTGGGTCTCAACACAAATAAATTTCCCTCCATGTAGAAAACTGTCTGGAGAGAGTAAAGAATTTTTCCCCAATAACTGGAAATATGAGACTGTGAGTAGGACAACTAGGCCCTTCCTTTTGGAATCGCTCTGTCTTCCTTTCCATGGGGCCCATCACTGGTGGAACTTTATCTGGATAGGTGTAAGTTTTTGTTGAATCTTGTGTAAGGGAAAGGGATGAGCAGCTTTCCTTGATATGTCAGCACCATGTTGATTCAATTTTGACATGTAATGTAGTAGGCAAAGTATGCATTCCTAACCGCAATTTTTAAGCATAGCCTCCATGTTCAGAGTGAACACCACCTACAAATGTCTGGGTGCTGTGGTTGGGGAGATAGCTCCTTGCTCACACCTCGCTCTAAGAGGTAAAGATGGGTAACAATTGGGCGGATAATCCCTACACTCCCTTAGCCACAATAACTAGTTGTTCCAGCCTCTTTCTCTCCCCATTTCCTAGCACTATGTGGCAACTGAGTAGATGTATTTCCAAGAAGTCTAAGCTCCATTCTCTGATATCTCTCTGATGCCCCAAACCTTCACAGGTGTGTTTAGCTTCTTTGTTATTGACTGTAGATTTTCTTCTTGGGAGCAATTTACCATGAAATGTCCATTTCCCATCCAAGCAAAGCAAAAAGATGTGTACAAGTACAAAATAGTGAAAGTTATTGAAGTAGAAGATGAATAACATATTACAGAATGTTACAATTAATTGTACGAGGAGACTGACCTAGATCACATATTATGACTTCAAATATAGGGAGGGAGAAGAAGAATAGAGGAAAGTAGGTAATGCATGCTGATCAACAAAATTTTATTCTTAGAATTGATAATGTGGAGAATTTGGTTAAATATCTTCTTAAAATTTTAAAGCAGCCAATGGTGTAAGACAGAATTAGAATAAAAAGGTAACATGAAACCTGTTAGTTGTAATAATCAATTTAAAAATTAAATGACCCTATTAAAAGAGATTTTCAGATTGAGTCAATTAAACTATTCTGTTTACAAGTAGAATTTTGTGAATGAATAGTCGAAAACAAAGCTATTCATTTAGAATAAAAGCACAAGATGAGTAAGAACATAGTAGACAAATACAAACACAAAGAAACCAGATCAACATTCAAATGGGCAGAGGGTCCTTTTTAGTTAATGTACAGTATAGCTTGATTTACTAATTCCAACATTTTTTGAGTGCACACTATGTGCCGTATACTCTTCTAGATGCTGAGGATAGAGTGGTGAGCCAGACAGATCAAAGTATAAAGGAAAATAAAAGGGCAAGGGGACAGAGAATGATATAGAGGTTAGGGTGGAGGGGATGAAGATATAGTAAAGAATTATTTTGCCTAAAATATGTAAAGAAAACCACTGATAGAAATAGAAAGAGAAAGAGAAATACAGTTCCACTACATCTTCTTTAATACATTCACTCACTTTTTGACAGACCAACAGGTAGATATAAAAAGGTGATATAGAGAACTTTAACAATGTGCCATCAATGATATTGACCTATTGATGTATAATGTACACAATCTCTGTACTTTACAAAGAGAAATCATTTTCCTCAGGATCTGTATTTTAAAAAATATACTACCTACTATGTCACAAAAAAACACAATAAGTTCTCCAAAGCAAAAATTACACAGGCTATGTGTGTAATAAAATTAGTCTTTAATAAAAAAGTATAACCCAAAGACTGTGAACATTAAAAACTCCCTTATATAATTCTTGAATAAAATAACTTAAGAAAGTGACAATGGAAAGTACTACATGTTATAACACATGAGAGGCAAAGAAGTCCAGAGACAAACTCATATCATTGAATGCTCTCATTTATAGGCAAACCAAAAGGAATACAAATGACCTGAAGCCAGAATTTCCCAGAACGGGTGTCCTGGGAAACACCATGTCACAAAATGTTAGTAGTATACTATAGGAAGTATGCTATCCTGCAGAGAGTATACTATTCTATACAAAGTATACAAATTATACTTCACTATTCCATAACTTACTGAAGTATACTATACCCTAGAAAGTGTTCCAGGGTAAAAACAATTTGGAGAATGCTATGTTCCAAAAGCTATACATTTTTTAATTTGAGACTTCCTCAGTATCTTTAATGGGATAATGAGCATTGTAAAGCACTAAGAGGAAATGTAATATTCACTGCCTTCCAAACTATTTGATCAGAGAAAATTTTTTTTCATAGTGTACATATTAACATCTCAGAGCAAAGCTCTTCTCTTAGGAGTTATTGGACAGTTAGGTAGTCAGGGTCAGGGTCGCCAACAAAAAAATATGGACAGCTAAAATAAAACATCACTGACACCCTGTTTTGCAGCTTAGACAGGACCACGCTAACATTCTGCTTTGCAGCCTTGACAGAAATGACTTCTGCAAAATGTCCTAAAACAAGGTAATTAACCACAAAGCATTTGTCTTTATCATGGGCAAGGGGCAGTTAAGACATAAGCCCCCAGATGTCAGCAAAAAAAGACCATCAGCATGTTGACAGTAACCTAAGAGGTAGACAGATAATGACCAAAGCCCTGATTGGCACGATTCAACATACCCTGATTCCTTAAGATAGTTCTGCAAAAGAGATCACAAAAACCCCTAAACTTAGGAGCTCCAGGGGCAACCCACTCCAGCCCCACTCCCTCTCCTGGAGCTTTATACTATCACTCAATAACCTTTGCTTTGCTGCCCACCACTCTTAGTCTGGTCTACCTCTTCATTCTTTGAAGCGGTGTGACCAAGAACCTTGAGCACTAAAGGCAGAAAATGCCTTCAACATTCTGAGTGGTTTGGGAAACATAGAGATGAGCATTCAATTTAAGAAGCATTAAGAAAGAAGGAATAATAAAAGTGAAATAAATCAAAACCACAAACTGTTCAACTTAATAAATTTGTAATCTGGTTCTCTAAAAATAAAATAAAATGGGCTACACTTGACAAACCTAAATGTAGAAAAATAACAAAACCACACTTGATAATAATAAAATTGAAATACCAATGAAGCATTTTTGAGTAAACTACACATTGCTTAAATTAGCTTGAAAGGAACACAGAAAGTCAAGAAAATAAATATTGTGATAGAATTGGGGGGAAAATCACTTAAGTGCCTTTAATAAAAGCTCACAAATTACATGATTAGTTACTTTGGAGCCTCAACAGATATAAATGTTTCCAGAGTATAGAACATCATGGAAAACCTATCAGTTCATTTTAAATATCTAGAGTAATATTTGTTCTGAAACGAAAACAGGATTGTACAAAATAGAAAAAAAAAAAGTAAATTTTTGGGCAAATAGATCAAAAATTTCTAAATAGGCGCACCTGGGTGGCTCAGTACGTTAAGTGCCCGACTCTTGCTTTCCGCTAAGGTCATGATCTCAGGGTTGTGAGATCAGACTTGGCTCCAGGTGTGGAGACTACTTGAGATTCTCTCTCCCTTTGCCTCTGCCCAACCCCCACCTCTCTAAAAAAAGAAAAAAAAATTTCTAAATAAATTACTGATAACTAAATCTCTCATTTGAAATATATATAAAGATATATTCTATTTATATACTTATTTAAATATTTATTTTATAAAAATATTTACATACTGTTTATTAAGGAATGCAAGCATTATTGACAACTAAGGGATTATTAACATAATCCATCAATATCAAAGACAAAAAAGGTGATAAGTTTGATAGATGTTGAAAAGGCATTTGAAAGGGTTCAAAATCAATTTCTGACCAAAAAGCATTTAGTTATTTTAAAACAGAAGAATTCTTTCTTAACAGGACAAAGAATATTATCTCAAGTTCAGTGCAGAATTTTCTGATAGGCCAACTAGATATGCATGTAGTGAACCAAAGCATTTGATAGTATTTGCAAAACACCCAATGAAGTAGCCACCCTTAGAAAATAGAATTTCTTGACAGTATTTTACAAGTTAATGCTGGTTCTGTTTATTTATTTATTTATTTATTTGAGAGGGAGAGAGATAGCGAGAGGGAGCACGAGCAGAGGGGAGGGGCAAAGGGAGAGAGAGAAGCAGGCTCCCCAGTGAGCAGGGAGCCCAATGTGGGCTGGATCCCAGGCCCCTGAGATCATGACCTGAGCCAAAGGCGGACACTTAACTGACTGAGCCACCCAGGCACCTCAAGATTGGTTCTGTTTTGAATTGCATATTGAATCCTAATCTTTTCATACTTAAAGTGTCTCTATGTCTTTAAAGGTTGCTTAATGCTTAAACAATTAGCATTCCTATTAAAGTAAGTAACAAAACAGTGATAGCCATCAGCATTTGTATTTGAATAGGTCTGCCAACATAGTAGGACAGGAGTAATAAGAGATACAATTACGAGATTCAAGGAGGCAAGATTATCATTTTATGCTAACGATATGGCTGTTTACTTTGACAATGCGAGAAAGCAATAATAAAAAATTGTTAGATATAGTGAAAGACTTCATTAAGGCGATTGATTATAAAATAAATATACCAAGTCATTCAGTTTTCTGTTTACTAGTTTGAAAACATAATGGGAATAAATCTCAATTACAATAACAAACAAAATTATAAAATCATCTTGGCATAAGTCTAATCAAAAGAAGGGCTTATCTAAATAAAATTATATATTTCTTTCCTCATAGATGTAAAAGAAGATTGACTACATGAGGGCATATACCTTAATCCTGGAGGGAAGCTTTAAAATTTTATATATTGTCAATTACAACAAATTACTGGTACAAATTTCATGCTAATCCAATTAAAGTATGGCTAATTCTTAGATGTATCTGGAAGAATAAAGTCTGTTTGGATTAAATATTTAAAATAATAAAAAAATTAAAATTGGGAGAAAATGAGAGGATGTCTTTTAAATAAGGTAGGAAATTGAGAAAAGCTATAAAGAAAGTATGAAACAGTTTGACTACACAAAAAATTTTTAAATGTCTTATGGCAAATTATATATTAAAAACAAAATGAAACATAGAGAAAGAATATTTACAATGCATATTATTGATAAAGGGTTAATTATAATATACAAAAGGCTTTTATGCATTTATAAGGAAAAAACCCCAAATAATATAAATAGGTAAAACAAACAAGTTATAAGTGGACAATTCATAGAATTGTATCGTATTAGTATTTAGCCACAAAATACTAATTCTTGTCCATTATATTAGTAAAATTAAAGAAATGATAATACCTGGTGCCTGCAAAGATTTGGACAAAACAGTATTCCCCAGACTTCTGGCAGAAATGTGAATTGTAACACCCTCTTTTGGAGGAAGCAATCTGGTAATATTTATTTCCAGTTGTTACCCTTAAACATAGAAATTCTATCCCTATGAACTTATCACATAGAAACAGAGCTTTGATACCATAGGATACATGCTTAAAAAAAACTTTTCTTATAGGATTGTTTGTAGAAGAAAAAGGTCAAGGTCAGTGATTGTCCATCAATGGGAAAATAATTGAATATATTGTGGAACATCCATGCATGGATTTTATGCAACCACAAGTAAGAATAACTTAAATCTATACCTATTGAACTAAATTGCTATTATTCAGTGAGAAAATCAAGAGGCAGAAAAATGCTTACAGACTCTACTTGTATGGGACAGAAGTTAATAAAAAGCCCAGTATATGAGAGTGTGGGTACATACATATTCGCAACTTGAAGGAGAATAGATAAAGAGGAGGAAGGACATTCACAGGCTACTGGTGGTCAAGTTGAAGGTGTAAGGAGAGGAAGAGAAGGAGAACGGGAAGTAGGCTTTTAAAGAGTCTACGGTACACTGGAAAACAGTTCTGTATTAGAGAACATAAAATTCAATCTACATTATTGGTTCACATTGTAAAAATTAAATCTATGCATGAACTAGAAGATAACATGAGTGGATTAAAACATTGATTTTCCCAGGACTGTTATTTCAAAATACTGAATTTTTGAATAAAGAAAGAAAAAAGAAATTCAGTGAAAACAGCCAGGAAAATGGAAATAAAAATAAAGAAGGGAAAAATGTCACAGTCTGTGAATTAAAATATGCTTGTGCTGGTTGAGCTTCTTCAGATGTTAGCTCCACGGATAGGGAAATCAAGCTGAGGCCCAGGAAAGGAGAAAAGGAAATGATCTCTGAAGGCCTCAAGAAGATCTAACATGTTGCTGCTTATTGCCGTTCGGGGTGGAAAAGTGGATTTGGCCCACTGAGAGCGCAGAATTCTAGTGTCCTCCATGCTCAGCGACATCTCTACGCCTTTTTCTGTTTCAGGGCAATAAAACTGAGGTCTCATTTTCAGAGGTGGTAGTTTCCATCAAGCTTAGCGTATGGGTGGGAGTCAGCCAGAGTAAGATGAAAATTCTTCTTGTGGAAGTAGGGATATATCCCCCTGGGAGATGCCAGGGACCAGCAGCAGTGCCTCCATTGCTTTCATAGCAGTTGGTTCTTGATTCCAATTCATATGGTAACATAGAGGTACTTGCACCCAGATGAAGACCACCTGGAAGAATCCCCTGTCCTGGAAGAATCCCTCGTCCCTTTCCCTGTCCCTATTCTTCTACCTTCATGCCCCTCAGAGTGTCCATTCTTTATACTACAGAAATAGGGTTGTGCCTTGCAGTTGGTTTTGTTTCTTTTTTTAAGATTTTATTTATTTATTTGACAGAGAAAGCAAGAGAGCACAAGCAGTGAGAGCAGCAGAGGGAGAGGGAGAAGCAGGCTTTCCGCTGAGCAGGGAGCCCGATGCGGGGCTTGATCCCAGGACTCTGGGATCATGACCTTGAGCAGAAGGCAGACGCTTAACCGACTGAGCCACCCAGGTGCCCCCTAGCAGTTGGTTTTAAGGCATATTCCCTCACATTGTTTATAGGTTGTTTTCATCTGTTGCCCAGGCAATGCAGTGACAGACATGGGCTCCCAAATCAGCTAGGTCTTGAACTTTAGAGGGGCTCTGTGGATCATTAGGGGTTGCTGGTCACCGATGACCATATAGTTCTAGTATTAGATGTTCAGGAACTTGAACCTGACCCTCATAAATGAATGACTTGATAGATAGGCTGATAACATGTCTTCAAAAAACTCCTGTTCCTCTAATTTATTATAGCAAAGTCTTCTCATAAGTAAAGCAATATGTCTCAAATTTATCTTCTTTCTGGAATTTACTAAATGCTTTTGTATATTTCATGCTTTGTGATATGCAGCTGTGTCTTACAGGCAAATTTTATGCATTCCAAACCTTATACTCTTCATAAATATTTTAATTCAAATAAAGTAAATTTCAGTGTTATTTTTTCCAAGACCAAAAATATAACTATTAATAATTTATGACTTTATTAGTGTTCTCTAAATATCATAAACAAAATTAATATTATAAACCTTGGTTTAGGTTGTTAATTCTTAAAATGGCTCTGGTTTATATGTGAGGCATTTTTGAAATTTAAAAAATATATTTGGAAAAATAGTTCATTTTCTTTGAAAATTGCTTCTCCAATTGTGTATCTCTGTTGTGTTTTATCTACCTGATATTTTTTTCTACATTCTAACTGCCTAATTTATCATCTATGGCTTGTCACAACTGATTACTTTAAATATCACTCTTTTGTTCCACCAATTAGAAATGCTTGTCTAGAGTCTGAAGCCAACTATCCCCTGAAGAGAAAGGTACAAACAAGAGAATCACAAAATTTTTTTTAAATGTTTTTTTTTTTCCTTTTTTTCCACTTTGGCCGGGAGATATGTACACTTAATAAGGTTCATAAATTTTGGTTTTCCTCAGAAGGACCGAATCTAGAAGGGAACTTGAACACTAATAAAATCACTTCACTTCATGTGAAATACTCCAAATTTTGTAAGTCATCCTAAATTTATTCTCATTAGCAAGCAAATGAATAAGAAAACCCAACTACAGACAATTTTAATTTCCTTAAGGGTGTTTTTTTGTTTGTTCTGTGATGAAGCAACTGAAAAACTCTTTAGTAAAACAGAGGTACTGCAGATATAACCCTGCTCTGGTTCATTCACTCAGAGATTTGACAAACTGAATACAGGGGCCTGGGTGGCTCAGTGGGTTAAGCCTTTGCCTTCGGCTTAGGTCATGATCCTGGACTCCCAGGAGTCCCACATTAGGCTCCTTGCTCAGCAGGGAATCTGCTTCTCTTCTGCCCCTCCTCCTGCTCCTTCTCTCTTTCTCACTCGCTCTCTCAAATAAATAAGTAAAATCTTAAAAAAAAAAAAAAAACACTGAATACAGAGGTTTTCCCTTTCTTCTACATTCTCCCACGCCCTCATTTGGAACTCTTTTGTTTTTTTTTGTTTTTTTTTTGAACTTAGGTTTTGAAAGGAAATATTAAGAGACTGTGCTGAATACTAAAGTTACAATTATTTTCTGAGTTCCACCTTATAATTTTTTTTAACCAAAAAACTATACTAGAGAATTGGTATGGTTTAGGAAAATATAACAAATAAATTGAACCCACTTGGATTAATTCTCAGACGTTAGTTCATTAGGAAATATATTTGCGAATCAAACATCTTCAAACCTCTAAATACTGTTGGATACGAAACTATGAAATACTTCAGTAGTGAGGTTCCATGGTGGAATGGTTAGCACTCAACTCTGAAATACTTCAGTATATATCACATGGTTACATCATTTGGTATCTTAAGGGCACTAACTGGCATCTTTAATTGACTGTCTTACTCCTCCCACAGAGCCAGTTTAGTTTGGAAGCAATCTTCTCAAGACTGGCTACCTCTCAGTATCACTGGCTTTTGGTTCCATAAGCTTATTTTGTCTGCAGATGATAATAATTCCTTTTTCTCTTTCTCCAGCTTTTCCTCAAAATGAGGTCTTAGAGTTCAGGACACCTCAGCGACTCAATACACACACCTTTTTTTCTTGTTTGAATCATTCATTTTTTTCTTACAAGTATTAATTGGACACCCACTATTGGGTACCACTGTGTAGGGGATTTAAGATAGTTTTAAGGATGCAAAGGTAATTTCTTCATGATTTTTTCTCAAGAAGAGTTGAAGACTAATAAAGTATATAAAAGCCATGTCTATGACTATTATACAAGCAATAAAATGACAAGGACATGCGAAAGGGAGGGGTGAAATCTTAAGAGTCAGAGGAGGGAGCACCTGCTGTCAGCAGAAGGATTAGGGACGGTTTCCTGGAGAAGGTGAAGGTCAACTGTCTCCTCAGCTGAAACATACTACACATGCAAATAGATTCACACACAAATCACAATGCTGCATTACTTTTTAGTTACTACCTTAAATACTCTCTTTCCCATAACCAAGCTACCTCATTTAAATCATGAAACTGCTGCATCCATTGTAGACTGGTTTGCCCTTCCCACTGTATGAATGGCGCCATCCAAGTACCAACTGGTCGCCTAATTGTTACTACCACTAGATTCTTTTCAAGTCTGATTTCATTTGATCTTTCTCTCCCTTGCCTCTAACACTCTTGATTACTTCTTTCTTCTTTTGACTTCCTAAATAGCACCCTCTCTTGATTCTATTCTCCCTCCAAGCATTGTTCCTCAGGATTCTTTCTAGCTTTTCTTCTAAAAACTTATTTAAGTATTGATATACCTCAAATTTCTCTGACCCTCTGAACCATTCACTCTGTATGACCTCCCTGAATGAGCTCATTCAGTCCGATGGTCTCAGTTAATATCTTCACCTAAACTCAGACATATGTTCTGGGCTCAAAAGTGCTATAGGACATTTCCACTTCAGTTGACCTAAAGCCCCATTGTGGCTGGAGTCCCTGAAAAAGTACACTAAGAATTTGTGTGTAGGATGTTTGTTAAGGAGTACTCTTGAGAACATCTTTAGGAGAAGTTGAGTTGTAATGCATTCAGAAAGGCTCAGGTAACTCCACGAGGAGCTCTGAAGCTGGGATGGTCCTGCAATCTTGTCCTTGGTTGGAACGAAGGGGCTGGGCCTTTGTACCCCTGCACTGACCAGCAATGGATGCAGGCTGCCCCTAGAAAGGGCACTTTATGTTGGCGAGAAGCCTTGTGCTCCCGGCAGCACAGAGAGTAAGTCCTTCAACCCCAAAGGGGTATCTGACAGCCCACACAATGTTTACTACAGGCACCTAGAGTGTCTATAACTCTATAAAACTGTATCCATTATTTTTCCCATAAATGTGTTACTTCTCTTGCATTTCTATGTTTGTTGAATTAATCTCCTATCTAACAACCCATAGCAGATCCTGGGGGATCACTGAGTCTCCTCACTTGGTCTCACTAGTAGCTACTCCAAAATCCAAATCTTGGAAAGTTACCTAAGGCTTTCCAACCTCCATCCTTAATTTTTCCCTTATCTTCTTCCTCGTCTCCCAGCTTGTTGTTAGGGGCCTAATGCAGACATACCATCTCTCACCTAAACATCTGCAGTAACGCCTCTATAGGTTCATGTCATGCAGCCTTCTTATATATCATCCTCTTCACCTCCAAAATGATATTTCTCCAACGTAAAGCTGACCACATCAGTCTTCTGTTTAGTCCGTGGCTCCCTATTGTCTTCTGTATAATCAGATTTCTCATCATGGCATGAAATTTCTCCGGCCTCATCTGAAGCCCACAATTCAGCCATTCAGAAATGCTTGCAGTCCTGCAAGTATATCAGACTATGTCATATCTCCCTGCCTTTGATCATGATGTTCCTTCTGCCTGGAATATTCTTTCATCCCACTCCCTTGCCACTTGAGAATGCCTATTCATCTTTCAAGTCTTATTTCAAGCAGTAACCCTCTGTGAAACCTTTCCTGGCTTGTTTTATCCCCCTTGAATCATCCCATTCTTTATTTATGACCCCACTATGTCCCAACATAACTGCTATCTTTAAATCTATAATTCGTAATTGCCCTCTTTGTACCCATGACTATCTGTCCCACTCTTTGTATCCTCTTAGAAGGCAGAAATTATGTCTGATTTGTTCCCGAGGAGCATGGAAGAAAGCACATTAATTAATGATGAATGAAAGGATTGTTAAGTAGAGGGGAGGGGCCCATTGCTAACTGACAGGATGAATCTGAAAAATGAAAAACCCAACAAACAAGCTTGGTTTTGTGACTTTCTTCAATTATGCCCCAAAGCCTCACAACAGGGAGGGAGGAGATAATGCGAAGTGCTCAGGGTAAAGACCTGAAAAGTTGGGTCCATTGGAAGGATACAGTATAGAAGAGATCAAGGTCTCTAGTGAGACCTATCCAGCAATGGCGACGCATAGGGAGTGGTCTGTGTGGGAGACAAAAGAGCCTGCAGTCTGCCGGATGCGCTGTGTGCCTAAGTGTCCCCGAAGCTAGAGGACGAAAAAGGCAGAATCGGTACTAGAGAGGCCATGCGAAGGGGAGAGGGAAAGGAAAATTTTGGAGCTCAAAATTTTGGAGATGAAGCAGTTTGGGGTGATGAGAAGGTTCAAGGTTCAGTCTTAAATTTAGGTTGCTTAAGGCGAGAGTAATGAAGATAAAGGTTGTTATCACTAAAGAAACTGAAAATCTTTGAAATCAGGAACCTATGTGGGTTTTTATTTGAATGACCGTATATCCTGGTCTTTTGGCCCCTTTCTGAGTTATGCCTGCTATTGCAGAGTAATTATTAATAGTATTTCTCTCACTCTCAAGTCTTTGTTCGGATGATAAATTATAGTCACTCTAGTTATTATTAACTTCCCCAAACAGCATGATAATACTTAATGTAGCTAAGATAGTTTTCTGGACTTTTGGAGAAAAGTTAGGCTTTCAAAATTAGAATGTTCACAATTAGAATTAAAATATTGTAGGGGATTTAAGGAATAGTTATTGCAATTTGCCATGGGAAGATAATAATAATAAATGCATTTTTAATTAAAACATGTCACAATTAGAATTTTTTAATTTTGCATTTATACACACAATTTTAATTTTCTGTAGTATGGGTCGTACATTTTTTTGTTTTTTAGAATAGAGTGCATTAAAACAAATAAGTAAAGTTTAACATGTGTCTTAATAATTTATACTTAAAGAGGAGTCCGCCAACTTAGAGATGTTTCAAATATAATTGCTCCATTGTATAGAGGAAAGAACACAGGATGAAAATCAGAGGATGTAGTTCGGCTTCTTACCAGCTAACATGAAAATAACCAAGTTAATTATTCTGTCTAAGCCCATTTCCTCATTGGTAAAAGGGGATAATAATAGTCATCTGACCTCTCAAAGGAGTTGTGGTGAAGACCAAATGAAATAATGGAAAATTCTTTTTAAAAACTGTACAAATCTAAGTATAACAAATGTCCTTTCTAAAAACAAAACAGAAACAAAAATAAAACAAGAAAAGGAAAGAGAGGGATTCCAGGTGAGTTATTAGTATTTTTGTTTTTAATTAACTCAAATATTTTTATATAGAGAGTTAACAAGTTTGTCACTGTCAATGTATAAACAAATGAGTTGTTCAAGATTTAAAATTCATTTCATAAAATAGAATGTAGAAAGAACACTGGGAATAACTGGAAACCATAGTTATCTTGTTAGAAATCTGTCTTCTCATTCCACGTGAAAGACAGAATAATTAGGGAACTGAAGGCCTGATGAGAAAATGAGATAATTTTTGGAGACAGAAATATCTAATTCACTCCTTTTTAAGTGTTTTGCCTATTAAAATACCTCAACCTAACCATCAGAAGGTCAACCATTTTATAGATTAATTCACTCAACCTCTGTCAGAGGTTAGGAACTCTCTGGTGAGAACAGCTGTTTGCCATTTGTCTTTCCACATCAAAGACCCAGGGAGATTCTTTAGTAAATTAGGAGGTATTAAGGATATGGGATTAGTTCCTGGTATAAAGAAAGTGCATACTACAACACTCATTTCCCTATAACAAAGGTAGGAAATAATAAACATTAATTGGAGCAGTAAAGCTTCCTAGAAAATCTGGTCTAGGACATTTTATTCTAGGACAAACTTATTCTAAGTTTGCAAACATGTCAAAAATTTTAGGTAAAATACCACATGTAAGTTTATAGGGGAAAATTATTTTTCATGCAGAATGTAGATTTTTCTGAGAGTAAACTTAACTTTAATTTTTAAAAAGAGGCAAGTTTATTCTTGTACCCAGCTTGCACTAAGTTCGTAGAATAACAGGAAAAGAATGTAAATATTCGTGAAAATGGATATACTTCTGTAAGAAAATGAATATATTTTAAATTCCAACTATGGTCTAGGATCCATGCTAGGCATATTACATGAATAATGGCATTTGATTCCCATAGCAATAAATGAGGTAGGGGTAATTCCCACCCTCATTTTTCATAAAGGGAAAATAAGGTACAGTAGCTAGGTGAAGTTAGAAGGCTTTGGGCAGAAATCTAAAGGTTCGCCCCGCCCCACCCCCAGGATTCCCTGGTTATTTAATCAGACACTAATCTAGGTAGTGCTGTGAAGAGATTTTGCAGTTGTAATTAAAGTCCCAAGTCAGCTGACCTTAAGACATGGAGATTATCCAAATGGGCCTGATCTAATCACATGAGCCTTTAAAAGGCAGATTCAGACATCTAGAGAGTTAAAGTTTGAGAAGGATTCAGACCTGCTCTTGGAGCTTTGAAGATCCAGGGACCATGCGAGTGTGTGCAGCCCCGACGAGCAGAGCAGACCCTGGCTGAGAGCCAGCAAGTGAACAGGGACTTCAATCCAACAACCGCAAGGAAATGAATTCCCTCTAGCCTCATTAGCTAAGAGCCCATTGCTGGCCAACACCTGGATTTTGGCCTGGTAAGCCCCGAAGCAGAGGACCCAACTGAGCCATGCCAGACTTCCGAACTGCAGACTGTGAGGTAATAAATAGGTGTCCTTTTAAGTTGCTAGGTTTGTGGTAATTTGTTACAGCTGCAATAGAAATCTAATACAGAAATTCAGAGTAAATAACCAGGAGAGCTAAGATTTAACCCACTCAGCATAAAGTATAGTGATGAAAATGAAGTGAGCAAGACCAGTGCGTAGATTTGAAGAAATTTCATTCATTCGTTCGTTCGTTCATTCGTTCATTCAGCAACTACCAAATATTTTTGGACTACCTTTTATATAACAGGCTTAGCTCTATAGAGGCTACAGAGATTAAAAAAAAAATCTAGTCGCTTTCCTCAAAGAGTTTACAATTTAAGGGTTCGGAGTAGACAGGCAAATGAGTTGGCCCAGCACAATATGTCTCTTAAGTACTATAAAGAGATAGGTTAGAGGTTATGGCGGCACAGATTCTTTTAGTCTGATTTCTTACCATGTTGCCAGTGGCAGGCAGGATAATGGGCCCCCAAAGACGTCCGTGTTCCAATCCCCAGAACCTATGAATATACTGGGTTACAGGGCAAGAGGAAATTGAGGTTGTAAGTGGAATTACGGTTGTTAACCAGCTGACCTTAATGGAGGGAGCTAATTCAGGATTCTTGAGGTAGGAACAGTTAATCACAAGGGCCCTTAAAAGTGGAAAAGACAGCGGTGCCTGGATGGCTGTAGTTTAAGCGTCTGATTCTTGGTTTCGGCTCAGGTCGTGATCTCATGTGTTGTGCGACTGAGCACCCCCACCCCACCCCATGGGCTCAAGATGGAGTCTGCTTGAATATTCTCTCCCTCTGCCCCTTCCCCCCACTCTCTCTTTCTCTCTCTCAAATCAATCAATCTTTTAAAAAAAAGTGGGAGGGAGAGGCAGAAAAGTAGGTCAAAGTGAGTTGATATGAAAAGGACTAGACAGGTCAGTGCTGGCTTTGAAGATGTAGGAAGAGACCACAACCCAAGGCATGTGGGGAGCCTCTAGAAGCTGGAAAAGACAATGAAATGGATTTTTCCTTAGAGTTGCAAAAGAGAAACACCCCTTCAGATGTTAGACCAGTAAGACTCATTTTTGGACTAATAACCTCCAGAATTATAAAATAATAAATTTGTGTCATTATAAGCCAACAAATTTATGGGACTATGTTACAACAACAATAGGAAGCTAATACATTGCCTGAATTTCCCTAACATGAGATGAATTAAAATAGGAATAGAGAGGGAGAATGCATTAGGTTTATTTTATTTTAGCTAATAGTCTCTAAACATTGAGAGAGCATTTGAAAAAAAGAAAATGAGTGTGAAAAGCTAAATAATAAGAGAAAAACTTAAATTTCATCAAATTAAAAAATTCTGTTATAAGAACTATTAACATTTTTTTTTTTTTTTAAAAAAAAGCTCAGACTGGGAGCAAATATTTACAAACATAAATTGGATAAAGGGCTTGTATCCAGAATATGTAGAACTCTTACAAATCAACAATAAAAAGACAATACACTTTAAAAATAGGAAAAATATTTTAAGGACATTCCAGCAGAGAAGATATACAAATGACTAATAAATACATGAAAATATGTTTAATATCATTAGTCATCAGGGAAATGCAAATTAAAATCACAAGGAGATACTACTATCTGCCTAGAATGACTAAAATGAAAAAGATCGACAATGTTAAGTGTGAGCAAAGATGTGGAGCAACCTCCAGTCTCCTACATTGGTGGTGCAAATACAAAATGATATAACTACTTTGGATGATGGTTTGTCAGTTTCATATACATTAAACACGCACTTAGCACCTGACCCAGCAATTCCCTTCTAAATATTTATCTAAGAAAAATAAATGTATAGATGTCTGAACTAAGATCTGGATATAAATATTTATGGCAATTTTATTCATAACCCCCAAACAATCCATCAGTCAGTGCACGGATAAACAAAGTGTGGTGCATCTCTACAGTAGAATACCACTTGCTAATGAAAAGGAATGAACTGATGTGTGCAACAGTATGGGTGAATCTCAAAAACATTATGCTATGTGAAGAAAGCTAGATTCAAATGACCACATATTGCATGATTCCATATGATATTCTAGAAAAGGCAAAACTGTAATAATGGAAAACAGATCAGTGCTTGCCAGGGCTGGGGGTTGGGGAGGGAATTGCAAAGGGACATGAAGGGACTTTTAGGGATGGTGGTGGTAACATAACTATATATACATTTATAAAAATTCATGGATCTAGG
Organism: Phoca vitulina; assembly: GCF_004348235.1. Lineage (NCBI taxonomy): Eukaryota > Metazoa > Chordata > Mammalia > Carnivora > Phocidae > Phoca > Phoca vitulina. The sequence goes on from NW_022589728.1 coordinate 30,055,025, forward strand.
GGTGCCCAGGTGGCTCAGTCGGTTAAGCGTCTGCCTTTGGCTCAGGTCATGATCTCAGGGTCCTGGGATGGAGCCCTGCATCGGGCTCCCTGCTGAGCAGGGAGTCGGCTTCTCCCTCTCCCTCTGCCTCTGCCCCCAACTTGTGCTCGCTCTCTCTCTCTCAAATAAGTAAATAAAATATTTTAAAAAATCATTGATCTCTACATGTAAAAGGAAAAATTTTATTGTATATAAAATATACCTTAGCAAACCTGATTTAAAATTCTCCCTCCCTCCCAGGGAGCCTGAGCGGCTCAGTCGGTTGAGCACCCACTTGAATTTGGCTCAGATCATGATCTCAGGGTCGTGAGATCGACCCTAGCCTCAGGCTCGTATTGGGTGTGGAGCCTGCTTAAGAATCTCTTTCTCCCGGGTGCCTGGGTGGCTCAGTTGGTTAAGCAACTGCCTTCGGCTCAGGTCATGATCCCGGAGTCCCGGGATGGAGTCCGGCATCGGGCTCCCTGCTCAGCGAGGAGCCTGCTTCTCCCTCTGACCCTCCCCCTTCTCATGTGCTCTCTCTCTCTCTCTCTCTCTCATTCTCGCTCTCTCAGATAAATAAATAAATCTTAAAAAAAAAAAAAAGAATCTCTTTCTCTCTTTGCCCTCACCACTTCAATAAATAAATAAATAATAAATAAAATAAAATTCTCCCTCCTCCCAAAAGAAAATAAGCACATAGCACGTGGTTTAAATAAGGAGATGACCAACCTTACAAATGTAAGCTCTGTCAAGAAAAGATGGCTTCTTAAATATATAAGGGCAGAACAACCATATAGGTACAACGCTTTACAATTACTGCTTGTGCATTAAAATTTAACTGTAATGTATATTTCCTTGTCTGGTCTATTGAATCAATGTAAAACTTAAAAAGGGATATTTTAATTAAATACAAGATTCCAGAGATGAATTAAGATAGCCAGAAAGAAAAACAGAAAATGTGCTCATATCATCTTCATTAAAAAAATGCACTAGGATAAACAGTTTGATGTACGGTGACTAGAACATTGAGAATTACACAATAGTTTGCTGAAATGAGTCTAATTTATTCTCACTCAACATTCAGGAATAGACTTTAAAAAAAAAACTGTTTTACTAAAAAGAAACATTTCTGTGCTTATAAAGTGCACTAAGCTCCTCAGAGAAGAATACTAAGTACAGGGTAGTGTTATTTCATGAGCACTGGGCTTACTTTGACAGTCATGAGAGTTGTTCTGTTTATAATTGCTGGAATTGCCTCCGTAAAGTGCATCTTTTGTACATGTATTTGTAATTCATTAAAAGCACGCGCTCATTTTGGGAAATGCCATTTTAGAGATATGGCCATTGAACTTGTGAGAAGGCAACTATTTTGCCCAAATTCCTGAGTGCCATCTGAGGCCTAGAAGGGATGAATAGCAACAGGGACTCCTGGTGTGGTGCCTTCTGCGCCACACAGGGGCTCAGCAACTCTCCATGGATTATTTACATGAGAGAGATTCTCTGTGTGTGTGGGCTTTATTTTTGTTTAATTTAAATTCAATTAATTAGCATATAATGTATTATTGGTTTTGGAGGTAGAGGTCAGTGATTCATCAGTTGCATACAACACCCAGTGCTCATTACATCCCGTGCCCCTCTTAATGTCCATCACCCAGTTACCCCATCCCTCCACCCCCCTCCCCTCCAGCAACCCTGTTTGTTTCCTATGATTAAGAGTCTCTTACGGTTTGCCTCCCTCTCTGATTTCGTCTTGTTTTATTTTTTCCTCTCTTCCCCTATGATCCTCTGTTTTGTTTCTTAAATTCCACATATGAGTGAAATCATGTGATAATTGTCTTTCTTACATGAGAGATATTGTTAAGAATTTTATTGTGTAAACAGTTCTTTTGAGGAGGTCCTTCTACAAAGGGACCTGAAGATTGTAATAGGAAAATCATTAGATTAGAAAAACATAATTTTATTTTATTTATAAATTTTACAATCTAAAGGGAAAAAAAAGGCCCAGTCCAGTTCTTTGTTAATATCCTTCAACTGCAACATATTACATTCGTAAATGCAGTGCGCTTCTCACTGTTTTAATAAGCATCTCTGCCTCTTCCCTTGGGGGTTTGTGGTTGTCGTCAATAGCTATAAACTGTAAAGATGTGATAGGATGTTTCATCTCATTAAGATGCCATGCAGCCAGGATTCCTTCGTCCTCTTTACATCTGATTTGTGCTCCTCAAATATGACCTTTAAGGCCTTCATTGCTTTTCGCACACGTCGCATGTCTCAGGGGTACATAATTAAGTAGGTCCCATGTCTCGTATTGCATATTAGTACTTGCCTTTCAACATATATTTCCTCCATTGTACTATGGGAAAATTCCCTTTTTCATAAGACATTCTTGTACAAGTTCTTGGCATTTTGCACAGAGGAAATGACACTTAAGGTCATTTGGGATTTTATCAGTCATGAGAATGACATTTTCATTTTTCATTTCACATTTTCTAAGGAGTAGAATCTACTCAGACTAATTGTAGTATTGCCTTAGGCTTGTACTTCTTGGGGTATAGAAGAGCTCTCAAGGATCATAGTTGTGGAGGCACCTGGGTGGCTCAGTTGTTAAGCATCTGCCTTCAGCTCAGGTCATGATCACAGGGTCCTGGGATCGAGCCCCACATCGGGCTCCCTGCTCCGCGGGAAGCCTGCTTCTCCCTCTCCCACTCCCCCTGCTTGTGTTCCCTCTCTCACTGTGTCTCTCTCTGTCAAATAAATAAATAAAATCTTAAAAAAATTTTTTTTTTTAAATTAGAAAAAAGGATCACAGTTGTGGTTATACCCTTTACCAACTAAAGTATGTCAATAATGTTTGAATAATGCTATCCATAAAGTGTCACAACAAAAAATAAAAAACAAACATTTAAATTACAACTTGATAACCTTTGACATTAAGAAATTGTCTTACATCAATGCCTATGTACCTGGTAGGGTTTCTATTAATTCCTCTTGGAAATGGTATGTACTGTGCACGCTGTAGGATTTTCCAATCAAATGAGTAAATAAATACACATGCTTATTTCTGCTTAAAATAATTTTGCTTTCATAACTTGAATAACTGAGTGTGAACTTTTAGCAACAAGATAAAATTTCATTTTGCTGACTACCATTATTGAATAGTAAAAGATTTAAAATATTTAGTGCAAGTAGATTTTGACGAAAATCAGGATTACTGGCTCTGCTTCTCCACTCCAGCATCACAATCTTTTATCCTTTGAAAATCAAGTTAAGTTTTCTCCATCTAGGAAATCAACTAGCACAATCCTAGATGAAGCATTTGTGTCCTAATGAATAGGCCTATTTAATTAAGTTGGATTGCATGACTAGTGACTTGCTCCTTTTAGAGATGCTAATAAAGAGACATCAACAAAACGCAATTGAGTTTTCACATGATGATCATGTTAAGAAATTAATAGGAGATGAAACGGTGGCAAAGAAGACACACAAAACCGTGCAGAACAGTGATTCTCAGATTCAACGTGCATACAAATCACGTGGTGAACATGTTAAAACATGGATTCTGATTCCATCACTCTTGGAGCCAGAGATTTTTTATTTCTAACAAACTCTCAGGAGATGCCCATGCTGTTTGGTGGGAGGGACCATGTTTTGAATAGCAAGTTTATAGACCATCACAAAATGATAGTTCACCATTTATCTAAGCAGTGTGGGTTGGCACATAGTTCTATGGCACCACTCAGGGCTGAGCTGCCTCCTCTTGTTGTCCCTGAGGAAATTGGAGCAATGCACTGGGATGCAGAGTGTGCCTTCTGGGTTGAAACATACCAGTTTGCCTTGTCTCTCTTTTATTCCCCTGCTAGAACTGAACCACAGCTATTGACTTTAGGAAGAACGGTGCTGATTTTATACTGAAATATGTTGATGGGTGATGGTGATGGGTATGTGTGGGCTTCAAGGTCCTATGGACACAGTCAAAAAGGGTGATTCACTTGGGAGAGTGTGGGGGGCTGTGCAGAGTCCGTGTGTGTTTGCGTGCCTGCTTGTGGGTGGCCATGTATGCACTTCCACTCGTGGTTGAGTAGAATCATACTGCAGCGGGCTTCTTACTTCCATTTTCCCCTGAGTATGTGGACTGATGCTTTCATTTCCAATCTTATTGAACACAAAGACCTCCTTTTTATGTTAGATTGAAGTGTAGCTGACACAGGTGTTTCAGGTCTACAACATAGTGATGGGACAACTCTATTTCATCCTCTATGCCTACCACAAGTGTAGCTACCAAGACCTCCTTTGTAATACAAAAGATATTAAAGAATTTTATTATCCAGCTGAAAATTCATGATCAAAACCTTTGAATTAAATTTGTCCTTAATTAATCTTAAGATTATCTACATAAATTTTTTGGGGGAAACATCCCAAAACCAAAATAAAACCAGTATACCTATGTGAGACATAGTATTCATTCAACCTAGACAATAGTTTCTCTTTGCAGCCGTGGTTTGGGGGACAAGTAAGATGATTTGGCTGATGAACCTCTCACTTCCCTATACCACATTTAGATCTCCTTCTGTTTTGTTCTCCAGGATGACTAATTTCCTATGAAGAATAGAGAGTCTGGGAAAACTGGAGATAATGAACTTACACAAAATCTGGAAGAACTTGTGGGCCCCAAAAGATTTATATATATTTTTTCCTTTCTTAAAAAATTTTTTGAGTGTAGTTGACATACAATATTACATTCGTTTCTGGTGTACAACGTAGTGATTCAACTTCTCTATATGTTATGCTCTGCTCACCACAAGTGTAGCTCCCATCTATCACCATACAATGCTATTAGAATATCATTGACTATATTCCCTATGCTGTGCCTTTTATTCTCGTGACTTATTCATGCCAGTTCTCTGTACAGAAAATTAATATGTAAAAGTAAGATATAAGGAATGTTTAGTTTTTCTTTAACATGATAAATGATGAAGGACTGACAAAAAAAAATCAAAGATTCTGTTTCAGATGTTCTTATGAATACTTCAAGATTTTTTTTGCTTCTTTCTATTTTCTATTTGTCTGGGTGATGTTTCCTTATAAATAAATCAACAAAGCTGAACAGTGATATATAAAGGCTTATCATCAAGATTCTGCTAACAACTGAAGAGATTTCCATGTTTTGAAATAGAACGAATCAGTTTTCAATCTGTGATGTGTTCTCCATAACCAATTTCCATTTCCTCATAGTGACTTGGATACTGTTTTCACCATCCACTGTTACTAATGGCCATGTGACTGAGTTCTAACTAATGAAGGTGGGAAGAAATGTGTTCCTTTTCTAAGACTGCCATCAATAACTTCCCCACAAGTCTGCATGTGCTCTTTCCCCTATTTTGATTGGCTGCAAAGGGAAGAGCACTGAGAGAAGGGAGGAGCCACACATGGAGAGTCTTCGTCCATGATTGACCGTTTAGAAGGTGATCTGAAAAAGAAACTCAACATTGGACTGTAAATTTAGAGAAAACTAAACTTCTATTATTTGAAGGCATTATACATTTTGGATTTATTTGTATTGCAATAAGGCTACCCTAAGAAACACAGGTGAAAAATAGGAAATCAAGTCTTGTTTTAACGTCCACCTTGGGGAGAGGGACTGGGTCTTCATCTTTGAATATTTGGCAGATTGCCTTGTATTATCAGGTGCTCCACAAACATTTGCTGAAAAGATGTGAATTTGGTCCTACTCTCCAGATCCTGCTCCTTTTCCTGAGCCAGTGACCCAGACCCAGAGGTGAGAGTCTAAGAACCCACATTCCACGCAGATCCGTGTCCAGGAACAGTTGGGGCTACTCCACTTTTATTTTTTTTTTTTATTTTTTTTTTTTATTTTTTTTAAAGATTTTATTTATTTATTTGAGACAGAGAGAATGAGAGAGAGAGAGAGCACATGAGAGGGGGGAGGGTCAGAGGGAGGAGCAGGCTCTCCGCCGAGCAGGGAGCCTGATGCGGGACTCGATCCAGGGACTCCAGGATCATGACCTGAGCCGAAGGCAGTCGCTTAACCAACTGAGCCACCCAGGCGCCCAGGGCTACTCCACTTTTAAAACTCTTCTCAGGTGTACTTTGCCTAAACCTGTTGCAAAGGAACTTTTGCATGAATGAATTCACCTGTCAATATTTCTTTTTTTGAATGACTTCCTTTCATCTTAATCTAAAAGGTACTTTTAGTTTAGCAGTAAGAAAAGGCTAATATCACTTATTTGGGAAAAATGTCTGTTTATTGGCTAGGAAGAAGGAGAAAAGGATTCCTTGTATTATAAAATATATACTGGGCTTAGTTTTAATCTTTGAGGAATTTGTGCTTTCTGGGAAGAGAGGGGAAATTATCTTCTATGATTATTCCTAGAATCTTCTCTTCATACTAAAGAAGTCATGATAGGCTGCTGAATCTTTCTGTTTCTTGGAGGACCACCCTCTGGCTGTGGTGGGCTATCTATAGGAGACCTTTTACTTTGAAGATATTTTTTATACATCAAAATAGTGATGTGCCCAGTTTTCAAAAAATATTTAAGTTCATAATTAATTGTATTAGGTACCTAAATATTTAAGTTCCTAATTATATTAAATACCTAAGTGCTGTCTGCTTAGTAGAAATGGTTCCTACTTTTTGTAGACCTGTTATTTAGACAGAAACAGAAACCACTAATGTGGACTTAAAAATAAAACAGTTGTGGGGCCTGGGTGGTTCAGTCAGTTAAGTGTCTGACTCTTGATTATGGCTCAGGTCATGATCTCAGGGTCCTGCGATGAAGCCCTGCGTCAGGCTCCATACTGCAAGTGGAGCCTGCTTGAGATTCTCCCTCTCCCTCTCCCCCTCCCTCCTCTCAAATAAATAAATAGATAATAAATAAATAAACAAAACACAGTAAAGTCATACAAGTGTCAAACATAGAAGAGATGGCAACATTTAAAAGGAAAAAGTCTTTTGTATGGGACGATGAAAGCACACTCAGAAAGCATGCCAAAGAAGAGAGGGTACATACCTTGTTTTGCCTGATCATTGCTCTTCAAGGAGTCTTAAGCCAGATGTCTCTAGAACTGTGAGAAAATACGTTTCTGCTGGTGTGAGTCCTCAGGTGTGTGGTAATTTGTTAGGATAGCCATATGAACTAATGTATCTCCACCCCTGTAACGTAAACGGCTGGAGAGGAAGAGATTGTGTTTTGTTTATTGCTGTACTTTTCCAGGCATAGACCCGTGCCTGGCATGAAGCAAGTACTCAATAAAGACTTGTTGATGGATGAGAAGAAAAAAGGAAATGTAGCTCCAGCTTATTCAGAAGGTGTAATTTCCTTTTTAAATAGCTTTCATAGTCATTACGAAATTGTCCGCACCGCGGAACTGTTTTCTGGTTTGTCCTCATTCTGAGACAGTAGTGTGTAGAGGTTAAGAGCTGAGGCTCTGAACTTTGACGGACTTGGATTAAAACTCTGGCCATGGAATCACTGGCAGGTGTCATAGTGAACAAATTAATATTCCTAAGCCTCAAGGAATTTCTGCATAAGACTGTTGGACGGATTAATTATGTATATAATTATATATGTATATATAATTCCTAGCTTAGTGCTTGACCGTGTAAGTATATAGTAAATCACTATTATAATAATAATTAGTTGGAATTAATAGGGAATAAACTGAAATTTTATAGACTCAAGTATCTTTTAATTTTAAGTTGCTTTAAAATGACATCCATCTAGTATAACATTTCTTTACTAAGAATTTCATTCAAGGAAACCCTTTGAAACCAGAAAATTCCCTACTACGGTATTTGCAGATCTCTCCGTACCATGTATAAACTATGAGATGCTGTATTAACTATGTGCAAAGTTCCGGGAGTTCCAAGTTAATAAAATAAATTCAGCCCCATGTGATTGGCCTACCTCACCCACTGTGTCACGGAGACTGGACAAGCAACTGGCCTCTTGGTTCTTAGCCCTTTGGCTTTACTGTGCCATCATCTGTCAGTTTTACTACCTCACAAAAAGAAATTCTCTGTGCTTTATGTTGTGATTCAGCGCCTAAATATCACATATTGATATTGTGTGTCACTCAGGGATACAACATTTCAAAAACATAATCATTCATTTGCATAAATTAGCATAACATTGAAAGACAGATGAAAGATCTTGAGCTACTCCATCAGCACTGCAAATAAAATAAAATAAAATAAAAGTGAAGGAAGATCTTTAAGAATATGAGGACATGTTTAGATAAACTGGGGAGTAGTGCCTAAGAAGGAGGCAAGAAAGGTATGTCTTTAGAAGGCAAGACAAGTGCTCTTGATCTGTTTTATTTTGTTCATTGAACATAAAATATTTATTAGACTTCCATAAATTCATTCTTAACCTCAATCCCCTTAATTTTCTTCTAAGGTATTATATTTCTCAACTGTGAGGTAAAACAGTTTTGGGGTTTGGAGACAGAATATGTACTATATATTGTACAAAAATCTCAGCTGCTTACGCCGATGGAGGAGATCTTGCTTACTCTACCTTCCCGCTCCAGGCTCTGCCACCACGGATTCCTTTCTGTTCCTCAGACGTAAAGCTGAGGAGCATAGCTGCTTCTTTGGCCCAGGAAAGCACTTTCCCTCATCTGTTTATGGCTGGTTTCTTTGGAGAGCCTTTCTTAAATCCCTGCTTGCGCATCATCCTGGCTTTATTCTTTGCCCAGCATGGATATTTTTCTTGGGTGTGTGAGTGTGCGTGTGTGTGGGGGGGGGGGGCGGGGGGTGTATTTGACCATTCACTGATGAACCGGTCATCTCCCATCCCATTAAAAAATAAGCTCTGTGAAAACAAGACCCTGTTTATTTTGTTTGCGGCTGTAGACCCAGTCCCTAGCACAGTTCTTAGTATAACCTAGTGGATGCTAGTAAATACATATGAAATGTAATCAAGGCGAGAGCTTCCCATACATTAATTTTATTGTTAGTTTCTCTTCTCAGTCTTGGATGTTCCAAGTTCTGATTTCCAAATTTTAAATTCAGTCTGAGATATTACAAATTCTGACTTCCGTAACTACAGAATGATATGTAACATTAACATGTAATATTAGGCACTGAATAGCAATACATACTGATGTCGGCCACTAAGGTCCATGAGGGGTGTGACGGAAGAGCCCTGGGCTAGGAGATTCAGTAATTGGAATATCATCTTATTACCAGAAGTTCTTCTACATTGGCATTCTTTGGGGAAAGCACACGCAGAGAATCACTGACAAAGAAAGGCAGGGACAGCTTTATTATGGAGTGGTTCTGGCACCTCGGATCCCAGTGTCGAGCTGCTAATAAAATGCACGAGAGCAAGAGATGTGTGAGGGGGAGGCAGCACCATTTGACAGTTTTATCTCGTTAGGCTCAGATGAAAATCTTAGAATCTTAGCACTCTGGCCAACAACTAGATACAAATGATAGTAAATGTCTACAACATCAGAGATGGACATTGACTCAGCTCCTTCTGTATGAGAGAGGCCCTTTGCCCTTTTACTCTTCTAGACACACGGATTTAGAAAGAAGAACTGCATGCAGTAGATATATCCCTGTCTAAATTGTGGTGCAGATTCTTAAACACTTACACACTCATTTACCAGATGACCTAGCAATCCCACTCCGAGGAATTTACCCCAGATAAATGAAAACATGTGTTCACACAAAGATTTGTACTTGAGTGTTCCTGGCAGATTTATTCATAATGGCTAAAAACTGAAATCAAGAATATATTTGGTGCTGGTGAATAGATAAACAAATTGTAGTGTATCTATGTTATGAAATATTACTAAGCAATAAAAAAACTCCACTGGATATATGTAATATCACGGATGAATCTTAAAAACATTACATTGAGTAGAAGAAGCCAGGCCAAAAAAAAGATGACATGCTGTATGATTTCATTTTATGATATTTTAGAAAAAGAAACTATAGTGACAAAGAGGATTTGTTGTCAGGAGCTGAGGAGCTGGGAGAGGGTTGGGAGGAAGGAGAATGTTTGCACAAGGGAATGTGTCATTTTTGGAGTCATGAGAAATGTTCACAGTAGTGGTCGTGGGTACACAACAGTATACATTTGTCAAAGCTCATCGAAATGTGCACTTAAAACTGGTGAAATTTATTTTGTTAGTCATACCTCAACAAAGCTGGTTAAGTAAACACTGAATATATATATCCCTATAAATACTCTGGAATCTGATACAAAGATATTAGTATTTATCCCTTTCGAAGAAGAGGGGAGGAGGAAGAAGGTAGACTTTTTGTTCCCATTTAAAAGAATAGCCTCTGGGGCATGTTCTAGCAAAATTACAATGGGTGACATACTTTCTGTTTCACTCAACATGGTTCTGAATGGTCCTTCTCATTTCACATTTTGTAATTACAAATTCTTCTTTGTGTTCTTCAGTGACATGTTTTCTGACTAGGAATTTTTTTTTCAATAGGACTGGGGGATGGGGAGGGGACATGAGAGGCAGAGTGAGTTGCTGCAGCGTTCCGCTCTTTCTATGAAATAGGAAATGGGTAGTCAAGGATTTTCGTGGTTTGTTCATGTGTGGGTAAGTTGTGATCTGAACTTGCTATGCTTTGGCCTGATGTGTCTCTTACACTTTTAGAGTGTCCCCATCAGGAACCCTTCGTTTGGACAAAAGTCCAAATATATGGCGATCTGGGTAGAGCCTGCGTGAATAAACCTATGTATCGAAGCCCCTTTGACTTACACCTCTAAGTTGGGCACTTCCATTAGTGAATTTCATTAGGATCATGCTATTCACAGATACGATGATTTTAGGTCTTTGAGCAATCTTTGCTTGAGTTTTGACCTCAACCTGACTAAAGAACTTAATAACAGATAACAAAGGACAAAATCACGTTCTGCCTCTTAAATTTATACTTTGCACTCTGTTTCTCTTTAATCATCCCTGTTAAATATTGGTACCTATCTAATTTAAATTAAATAGTTGAAAATCTGACGGGGTCAAGGAATAAGTAAAAGTCAGCCCACAGTAGACGTATGGTAACTTAAGTCAGACCTTCTCTGGGGATATTAAGTACCTCTCTCAGCCCCTGGTGAGTGTTCATTCCCCAAAACAAGGGGTGCCACTCTAGATTTACTATAGTAGAGAAAGGTATGGCCATTTGAAACCAGAGAGATCTTCAACTAAATAAGCCAGGCTTATTTATTATCCCCCTCCTCACTGAAGGAAGAAGTGAGGAGATTCATATCCTCTTCCATTTTCTTTTACAGGTTATACAATTCCAAAGATGTGGGAAATTATTTTCATTATGTTTGCGATTCTCGATTTTGAAAAATGAAAACTTTTCCTTTTCAGGATTAACTTCGTAGAGAATAAGATTATTCCTAGGCCCAATCTGCTTAATTTAAGGGGAAACAGCTACTTCTCACCATTGCTAAATCCCATCAAGGCTTCCAAGATTCGACCGCACCCAGTCCAAACTCTATCCAAACCGGGCCGCTTCTGCCATCTAGTGACCATCCTTCTGAACTACATGGGTAGGGCATTAACCTAGTCTGGTCTGCTCAAGTGTCAAGAATTATTTTTAATTTAATGAGTCATGTGATTAGTTTTGGCCTTCACGTCCTTTCATTCCTACCTACTGTCTGTGTGACCTTGGGAAAATTATTTAATATTTCTGTGACTCAGTTTATTCATCTGTAGAATGGGAAGAAGGACGTACCTCTTAACAGTTTTCATGAGGCTCATATGAAAATACATGGAAAATGCTTAGCAGAGTGCCTGGCACAAGTAAATCCTGAATAAAGATTTGATGGTATTGTATTTATAATTATGCAAGTCCAGAACTAAAAAAATAGGCCAAAGCATGGAAAATATGTGGAGTATTTCAGAATAAATTAAGTATATAATATTTAAAGCTTGGAAGAAGATCAAGTTTATTGAGGCTTTTCGTGTATGCTGCCAACAAATGCATTATTGCTCTTGCCTCATTCCAAGTCTTTCCCCACCTCGTACTGAATGTTCCCGTCACAGCAGACAACTCATTACTCTGCATACATTTTAATGCCTTTCTTCCTTTTTCTGAAATAGTCTCCCTTACATTTTTACATTTCACAGCCCTAAACTCCCAACTCAAATGTCAGCTTCCCATACACGCTCCTTTAGTGCTGTCAGGTGGAGTTAAATGCCGCGGAGCCTTTCATCTCGTCTTCACGAGAGCATCTGACACACGCTGTGCGGGCGAGAAGCGGGAGTCAGGTGTGTGTGGCCACATAACCAGACGGTGACGTGCCCGCTGCGGGATGTCGTGCGTTGTCTTCGTATCCTCCCCCCCTCCAGCCGGTGCCTCACACAAAGACTTCACACAGTAGTGCCCCATAGAAGCTTGCTAAATTGAAATAAAAGTTTAGCAAATATCTTAGAACACCTTTCTAAGAAGGCTGAATGACTCATAGAGGCTTCTAATGTACGATTGGACTACATCGGCCTACTGGTTTGAGTTGGCAGGGTTAGTCCCATCAAAATATGCTTTTGGATTAAAAAATAAGTGATTTTTTAAAAAGATTTTATTTATTTATTTGACAGAGCGAGAGAGAGAGAGCACAAGCAGGGGAGGCAGTAGTGGGAGAGGGAGAAGCAGGCTCCCCGCTGAGCAGGGAGCCCGACATGGGGCTCCATCCCAGGAGCCCGGATCATGACCTGAGCCGAAGGCAGACGCTTAATGGGCTGAGCCACGCAGGCGGCCACCAAAATAAGTAATATCTTAATAATAATAATAGTAATAATAGAGTTCATTAAAGAGCATTTGGAAATTACTAAAAATGTAAAAAAAAATCAGGGCCCCACTACCCAAATAGTAATATTTGATCTTTTTTCAGTGTTTTGTCTATACATTGTTTTTATTACATGGTTGTGATCCTTGTCTATTTGCAGTTATATACCCTGATTATTAAGCTTAACATACTGGAAGTATTTTCCCATCATGCTATATACACATTAAAAACAATTTGGAAAACCAGAAGCCCACTGAATGCATGTGCCATAGAGTCCTTAACATCACTACATTTAGGCAGTTAGCTTGTTCGTATTTTTTTGCTCTTATATGTAATAAAAAAAGTAAATCTTTGGGCATAAAGGTTTTCCTTTGCTCAGGATTATTTGCTTTTATGAGTCCCAGAAGTATAATCCCCCACTGACTACCTTATTATAGCAAGCCCTGAGGGACCAAGAATTGGTTTTAACCAACTGGTTTTGGCTTATGAACTTCAACTGCCCTGAACTTACTGAAGATGTGAAGAAAGCCTTTAGAAGATTAGGCCGAGCAAGCACAGGAAACATACTATTTTCTGAAACCATTCCCTGATATTAAATTGTTTGCTTTATTTTTTATTGCTTATTTGTTTGTGTGCATTTGTGTGTATATTTTGTCATTTCATTTTGTAAGTGAAATCCTCAGGCCCAATATGTGTTAGCTGATTTTATATCTTTCTTTTGCAAACAATGATTTCTTCGGTTTCTGGATTTATTCACTTATACATTTATTGATGCATTTTACAAATATTTATGGAAATTTAGTCCATGCCAGACACTTCTACTAGGTGTTATATAAGCAGACATTAAATAAGACATATTCTTAAAAGCAGTTTATAGCTTACCAAGAATAAGACAAACAGTGACAATGTAGTATGAAACTTACTTTAATAGAAGTAAGAATAGTATGGCTTTGGAAGCAAAATGGGGGAATTATTCTGTCTGGGGTAATAGGAAGACTTTACAAAGGAGCTTATACTTGCGTCTGGAATGATGTAGGAGTTTAACTGTTGGACGTCAGGTGGATTCCAGCCAGAGAGACCAACCTCTTCATGGGTATGAAAGGGAAAAATTGAAAAATTCTTTGTGGCTAATGAGGGGGCTTATATGGAGGGAAAGAGCAGGAAATCATGCGGTAAAGATAGAATGAGACTAGATAATGAAGGGTTTTCTGTTTTTATATTGCCATCCAAGAAGTGTATGTTTTATATTATAACCCATTAGGAGTCATTTAAAGTTTTCTTCCTCTTCTTCTCCTTCTTCTTCTAAAGCAAAGGAGTGACATTAAAATAATAGTATTTAGGAATTGGCACTTTATGCCAGGCATATTACTTGAACATTTTACATAAGAAGTTTGTACAACAATACTCTAAGACAGTATAGTTGTTTTCTTGAATAATATGGAAGAGGAAAGTAAGACTTAAAGAAGTTAAGTAATTTGTCTGAAGCCACGCAGCTAGTAAATGGTACTAGGTTTGCACAGAGGTGCAGACCTGAGTATGGTCGGCTGCAGAGCCTCTTAATCACTATGATCTAATGCCTCTTCAGTGGAATATTTTAGAAAGACGGCTTTGGAGTCTGGAGGGAGGTGATTAGTAGCTGAGGGAGGGAATGGGAGACAGAGAGAAGTCAGGGAGCCCATTTGTGAAGCTATTGCAAGAATACAGGACAGAGGGGATGAGGGCCAGAACTTGGAGGGGAAAATGGAGGCTGAGGAGATTGGAAAAACAACAGCTATATGTATAAGGCTTGAATAATAGAAAATCACTGCAATTCTGGAAAAAAAATAGTTACATTTCATTAAAAAGACTGAAAATTCCAATTGTGACACCTGCCATTTGGGGACTATCTATCATAACGTTCTAGAAAACAGTTGTCCATCTCTGAGACTGATCTGAGATAAATGACATTTCTTCTCAAAAATCTGGCATAATTTAGTTTTGAATCATAGGGTTGCCTTTAATACACAGAAGAGTTGTGTTCGAGGAAAATTCTTTATTCAGCTGCCTCTTCAATACATTGCTAGATCCTGGGGTATGTAAAGATGTAAAGATGAATGGACTAAAAACTTCCTTTAAAAAGGTACAATTAGGACAAAATAATCACACAGCTGATAAAAGGTACCCAATGTCCTGAGAGCCCCCAGGGAGGGGACAGCATTTCTGGTGGGGGCATACGGGCAAAGTCTCCCAACAGTCTGTGGAGAGAGTTTGCATTTAAGTTGGGCAAGAAGGATTTGGGATGGGGGCGGGGGTTATGTATCTACCTGGTATGAATCCCAGGTAGAAAAAAAAGAGAATCATCACAGAAGGAGAAGGCAAGGGTTGGGCGTTTGGGGCGAGAGCAGAGTCGAGTCCAGTTTGGTGGTTGCAGAAGGCGCATGTCAGTGAAGAGAGGGAGGTGCGAGGCCAGCAGAATGCCAAAGCAAGCTGTCACAAATGGTAGAGTGGGGCAATATGGCTGGTGCTAAGTGAATTCTCTGGATGGAGGAATAGTTTTTTCCTGAGAATCACTGGGTTATAAGTCCTTCTGGGCCCTCACACCTCGAATATCCACAACAGTCTTGATGGCGCCTGGCGCATTGCAGATGTTCAGTAAATTTTGTTGAATGAATGAATGACTTTTGTTCTTCCTGCTATCTACGATAGAGAAGGAGACCTGCTTTCCAACAAGTGCACATCTTCAAAAAAAAAAAAAATAGCCAAAAGTAATGACTACAAGTGAACTCTGGAGTCAGGAATGGCTCCAAGACTCACTGAGGACAAATGATCAAGTCTTTCGCTTCAAGCCCTCTTTCTTCATTTTAAATTGGGAACAAAATTAGAACCTACCTAGTAAGGTTGTGACATTTTAAAAGCCTGGCATGCAAAGCACTATAGTTAGCTATTATTCAGGAGCTATTAGAATTCTAATTTAGCAACCAGAGTTCTTTTCTTAGGCTTCTGGCACTAGTAGACCTATCGAGAGATTATTCTACCTTATCCTCACATCTGTCCTCCTGACATTTTATTTCACTCTTCAAAATGCATAAGGCAAAGAATCATAAACATAAAAATCATCACTTTTCCTTGCCCTAACTGATTGAAACTCTTTTCACATGACAGGCTTCGGCGGGCACCCTCACTAGCTGCCTGCTGGACCCTGTCAGCTCTTCCAGCATGCTGCCCAGGCCATCTGCTAGGCACCACGGCGAGCCATATGGAACCTCGCCCCCACTTCTCTGGAAACGCCTGGCTTTTTCCTTCTGTGGGTTCTTTGCTTAGCTATACTTCCCAGGCCGATGGAATGCAATGGTTGTGATAACAGTTCTCTTATCTTCCAGCCTTGGAAGGACAGTCAATGACTTAAATTTTATCAGGAGAACCTTTAGATGGTGCATCAACACTCACGGTAAGTAAGGACCAAACACTTCACTAAAAGCCCTGTGACATTTGTGACACAAGATAAATAATTCAGAAATCACGGTCCTATAATTCTTTCCTGCAACTGTCCCTGTTCTCTACAAAGGGAATAATACTACATTTTCTTTGCTTCTTTCCTCTGATACTTTTAGCTGCAATTATCTTCCTCCAAGCTTGGAACAGCAGGAACAGCCATGCTGAGATGATTAGTTCTTAACTGTTGCAGGTTATTAGCTGCGCAGAAAATGATATGCAAACCAAGATATGGTTTGGCTCCTACTGTGATAATCTCAATGAGATTTACAAATATCAAGGAGATTTCTAAGCTCTCCTTAAAACTCATAGCAAAAACGCTTGTCTCTTCAAAGTAGGAGCTTAAATTAAGCCTTAATCAGTTTTCAAAAATAACTTTTGAGGATTTTGTCTAAATAAATAAATGTGTCGGGTTGCTTATTTAAAGCTACTTTTTAATAGAACAGGAAAAAAATTTTTTTAATGGAACAGAGGTAAGAGGAAGCAATTTTTGCTGATTTTCAGCAAAATCATGAAGTGAGACAAGCAGGTTTCAGCTGCCATAACATCTTTTCCATGCTTCTCAGTTTTTGTTCCCACCATGGCCCCAAGACACTTCTAAATCATATTTTTCCTACCATAAGAAAAAATATATTAAAACACTAGGATGTGAGTATAAATTAATTAAAAAATGTTAGACCCCTGAAGATAAACAAAAGACGTGCTTTACAAAAGCATTTCTGAGGAAGAAATAAGCAATTCACCTTCATTCTCATGGAGGAATGATTTTGCTCTTCTATTCATTTTCTCTTAAGCAGCGATTCTACCTCCATAAAAAACAAAAGCTCTTTTCCTTCTAGTCCTTTCCAGAACAGAGTCAACATACTTAAATTCCTGTTAGCTTTGTCTTTCCCAAAGCACTTACCATATATTGCCTCATAATATAGTTATCTGGGTCCTGCTTAATGAGCTCAGATAAAAAGCTCAATTAATTGCCTCTTTTTCTTTGCATGCCCAATTGCAGACCCAGTGCCTGGACCTACTAGGTGTGTGATAAATGAATCTGTGCTGAATGATCTTGAAAAGTCCAACATTTACTACAGAACAGAGAACTTGGCATGGACTAAAGGCATCCCTGGAGTTAACTGCGTCAAAGTCAGATCTTTCATTTGAACACAAAAGGGTTTCCTTATATTTTTGTGGTTCTCAACCTTTTTTTTATGTTTATATGTGCTTTAAATTTTTAAGTTTTTGGTGACCCATTTTAAAAGATTAACAAAACAAATCAAGCTAAATAATTCAGCAACGAATACAACCTTAGCTATTATTTTGCAGTCAAGGGCTCAGGGCAAGCTCCCTGGGATGCATTAGGCAAGGGGGTGCTTGACCCCAGCCCTTGCCCCATAATCTTCATCAGCATTCCCCCCTTGCTGCAAGCCATCCCAAACAACACACAGTTGAAATAAAAGATGGATCTAGCTATGCAAACTCAGTTTACATGTCTACTATCTTTTCCTTCTAAGCAGGCAGCCAACCTGCATAAGAAGTTCAGTAGTCACCACTGGTTAATTTAATTTAATTTTTTTTATTATTATGTTCGATTAGCCAGCATATGGTACATCATTAGTTTTTGATGTAGTGTTCAACAATTCATTAGTTGCGTATAACACCCAGTGCTCATCACAACACGTGCTCTCCTTAATGCCCATCACCCAGTTACCCCATCCTCCCAACCACTTCCCTTCTGTAACCCTCAGTTTGTTTCCCAGAGTCCAGAGTCTCTCATGGTTTGTCTCCTTCTCTGATTTCTTCCCATTCAGTTTTCCCTCCCTTCCCCTGTGGTCCTCCATGCTAGTCCTTATATTCCACATATTAGTGAAACCATATGACAATTGTCTTTCTCTGCTTGACTTATTTGACTCAGCATAATCCCCTCCAGTTCTATCCATGTCGATGTAAACGTTAAGATTTCATCCTTTTTGATGGCTGAGTAATATTCCACTGTATATATGGACCACATCTTCTTTATCTGTTCATCTGTTGAAGGACATCCCAGCTCCTTCCACAGTTTGGCTATTGCGGACATTGCTGCTATGAACATTGGGGTGCAGATGCCCCTTCTTTTCACTATGTCTGTATCTTTGGGGTAAATGCCACTGGTTAATTTAAGGTACACTACCGCCTATTTAATAATGCCTTATCTGCCCTGCCCTAAGCTCTTCTATATATTCAAAAGGCAATATGCTCGCGCATTCCACTAAACATTCTTTCATGGCCCTGATGATCCTGCTTGCCTTTTACCCACTGCCAAGTACCCCTAGTCTACCCATATTACACACTCAGTGCAGTGTTCTGGTGGACAGCCATCGCTGTAACAACATTAATAATTGTAGCAAATATGCAAGAAAAGTAGGGAACCTGTGAAAGGTCCACAGTTCTCCACTGACTGAGCAGGCCACAGAAGCCAGGTCAGCTACTGTGAAGAGGAGTCAGCTGGCATCTGAGACCCCCCCTCAGAATGGAATCCCTTCAATTTCCTTGTCTTGCTTCCTTACATTCCCCCCTATTCAGGGGCAGATCCAGATTTTGTGGGCTTGAAACTTAGATAATTTGGGAGTTCTTCTTTATGAAAAACAATAAAAATTACAAGTACGGAATTAGCTACAAAATAAATATTTATTTCAATTGAAAAAAACCACAACAAATGACACACTCTAAAAAGCTGACATATACCCCAAACATCACAAAACCTACAAAAATAATATAAGTTTTCAAATTAATTAAATGCCAGATGCAATTTTGTAATAATACTTTCCTACTATTTTGGGGCTGCCTACTCTCTGCTTACTTCTTTATATGACAAATGGCGAGATTTCTGGGCTTTTCCATTTTACTCAAGCAGTGACCAATTTCAAATACTCTTGCATTGACAATACTTATTACCCAGTTAGCTGTCACTGCTTTATAGTAGCATATTTCAATCTTATGTCATCTTAATCAATGTTAGTCATTCCCTGTCAAATCAGCAAGAAATTTATCTTTTATCGGTATATTGATATAATTTACTACTTTTTACTGATTTGCTCATCAAATAATCAAAAAGCTTACTCATTATTTCTTTTCAAAATTTATCTCTTAAGTATTTTAGTTAATTGTGGCTTTTGATATGATCTGAAATTTTATCGACTTTTTAATAAACTGTGTTGAAACTTTTTTCTGTCTTTGAACACATACTGTAGATTCTTTTTTTTTTTTTTTTTTTTGAAAGAGAGAGAAAGACAGAGCACAAGTAGGCAGAGCGGCAGGCAGTGGGAGAGGGAGAAGCAGACTCCCCGCTGAGCAGGGAGCCCTGATGTGGGGCTCGATCCCAGGACCCTGGGACCATGACCCCAGCCGAAGGCAGACAGTTAACCAACTGAGCCACCCAGGTGCCTCCATACTGTAGATTCTTGAAATATTATTGTTCCCATGCTCTATGTCTTGAATACCTTTCTAATGAACGCATTATCCCACATCCAGTGTTGTTAAAGAAAGTCACACGCTGTTAAAGAAAAATCCAAGTCACATGCGTTTTTACAATGCTTAATCTACAAAACAAAAATGTGTTGCAAAATTTGCAGTAGTCAACAATCCCAGGTACTGCAGATGGAGTTTTTTTCCCCTCTGTCAATGAGATTAAGTGAAAGAGCTGCATACCGCACACATTCTGCAATTAATCTTTTAAAGAGCACTTACAGCCATTTGTCTTTACCGATGTCATATGCTCATCTCTATATTAAGTATTTTCCGTGCATTACTTCTTTTTATTTCCACCGCTATCCTATTAGTTGTGAATATAATAACTATTATTATCTCCATTTTACAGGTGAAACTGTGAGGCTTGAACATGTAGCTAGCAAATGACTGAGCCAGAGGTCATGCTCAGAAACTCTGAATCTAGGGCTTAAGCTCTTACCTACTTACTGTCAGATTTCTTTCTTGCTTTCTTTGATTGCTATATTGATACATAAGTGAGAAGATTTGGAAGGAGGAAATGTTTGCTCTGAGATACCTGAAATATTGGTATTGCCTTAGCTTCAGGCTATGTATGGCAAGAAACACATGTTTAGCAAAGCTAAAAGGGTCCGTATTTTTCCCACTCCTTGTTCTAATGATTTATTGGATTGTGGCCACCATTTTTAGCCTGAGACTTGCAGAGGAAGCGTGGAGGCTTTAGGTTCTCACACATTTTTGCTAGCTATACAAGACTAGCCTATTGGAAGGATGGCGGAAACTTGGATGCTTCCCCTGACTGACTGTGACCTCTGTTAAACTCTATCACCAGACTGGGCTACAGCTTCCCTCTCTATAAAATTACGAGAACTACACTAAATGGTCTCTTGCGTCTTTTCCGGCTCTAAAATTCCATAAAGCTCAAACACAGTGCCAGTTTAAATAGGTACATGGGGTGTACCTAGTACCAAAGACATTTATTTTTTCATCTTTATTTTTTTTATTTTTTTAAAAAGATTTTATTTATTTATTTGAGAGAGAGAGAGAGAGCGCTCGCGCACAAGCAAGGGGAAGGGCAGAGCGAGAGAGAGAAGCAGACTCCTGGCTGAGTAGGGGAGTCTAATGCAGGGCTCGATCCCAGGACCCCAGGATCATGACCTGAGGCAAAGGCAGACGCTTAACTAACTGAGCCACTGAGGTGCCCCTATTTTTTCATCTTTAGTTGCTGAACTCATACTATTTAGATATGGAGTCATATAGTGAAAGACAAACCAAGCTATTCTCTCTTCTCAAATATTCTGATTTATCAGTTATCCACAAAATTAAAATGAAGAGGCTTTGATATTAATAAGCTTTATTGTGTATAAGTAAGGATATTATGGGAGATAATCCACTGATAAAATAATAATAATGATGATGATGATGATGTTCTCACTTGTATTCATATTGATTTATGGCAATCTGTAAATCTGATTTGGAAAATCAGTCATATTGAAGCATATTTACAAATAAATGTTCCTGACTGAAAATTATAAATGATCAATAAGCTCATGAAAAAGTATCAATATCCCCGAGAATCAAGGAAGTGAAAATTAAAGCAAAGAAATACAATTTTCTATCCCCCAAACTGATAAAGATTGAATGCAAGTGTGATTTGGCAAAACTTTCTAAGGGAAAATTTGGTAATATATTTGGAATTCTTTTTAATAAAAAAAAACTTTATGAAAGCAGCTAAACTTAGCACCGATGACACCTTTTTTCGACGGTACATCTGAAGCAAGAGTTGAATATAAGCGTAGTCTGATTTCATGCATTTCTGATTAATTATGACAATTCTAAGTTGCCCACTTCTTTTCCATTCATAATTCAAAGAGACAAGCCCTTGTCATGTTTTGTGCCTCTCACCTCCTTACCTTGGCATCAAGCTGACCCTATGTCGGGCGCCAGCTGGAGGACCCCAGTTGAAGGTGCTAGCAGCTCCAGGTCCACAGACTTTCCTACTGAATGAGGGCTCTGACGGGAGCCCCAGCCTCTCTCTCCTCCAACAGCGGGAGGTGTGCCGGGTTGCATCCTGCCACCAGCATCAGCCACTCTTTCAGAGCTTCTGCCCACATGGGACAGGATGGGACACTGGTGTTGCTTGGTCTGAACAGATTTAAGGAGGTTTTATCAGGAGGACCTGAAAACTACCAGAGCCTGCCCTGGTCCGGCACGGCCCCTTCAGCTGAGGGCCATGGTCACCGAGAAAAAGGCAGAGGCTGCCTTGTCCCTCTTACCTGCTGGAGCAAGGAGCTTCCCTGAGCTGGAATGGGTCAGCATGGACACTACAGGGGATTCCGGCTTCACTCCGTCCAGGGTGAATGCGGGATGGGGAGAAACTGCTTAATGGGTGAGAGGTTTTACTTCGGAGGGATGGAAATGTTTTGGAACGAGATAGAGGTGGTTGTTGTACAACATTGGGAATGTACTAAATGCCACTGAATCGTTCACTTTAAAATAAGGGTTAATTTTATGTTATCTAAATTTCACCTCAAATTCTTTTTTTAAGTGAGTAGGGACTATCTTTGAGCAGTGGCACGATGCATGATTTCTATTGTCGTTTATCTACATTTAAAAATTGCCAATTAGGAACCCTATTGTTTTAATAATTAGGAAAGAATTGTGAAAAAAAAAAAATTACCCCCCAAGAGACTTACAATTTAAAACTACACTTGAAGGCAGCTGACAAAAAAGGCTAAGAAAAACCTAAACATCTTTCCACACACTTTGAGAAAGATACATCTTCAAAAAATATATGAAAAACATAATATTTATCATTTTCATCTCTGTTCATTAATAAATTTCTTTCCATGTATTGCTTCCCAGAACTCTTTTAAGCAAAGAAGAATGGCAGCAGAAAAGTTCATAGACTTAATTTAGAGTGAGTGCCTTTTGGGGAAAGGAGAGGTGGTGAGAGGGCTAGGATTATTGGGACAAAAAGGTTAATTCAAATCTACTTTTAAGAAAAAAACAACTAGCCATTTGGAGGATGAGAACCAAGTTCGCTTCACAGCTGTCTTTGTTTTCCCTCTCTTTCTTTGCCAGATAGAGGATCGAGAGAAAGTAAATGCACGATACTTTTTTGCTTGCTTGTTTTAATCATAAAACTATTCCCTAAAGACTTGAGCTAGAGCAGTTGAGTTTTGGTTTGGAAAAATTAGAGAAGCAATAAAGGAGAAGGAACTGCACTTCTCGCTGCCTCTAATTTTCTTCTGTAATGAGTTTCCTGCTTAAATGTGCATGCAGTTTGTCCTCTTTCCTTCTGGGAAAATACGTGCAGTAGCAGCTCTTTCAGGGGCTGACTTTCCTCGGAGTGTGCAGCCTGCTCCGTTGGGAGAAAATACGTACAATCAGTGCTAGTCCAGCCCTACTGTGGGAAACATCTGGAAGAACATAGAAGGTGTTGTTGAAAAGAATAATAGATCCAGGGTTTTTATTTTTCTATGAGCTACTTACAAGAAAACCATAGATATCTAAAATGCAAAGAAAAATGATGGCTAAGAGTGTTTCTCAAAGTGTTGTTTTCGGACCACCTGAATCAAAATGTCCTCATTATTGTCAAAAATACAAATAGTAAGTTTAATCCTGGAACCACTGAAACAGAAATTGTAGGAGATGAAACTACATTTAAAAAAAAATACATGTAGGGGCACCTGGTGGCTCAGTTCGTTAAGTGGCTGCCTTCGGCTCAGGTCATGATCCCAGTATCCTGGGATCGAGCCCCGCATCGGGCTCCCTGCTCCTTGGGGAGTCTGCTTCTCCCTCTCCCTCCGCCCCGCCCAGCCCTCCTCAGGCTCTTGCGGTTTCTCTTTCACATTCTTTCTCTCTCTCAAATAAATGAATAAAATATTTTTTAAAAAAAATACATGAAAACACTATCTAAGTCAGAGGTCAATGAAGCATAAGCAGTGGACCAAATCCGGCCCACTGCCTGTTTTTATAAGTAAAGTTTTATTGACACACAGCCACACTCCGTCTGTTTCTTCTTTTGTACTAAGATGGCAGAGATAAGCAGTGGTGGCAGAAGCTCTATGGGCCTGTAAAGCTTAACTGTTTACTAACTAGCCCTTTGCTGAAAAAGTTTGCCACCCCTGCTCTAAGCTACTGCCTCTCGAACTTTAATGTGCATATAAATCACTCAGAAATCATTTGAGAAAGAGTTTGACTCAGTAGGTCTATCGGGGGCCTGAGATTCTTTTTCTCTCAAATCTCCTGTGTGATGCTGATGTTGCTGTTTTGTAGATCACGTTTAGTAGCATGATCTAGAGTAGCTGTTCTCAGAATATGATAAATGTAAATTCTTAGCTCCATCACAAGCCTACCAGGTCAGAAACGCTGCGGGTTGGACTCAGCAATCCATGTTTTATCAAGCCTTCCAGGGGATTTCTGATGCATTCCAAAGCTTGAGGACCACTTGTTCAGATTATCCTTATGTAAACTAAAACTATCTTCAAAGAGCCTGAAACTATACGTTTATGTTAGACTCCATTACCATTGATTTTCCTAAACACAGTATATGTTTGTTGATCATAATAATCAGCAGGGAAGGAGACACACTTTATGAAATTGCCACTGAATACCATCTGATTTATTTCTTCCTTGTATATCCAGAATGGCAGCCTCGAATAACTAAAATTTTAAATGTGTCTTCTTTGGTTTACTCTAGTTTAATTAATATTGGCTTTGGAGGGGTCTTCTATTTTTGTGCCTGCTCAAAATAGCTTCAAATGCCATGTCATTTCTAAAATGAACAACAGAGGGAGCTGGTGTTATAGTCCTAATCCACGAGGATTAGCAGAATTTTTCCTCTTTATTGGCCGAATCGAAGAAAGCACAGCCTCTTGACTCATTCTTGAATGAAATGTTATTGTTTAGATGTATAGTGCATGTGATATACAGCTCATTCTAATGCCAAAAAACTTATATGATATGTTCTAAATGAGTGTAATCTGTAAGCAATTCTATTCAATTACTTTCAACATTCACACACCTTCTAATATGTTCAAACAGTATCGAAGGTACAAGAGATTACTAAAACACAAATCCTTTTCTCATTAAACATAAGCTTCTGGGGAGAGAGGGAGTATTAACAGAAGCATGTAAATAAATTTAATAATACAACCCCCTGCTAAGATCGGAGAGGGACAGATAGATGCTTTGGCTAGAAGTGGTCTTTTGGGTATATGACATGAGTAGTCACAGGAGGAACTGAGCCACGTAGCACTGAGCTGAATGATGTCCCTAACCATAGCACTAGAAGTACAAACTGGTAATCATAATTGTCCAGTTTGTCGACAGGAGAGACAATGTTTACAAAACGCAAGGGAACGTATTCCCTGGGGTGAGGGACCAGCACACAGGAGACAGATGGATTATATTAGATCCTTGCCATCAGCACCACAAAGATTTAAATGGCTTTTGACTGGCATGGATTCAGGACTTGTCTTTGCTTATCTAGTCAAACAAATTAATGTTAATACAGCTAAAGGATTGAAATGAACGATACTATGTCAGTTTGTCCTACCGAGTGACATTTTTTCTGATCAAGAAAACCATTTTATGGAACATTCTGTATAATACTTCGAAGTACTTAGGGGATTGGGGACTAAATAAATATTTGCTGATATATGAAGAGGTGGCGGGAGAACAAAATGGCTGATTGGATTGACAGAATAAAGAGATAGTGAAAGTCTGATGAGGGTGTTATTAGTGAGAATGAAAGAGAAAGAAAAACTGGAGAAATACTGTTTAGGTGGACTTTCAGGGTTTGATAATTATTTGGATACAGGGATATAGGAGTCAGTGGGTATGACAATGACTGATGACCAAGTGATGATAAGGTCTTGAGCATTAATCAAAAAATTAGAAAGCTAGTTGAGCTTGGAGGATGTGTGTCTGGGGATGAGTTTAGTTTTAGACTCTTTGAGCTGGAGGTGCTACACCACCTAGGATGTGATAAACAAGAGCCTGTTGGCATCACAACTTTGAGGTTTAGAAGAAAGGTTTGGAATAGAAATAGAGATTGGGGTTACCTTCATAGAGATTTTAGGATAGCTTAGGTGTATGATAAAAAGAAAATATATTCAGTCACAAATGTACTGATCCATTCGATAACATTTACCAAAGACCTAACATGTTCTATGCTCTGGGCTACACACTGATGGGTACAATGGCCAACTTTTTTGGAGCACTAATTATGTGATAGACACTGCCTGGTGCTAAGACTGGGGCAGCAAACTTAGATGAAATTTACGTCCTAATGGAAAGAGATAGAAAATAAAATGAAGAAGTGAAATGTATACTGTTAGACAGTGATATGGAGAAAAGTAAGGCCTGAAAGCAAGATGGAGAATGTTAGACCTAGGGGCTTTTACTTGTGAACAGGATGATCAGGGAAGGTCTTGCTGAGAAAATAGCATTTGCACAAAGACCAGATGTGGGTAAAGGAGCAAGGAAGTAGGGGAAACACATGCTCCAGGCAAAGCGGCATGTAGCAACAAGAACACAGTACAAATGCCCTGGGGTAGGAACACGGCCTGCAACACTGGAAGAATGAGAATGACAAGAATGACACTGGAAGAATGACAAACCCTGACAAGAATGCTCAGGGTTTCTGCAGCAGAGTAGAGTAATAGGAGATAAGGTCACAGAGGTGACAGGGAACAGCTCATGTAGGAAGGACTTGTAGGCTGCTGACATGAATTTGGCTTTTGCTAAGAAGGAGAGAACCTATCAGAGGGATTTTCGTGGAGGAGTGACATGATCTGACTTATATTCTGTAGTATCACTCAGGCTTCCACTGGGAAAAATAGATAAGAACAGAATCAGAAGACTAATTTGGGTAAGAAATGATGGTGGCTTAGACCAGGTTAATAGCAGAGGTAGAGAGTGGTTGCATTCTGGATATATTTTGAAAGGAGAACCGATAGGACTTGATTGATTGATTATGGGGTGGGAGAGAAAAGGGGGAATAAACGATCACTCCACCATGTTTTGCCCTGAGCAATTGGAAGCATGGCATTGTCATTGGCTAGGAGGGAGAACACTGAGATGAAGTTTGTGGGAGGAAGGAAAGATCGGGAATTTTGTCTGAACACGGAATGGTGAGATACCCCTTAGACAACCAGGTGAAGTCATGGAAGAGGCTGTTTTCTATATGCCCCCAGAGTTCAGGATAGAACTGTAAGCAGGAGATATAAATGTGGCAGTTGTCCTGTGCAGATGGTGTTTGCAGCCTGAAGCAGATGAAATCACCAAGAGAATGAGAGCGGATAGAGAGAAAAAGAGCTCAAAGGCTAAATTAAAATGAAAATCTTGGAACATTCAACATTTAGAGTCAGAGAAAACTACAGGAACTAGTCAAAGAGAGGCAGTCAAGGAGTTTATACTAAAAAAAGACACATACAGAAATAAGTGTAAGTATGTTTATATTTATTACAGAGGGAGTTCAAAGCCGAAAAGAGATCGAGTCTATCAAACTAGTGAAGGATCAAGAAAGATTTGATAGACAAGGACCTGGAAGTGGGTGAGGATGTTCCAGGCACAGAGAGACGAGGTTCACAAATCCAGCTCATTGTGGTGGTGGTGGGTGGTGGGGGGTGGGGAGGTCAATGAAAATGACTTTGAAGCCAGACCGCCTGGATTTAAATCCTGGCTATGCACTTACTAGCTGTATGACATTGGCCAAATCACTTCAACTCTGTGGGCCTCAATTTCCTCATCTATAAAGTGAGGAAAATAATAGTACATACATCATAGGGTTGTTATGAGGATTAAATAATTTAATATTTGTAAAATTCTTCAATTATATAGCATATATGTCCTATATAGAAGTATTAGTTAAACAAATCAACACATGGAGATTTACAGTTCTATGGAACAACTTGGGAATTGTAATGATTTGAGTACAGGGAGGGTGGGGAGAAGAAACAGTGAGTCATAAGGCTGGAGAGGCCAGCTGGGGTGAACTCATGGAGCTCTTCATATCGTAGTAAGGCATTTGGGCTTTTCCTCTAAGCAACTGATCAGATTCATGTTTTTGAAATACCATTCTAGCATCAGGGTGAAGGTTCCTGAGTGATGAGGTAAGGTTAGAGGCAACACGTGAGTAAGAGAGAATGAACTGGAGAGCATTAAAAGAAGGCAAAATCGGCAGTGCTTGGTCACTACTTGGATGTGAAGAGTAAGGCGAAAGGGAAGGACTCGGATGACTCGCAGGTTCTCCATTGTGTTACCGGTTAGCTGAGAAGGAATGTAAGAGGAAGAACATGTGTCTTTAAGGGAAGATAATCCTTCTGTTTTGTGAGCGCTGGGATTGAGTACTTCTGATATTCAGGCTAAGATGATCAGACCCTCTGGGCAGCAGAAGCATGGGATACAATCTGATGCATGGCTGCGACCTCAGGAGAAGAGTCTAGGCTGGACACACAGATTCAGAAGTCAACATCGCATAAGTGGTTGCAGGAGTCATAGAATTAGAAGGGATGTCTAAGGAATAGTGTGCACAATGAGAAATCCAAAGCAGAGCCCTGTGAAGCATCAACACTTGGAGAAGAGACAGCTGAAAAGGAGGTGAAATTGGCATAGAGGTGAAAGAAGCAAGAAAGAGTGACTTCTTAAAAGCCAAGAAAAGGAAAATATCCAGGAGGATGATGACTGAAGACCCAAATGCTGCCTATAGAGAGGGCAAGGATGAGGACAAAAGAAATTTCATTAGGTTGGACAATTATGAGACCATTGGCTCTGCACCATAAAGTGAAGTGGTAAAAGCTGGAGGCTAATTACAGTGGGTGTGGTAGGCACAGTTGGCGCTCCTCCTCGTTCAGCATTCGCCATTCCTATACCTGCTGATGGCCTCCTACTGCAAACACCTGCCACTTTCTACCTTGGGGGCCAGCAGGCGCCCAGCTTTGTCTTAGAGCTGGCCAGAAGGGCTAGAGAGTCAATGTCACCAGGAGCAACCCTCAGTGATCCAGGATGAGAGTTGATGGGTAAGTACCCCAGGATTCCCACCTCCAAAGAGGGAGTACTTCTCGGACATGTTCTGCATAGTTTCTCAAATGTCCTCGATGAGATTCAAATCTCAGTTTCCTACAGCAGTGCCCTATGAATTGACACATCCTATCTGGACTCTTTTCCTTCTCTAAGTCCCCTCCCCATCCGCCTGGCTGGGATTGTCTCCCAAATAAGCCACTTCCATCAAATTCTCACCAGAGCCACCTTCTGGAGTAGTCCAACCTAAGACATTAGGTAATAAAAGTTAGAAAGAGACAAAGATTAAAACAAGTTAGAATATTTAAGTGGGATTGTGAATGAAAAAAAAAAATATAGGGCAGTAGCTAAAAGGTGGCATAGAGGGCGCCTGGGTGGCTCAGTTGTTAAGCGTCTGCCTTCGGCTCAGGTCATGATCCCAGGGTCCTGGGATCGAGTCCCACATCGGGCTCCCTGCTCGGCAGGAAGCCTGCTTCTCTCTCTCCCACTCCCCCTGCTTGTGTTCCTGCTCTCGCTATCTCTCTCTCTGTCAAATAAATAAATAAAATCTTAAAAAAAATAATAAATAAAAGGTGGCATAGAGTCAAAAGATTTTTTTCTTTATTTTTTTTTTATTTTTTTAAGATTTTATTTATTTATTTAACAGAGAGAGACACAGTGAGAGAGGGAACACAAGCAGGGGGAGTGGGAGAGGGAGAAGCAAGCTTCCCGCAGAGCAGGGAGCCCGATGTGGGGCTCGATCCCACGACCCTGGGATCATGACCTGAGCCGAAGGCAGACGCTTAACGACTGAGCCACCCAGGCGCCCCGATTTTTTTTCTTTATATCACAGGATAAAATCAAGCAAGTTTATATTCTGAGCCTCTAGGAAGGGGTTGAGGGTGTAGGACAAAGGATAAGCTAAGGCATCAGTGTCCCTGGGGTAGTTGGAAGGCAGGTGATTGCATAAGGAGGGATTGCTAATAGAGGAAAAAGGGCACATTTTTATTGAGTAAGAGGAAAGGAGAGTACAGAGTGTGTATGTTCTGGTGGCCGGAAAGCAGAAAAAGAGCTCATTCTCTCAGGGTGAAGAAGATTAAGGTCAAAGTATAAATCTATAGAGCAAGAAAAAGGATGAAATTTGAGACTAATAGAATGCCTTCATTTAGGTGATGAATGGAAAAGAGAAAAATTTAGCAAGGTAAGTCAAGAAACGGGTAATACAATGACATGGACACGAAAGAAGAAACACTTTGAAAGGAGAGAATGATCAAATTGGCCAAGACTGTAGACAGGCTGAGGTGATAGGAAAAGGTTTTTGGATTTTGCCATTTCCTGAGCAATTATCAGTGATTTTGGAGAGAGGAGTCTCAATTGGGATGATAGAATAGAAGCTGTCCACTCAAAGGATAAAGGAGTAAATGGATAAGGAAAAGATAGAGAATAGTAAACAGAAGAGCCCTTGATCAAATAATAATTCCAAAATATATATTTATATCAGTTTAATGGAGAAAGATATTTCCAGGGACACCAAGGGCCTGTATTCAAAACCCATCAGCTATTTGGTTCTATTATATGAAATTGCCTGGATTTGACAATTTTTAACTACATTTTTTAACTAGGGTAACTTCATATGATTCAACCCAATAATCAAAAATGTCGTGGGTTAGGTTTCTTACTGACTAGAAGTCAAATTCTCAGGTCCTCTGTGCTAAGTCTGCAGGGAATACCTGAGCCATAACCTGCCAAGAATACTTTGTAGCTCATGAGACACATGGATGGGGGATAATGAAAATTGACAAATTATAATTTTATTGTTACTGTTTGCAAATAATGTATACTTAACATAAAGAATAATAATTTCTATAACACAGTATTAGAAATGAGCAGCTTTCTTTTTGCTAGATTTTCACAAATATTCTGAAAATAAAAATCTTTCTCTAGATCTCTCAGTATTTTTGAGAGTAAAAAAGCTACAGTAGCATGAAACTATGAATGGTAATTTATCTGCTAGAGACATTATTAAATGAAAGCAACTTTAGTGAACTTGATTATTTTGGACCTTAGCCCTTGCTTCAATAATTTTTCTCAAATTTAATTGCTTCAAGGCCAATGATGAAGGGCATGTAAAATGCAATTAACAGATGAAAAATCTCTCTTGTGATTTGATATTAAACAGAAGTGATGGAGTGTGACATTAAAAAAATGGTATCAGAGGTGCACACTTTGCATTTCACTTTAATTATATCAATTTCAGATTCTGGAACACTGCAGTTTCATGCATGCTTAATTAAATTATGTCAGTACCAATACTTTTAGGTCAAAAAAATTTTTTGGAGGAAGTTTCAAAGACAGATAAGATGAGGACGGTCATTCTTTGCCTTTCTGACTACTGGGCCAGAATAAGCTCTGGAAAGTCTTTTTTTTTTTACCTATAAAGATCTGTGGTTGTAATAGTAAATGATTTGAATGGCATTCAAAGCCCCTAAGACAACTGAAATGATTTTAAGCAGACTTTGGGCTCACAGAAGGGAGCGTGGTCTGTATTAATTTCACTAACTCTCCACCTCTTGTAAGTAGCTTCAGACTGATGTACTTTTTGCAGATGTAAAGAACAAACAACAGAAAGACTAATAAAAGCTTTTTTTAACAATTAAAGAATTAAATCATTAATTTTACCTCAAAGAAGAATTTAAAAGCTCAGGGCTCCCCGGTGGCTCAGTCGGTTAAGCGTCTGCCTTCGGCTCAGGTCATGATCGCAGGGTCCTAGGATCGAGTCCCGCATGGGGCTCCCAGCTCAGTGGGGAGTCTGCTTCTCCCTCTGCCCCCTGCTCGTGCTCTGTCTCTCTCACTATCTCTCTCTCTCTCTCAAATAAATAAATAAAATCTTTTTTAAAAAAATAATTTAAAAGCTCTAATTTATATCCATTTTGCAGACCAGAAACTAACACTTGAAGACATGAATGCTTAGGTTGTGTCCAGCTGGTTGTGCAGCTATGTACAAGTTTCCCTACGACATGTCACAGACCAAAGTCCTAATCTACGTGTTCCTTTCAAGGGATTCTGTGAATATGCAGGAATTACATATTTTCTTCCCTTACCCCTGTTTATGTTAATAATGATGTTCTTTTTGCCCTTCCAGTGCTCATGTCCTGTCTTCTTTTCCACTCTACCCTTTTCCTAGAGGCATTCCATGATAAAGGTTCAAGTGAAAGTCATTGACGGATGCCTGAAGTCCTCATGTGGGGGACGCTAGCTAAACCATAGTACCAAGTAAGTCTTAGGGGCACATTCGTTAGCTTAGATTCTGAAGAAAGTATCTGGAACCACAGAGAATACCCGCTCCAGATATTGTGAGCTAAACCAGTTATTTGCTGGGGCCAGGACTGTACTTTTGGAATGTTTTATTTATTTATTTATTTATTTATTTATTTGAGATTTTATTTATTTATTTGAGAGAGAGAGCAAGAGTGATCACAGAGGGAAGAGGGAGATTACAGAGGGAGAGGGAGAAGCAGACTCGCCACTGAGCAGGGAGCCCAACACAGGGACTCGATCCCAGGACCCTGAGATCATGACCTGAGCTGAAGGCAGTTGCCTAACCAACTGAGCTACCCAGGCGCCCCGGAACGTTTTAACATGTAATAAAAACCCTGAGAACTTACATTTTATATCAGTTCAGTTTATTTAATTTGTTAGCAAATAAGTTAGGTTGTTCTATTCATAATAATAGTTACCATTAACTAAATAATGCGTGTTACTTAAAAATACATACATACATGCATACATATGTATTCTAGTTCCCCTTTAAACAGGTATTATGATTCTCCTTCAAGGATGAGGGAACAGAGAAAGTAAGTGACTTGTTCAAGATCATACAACTAGTCTACAAAAGGAGCCTGCAGATATTTCTTAGTTACATCTCACCTTTGTGGTTGTTAGTGTGACCTTGTCATATAGAAGATCAAAAGTTATTGTGTGACCCCCTCAAAATCGACTTCCTTAATTGCCAAGTTCAACCAACTCTAGCTGTACTCAGCTGACTGGTTAAAATTGACAGAGTAAAAACTTTCAAGTTAGATATCCCCTAACTAATTAAAATAATTTAAGAGACTCTTTTATAAGCTATGATTAATAATATATGTAGAATTTTATTGAACCATTGACTATTTTTTCCCTGAGACAAGATATTTCTAAGTTCTTTCACTAATGCTTATATCTTCCTTTTAAAACTAAACAACCCTAATTAAAGCCTAACGTTAGATAG
Organism: Phoca vitulina; assembly: GCF_004348235.1. Classification (NCBI taxonomy): domain Eukaryota; kingdom Metazoa; phylum Chordata; class Mammalia; order Carnivora; family Phocidae; genus Phoca; species Phoca vitulina. Next base: position 30,088,043 of record NW_022589728.1, read on the forward strand.
AGACAAGTGCACAAATCCTATGTGAACAGGTTGATAAAATATGACATGAACTCACCCATGTAATCATCTTCCAGGGAGAAAACTTTGCCGGCATGCTGATGCCCCCTCATGCCCTTCCCAATGGCTCTTCCTTCTCTCCTCCCCAAAAGAAACCACTCTGTTGGCTTCTAACACCATAGATTAGTTTTATTTATTTTTGGATTTTTTTTAAAAGATTTTATTTATTTATTTGACAGATAGAGACACAGCGAGAAAGGGAACACAAGCAGGGGAGTGGGAGAGGGAGAAGCAGGCTTCCCATGGAGCAGGGAGCCCGATGCGGGGCTCGATCCCAGGACCCTGGGATCATGACCTGACCCGAAGGCAGACGCTTAACGACTGAGCCACCCAGGCGCCCCTATTTTTGGATGTTTTTATAAGTAGAATATTCAGGTTCTTAATCTGTGGGGATTCTTTCGCTCAACATTATGTTTAAGAAATGTCATCCAAGTGGTTCCAAGTAGCTGTAATTTCATTTTCATTGCTGAATGCTGTTCCATTGTATGACTGTACCACACTAAAAAATCCAGTCTGCTGTTCATGAAAATCTGAGTTATTTCCATATGGAGGCTATTACAAATATCACTACCATGAACAGTTTTGCACATGTCTCTTGGTATAAATGTTCGGTTCAGTAGATAATTACAAAAAGATTTCCAAAGTGGTTGTACTAATTTACAATCTTATCAGCTGTGAATGGGGATTCCTATTTTACATTAGTCCTAATTTTTGATGTTTGCTAGTAAGGTTGGGAACTCAGAGGAAACATCATCCTTGCCCAAATGCAGCATAACTGCATTTGCAGGTAACTAAGCTGTCTTCTTGGTCTCTTGTCATTATGACCTACTCCCTAGCTGTAACTGTTCACACTCTAGCTGAAAGGGTATGCTGTGAACTGAGACAATTTAATAACATATGGCAGGGTACCAGTATGATGATCTCATTTATGAGTAGCCATTTTAAAATTATCTTAGTAAATTGTTGTTGATTCATTGGCCTGAAAAGAGCAATGTCAAAGTAAGCCATTCAGAGGATGAGGCATTAAGCCTGGACATTTTGCTAAGATGAACACTGAGGTCTCCCTAATGTATCTTCTGTTTATCATAGTGTTTGGATGAAAGTTCTGAAGATACCAGAACTTTTGCAATACATTACTATAGAAGGTAGCATTAATTAAACTGACAACTTCTGACCCATTCCTTTTGAGCAGGTCAAACCCTTTTATTAAATTTCCTTATAAATCCTAATAATCTTATTTCAGAAATTCTTATAAACTATACCTACTTTTTACTCAGTTAAGAGAAAACCCGTGAGAGATGATCATTTACCTTAAATGATCCTGGGGCCAGGAACAATTCCAGAAATAAATTTGCAAAATGAAATGTCCGTTACTTTAACTTGTCTTTGAAAAGCTGAGTGAGACTTTGGAGATGGTGTGGAGAAGAAAGGAGAATCACCTTCTTGAATTTATTTGTAAGTAATGTATATGCATCTATAATTTTTCTTCTTGCTGATGGTAAGGAGAAACTGAATGAGCAAGTTAAACTTGTAGCCTTCAAAGAGAACCTCCCCTTCTTGCCCCATACACCTTAAGTAGGTGAAGAAGAAAAGGAGATGTCATCTCTGAATAATAAATGGAAGATAGAGAGGCTTAATCTCCGTGGTATTTCCAGTACCCAGAGTTTCTTTAACCACAAAGTCCATTCCCACCCTCTTGTCTTTTTTTTTTTTTTTTAATTACAGGAATGGTCACTGATTTCCAATACATCATCAATGTTCTTCATTACCTTTTCTTCAGCCCATGGAGTCATGTGCAGAATGATGCAATCATCAAGGCTCTGGTGATAGTAAAAACAAATAAACACACCCAGTAACCTAGAAGTGAGGTTTTCATGTTCAAATCTACTCACACTGTCTTCGTGCCATTTGTTTTCAGCGGCATCCAGTTGACTTAATTGATTTAGATAATAGATTTAGCATAGACCCTGGCAATTTTTTCAAGAAATAGCAGAAATCCTTTGCAGATGAGGGAAAAAAAAAAAAAAAAAGGAAAACAAGAGTGGGGTTAAGGAAGGAGGAGGAAATATGGGGCAAAAGAGAGTGCCTCTTGCACATTTTCACAAGCGTAAGTCAATACAGCTGTGACTGGTGGGTGTTAAGAGGGGCCTCCTCCTTGTTCAGGCAAAGAGCAGATTCCTCCTGTCCTTCAGCTTCTGTGCAGACTGAAAAACCTCCATCAGGGAAAGGTGGAGACTTCTCAACTATCCTCCTGCCTCCAAGAGGCTACTCTGACTGCTCTAGAGTTGGGGAAGAGAGGAAAAAGAAAGGGTGGGAAAAGTCTTATTTGACTGGAATGGTTCCATTTGAAACTTATTTACATCTGAATAATAAAGTTAAATATATCTGAAATTTATTTTGCACTTAGTAGATATTTGAAGCTGACTTGTGTGTGTGTGTGTGTGTGTGTGTGTGTGTGTGAGCTGTTAGTGTGGATCTCATGTGTGAATAACCACCCCCTCTCCGCACCCCCAATTACTGAAAATTTCTCCCTGGCAGTTTCCTTGACTGCAGGAACTCTTCCATCTCTCTACTTATAATGCCCCTTCAGCAAGATCTTGCTGGGCAGAAGGGGGCTGAGCAGTAAGAATAAAGGTTGTATTATGAAATTTGCTCAGGAGTCTGAGTCTGAAAACAGTCAATAGCATTTAATTTTCAACCATTATATTATACCCTTAAATTAGATGACAAATGATCAAAAGACACAGTTAGGGTTTTTTGTTGTTATTGTCAAAGCAGCTTTCTTTCTAGATTGTTAAAGATATGAAATTAATACATATGTGCTTGAAACTTGATTTATTCTCTTCTCCTTTTACAGTGAGAATACACAAATCTAAGTTTATACAGTTATTTTATAGCAGAGTAAGTTCTAGGAAGAGGGTCTCCTACATCCTAGGCCACTGTTCTTTCAACGTTGTGCCTTTAGGGTGGATACTTAATAAAATGATTGTTTTATGAGAGATGCTAGTGTTTCTTTGCCTGGTGTATCTTAAAGTATTAAAGGGTGGTTATGTTAGAGACAAAAGCTACTCTAACTCAATTCTTAAATAATCTTTTTAAGATAATCTTTTTCCAGTTGAAGTGAAGACACAGGACAATTGAGGCCACAGAGATCGTGACATTTCTTTGAAGAAGTTTAACTAAAGAACCTAAAAGTTCCTGTTACAGTTTGGATAGTGAGCAAATTGTGTCCATCTGTTTATATGACACATATTGTCATGATATATGGTTTTCCTGAGGAACAAAGGTGGAGGCCAAGCAATTGCATAATTAATTATAGTGTTAAATTCTCCGTAGCTAAAATCTGTACACTAGCATTGCTGTAATCATCAATTCATAGGCCAAATATGATTGATAGAAATAATTTAATTTTTAGGCCGATCCTCTTACCTTATTTTTCATTTTAATATTTCTCCCTATAAAGTATTTTTTTAATACTTAAATAATTACAGAATATATTTGGAATTCTTGGTAATCCTACGATTTGGGATTATGTTATTTCTTACTCTGGAAAGACTTTATTCAGGTACCAACTGCAGTTAGATTATGCAAATATTCTAATTACGTAGAGTGGAAATGATTCCTTTTCAGAATGTTTTGTAATAGTCCTGCTAAACAGCTTCAAATCATTATTTGGTCCTTCCTAGCCTCTAAGCTTATTCAAAATTGAAAATGGAGTTATTCTTCTTTTTCACTATTATTTTTGCTGTAACTCATACCACGCTCCCTCCCTCCCTCCCTCTCCCTATGTCTCTTTCTCTCTTTCTCCTTCTCTCTCTTTCTCTCTCTCTCTCTCTATATATATACATGCACTCATATACATACACATACATACATACTTAAAGAGGTTTATTTATAGTTCTCTCAGGTCTTTTATATATAATACATTTGGGTATACAGATGAAATATCATCATCAAATACTTATAGGCCTTATAAACCTATGGAAGAATAAGTGAGCAAAAATTCTGTTATTTCAGAGCGTCAAGCTATGACCAATAGCTAGAAATTACTGGAAGCAGATTTCAGCACAATAGAGATTATGGCTTTCTCCCAATCAGAACTATTAGAACATAGAAAGGGCTTCTTGGGGAGGAAGTGAGGCCTCTATCACCAGAAGGATTTAAGTAGAGACTGGTTTTATTTGTATTGAGAGAAACTTAATGGGCTTTAGTTGAAGTAGAAGACCTCTATAATTCCTCCGAACTCTAGGATTTTAAGATTTCTCTTTGGTTCTGAATCCAAGTCACAAATGCATATTCAGAAATGAAACTTTGTAACTTTAAATTATTTGCTAATAATATGTATGCTCAAGTGGACAACTAATTAGGCCAAGATCAGATCTGACCAGGAATTACTGCCAAAATGTGCAATTAAAAATTATACAACTTGGGTGTGGACACCAGAGATCAAGTTTTACTTCTGAATAAGTAAGTGCTAGTGACTTGAACTAGCTCAGTTCCCTAGGAGCACTGAGGACTTAAGGCTTTGGGTTGAGAAAGATCAGTGTGTGAGAAAGAACTAGAGCTTTGCCCTATGAAATGAGAGGCTGCGGCCGGCCACTAGCTCAGTAAAGCTTAAAGCAAAAGGAAACCTGTTACATTTTTCACAAGATTTAGTGTCACTCACTATTCATGTTTATTGGAAAGTGATAAATGAAGGGTTTGTTGAATTCTGAAGTGATTTTTTATTTTAATTATGATTTATATCCCCACTTGCTTTCAAGTGAAATATTAGATAGTTATGATTTTCTGTTCCATAATGGAACCAAACTTTTGTTTCGGTAAATATACATCAGGAATGGTTATGCCAACCAAAATGCAAAACTATAATACAATGGAAAGGCAGTCAATTAAAACAACACTTTTTTTCATATAGTAAATGACATAAATAACTTTCATATAGTGAGTAACATTCAAAGAGACGCTGGTAAATGTCACTCTTTCCTGTTTCTAGAAGCTTGGTACTATTCTAGAGTAGTAGAAGAAAAGAGAGTTTCAGGATATATTTCAGTTTAAGGGGTTCTTTGCAAGACTGGTTTGGGTCTGCAGCTTCTAAGAGGATTCATTATGATACCTCTTTCAGGTTTGTTGTTGTTGTTGTTGTTGTTTGGACTGACTAGAGTTTTTACTACTTTGCATCAGGTACTGATAACATAGCGGCAGACGTGATACTATTTTATGCCATGCAACAAATACAGTAAAACTCGTCATAACAGAGCCACATGCTTCCCCCAGGAACCACATATAGTTTCTACTGAAAGATAGGGGCGTCAGAACATGTGTGGTAAAATCATTAAGCTTTGCTTCTGAGTCTCTTCTCTCCAAAGGGCATATCAATGACATGAGAAAGGGGGCACAGCAGCATTTTCTGGTCCTTACCAATCAGGCTGGGGTAGTGCAGAATCCCTGTTTTGACTTGTACACCGGCAGATTTTAGTTTGCAAGTTGTGTATGTCTGCATGCGCTACACAACCTTGGGGACAGCCAAGTGTCAGTTTATTCCCAAGTTCATGGTGAGGAACTCACTTTAAAACACAGGGTGAGCTGGGTAGCGATGTGGGTTGCATCACAGGCTCTAACCCAGTATTTCTCAGACAAGATCTTTCTAATCTGCTGATTAGATGGTGACTTTGTGGCATTTGGCACATTCGTTTTAAACAGGATGTATCCATTTAGTACACCCACCTGGTTCCTGCCGAAGAGATGACCTGTTGAGACAAAACTCTAGAGTTTCCAGGATACAATTGAAAGCAATAAGACTATGTATCCCCTCCCCACCAAAAAGACTGTGTGGTATCTTCCTGGAAAATTCACTTAATATTATAAAGATAAAATGAATTTATCTGACATTTTCAAAGACATTTAATACCTGGGAACTTCCAGAATGTGCTGAACTAAAACAAAGGATTTTTAATAAATGTTGGTTAAATGAAAAAAAAAAAAAGCAGTTCCTTAGTTGGTGTAAGCTTAGGTTAACAAACTCCTTGAAGACAAGGGCTAAAAGTCATTCTACATAATTATTAGGTGGTCTGAAATTGTAGTCTGACTTGAATCAAAGGAATCTGTCTTGTGTCGACAGCTCTGCTAGCCCTTCATCTGTGGGTAAGCAGACCAGTCCACATATGACGTATTTGCATAATGCCATGTGAGCAGGGAAAGATCGACTATGGCCCTATAGCACTTTTTCGCTCCTGTAAAGCAAACTTCAGTTTTTTTCATTAGATGATACTAGAGTGCCATGATAATGCTGTACTTGAAACTGAGGCTTTGGAGCTGCCTGATAGATAAGAATTAAATCTCACAACTCTTCACCCAACACCATTCAATCTGATTTACTTGGAGTGAAAGAGAGCACTATTTGTAATCACACCAGGACAACACCGTATCTTGGCTATGCAAAAAACAGTGCGCTCAGTTCTGCTAGCCTACCAATGCAGAAAGGCCATTAGGAACGCCGGCTTTGTCCTGTTACATTAACTATGTAACTATCTGCAAGATAGGTCGCAAAATTTGAGATTTGTAGCACAAATATTCTTTATCCCATCTTCTAAATTAGACCCAAACCAAGATCATGGTTGCCCTCAATGGTAACACCCACCTGGCCTTCCAGTCCTGTATGGAATCACAGTGTTCAGCCAACCCAGAAAACAGAATGCGGTTCATTGGAAACTCAGACTGGTTTCTCATTATTTGTTAATTCGTGAGTCACTTAATTGAGAAACTCTTGCTGTAAAAGGAGGAATGCAGGAATAGAAGAGTCAGGACAGCACAGGCAAATGAATGAGAGCAAAATAAACCTTTCACTATATGCTGTTGGATTTGTATCTTTAAGCGTGGTCAATGCAGAAGCGAGCCAGGGAACAAAAAGCGTCCTATGGTGTTTACAGGTGGACAAACAAAGGGATCCATTCTGCCTCTTGGCTCCTTTAGAGGAGTGCACAGAATCAGCTTGATGCTGTTTTTGTGATACTGTGCGTGTCTCTGAGGGATTTAGAGTAGCTCTTCCCACCACCAAGTAAAGAGCATGAGAGTTAGGATTGAGAAAGTGTCTTCGGTCAGATTTAGGTAGGTTACTAAATTCTGATGATTTGTCTTAAAAGCTAATTCAGACGAAAGAAAGCAACGGGCCTGACCCATCAGGATAAATAGCTTAGAAGGAAGCAACCCTGTGGTTTTGTAGATTTGACTTTAAAAATCTAGTCTTATGGATAAATATTAATAAAGAGAAATGATCAAATAGTGTTAAGAGTCTGGGGGGAAAAAACCTTAAATCACAGAATATTATGTGGAAAGTGAGACTGAAAAATGGGAAAGTATAATCTGCAAAAGAGAATTTGGCCTCTTCCAGTGGAAAAAATCTAATTTGGAGGATTTTTGCTTTTGCAATTTTTGAAGGGCAGAAGTAGCCTTTATGAATTTGTCTGTGTGCTTGGAGCTGGGCCAGCCCCAGACTTTGTACATAATATAATGTATATTGGCAGTGCCAATTTTGTGGGAGGTGAGCTTGAGGAGGTTGAGGTTGCTAGGGGATTTATTTTGAGACCGTGTTCCTCGACAAGCACAGTGTTTTAACTAACATTTTGTGCTTATTGCAGGTGGCTTGACAAGTCTCTTCCTGCTCCATTTCAAGATGCCCCCTTACATGTTGTTTTAGTCCTGGAACACTTTGAATACCACCCACATGAGGCATGAAAGGGCTACATATTTCTGCAATCTGTTGCCATGAGCTAATGACAAATGTAATACCCAATAATATATAAGTCTGGACAGTAGGAAGATCTGTGTAAGCAAGAGAAATGGATTGATCTTATACTGAGATGAGCCATTATACCCTCTGCCTTATTTAAAACCAAAAACCTTTATTGTAACTTTTTTAAAATTATAACTTTTATTGTAACTTTTGCAATGTCTCATTTTCTCTCTATTCTCACATCCAGTTAATTTATCAAGCGCATACTTATGATGAATTATTTAGGCAACTGGAAAGGTTTTGTTTTGTTTTGTTTTAAGATTTTACTTATTTGAGGGGCGCCTGGGTGGCTCAGATGGTTAAGTGTCTGCCTTCGGCTCAGGTCATGATCCCAGCGTCCTGGGATCGAGTCCCGCATCAGGGTCCCTGCTCCTTGGGAGCCTGCTTCTCCCTCTGCCTCTCTCTCTGTCTCTCATGAATAAATAAATAAAATCTTAAAAAAAAAAAAGATTTTACTTATTTGAGAGAGAGAGAGAGAGATAGCGAGCACAGAAGAGAGGGAGAAGCAGGCTCCCTGCTCAGCGGGGAGCCCAACGCGGGGCTCGATCCCTGGACACCCTTGGATCATGACCTGAGCCAAAGGCAGCTGCTTAACCGACTGAGCCATCCAGGTGCCCCAGCAATTGGAAAGTTCTAATGGCTATCCATTTGCAGACCTGTTGGGGAGGAATCAAACTGCTTTAAGTAGAAGGACAAAATTCATAAAATAACTCCATTTTTATAAATGCTTTAATGAGAAATAATCTTATTACCAAAAACAAAAGAAAACAACCTTCCATTGATAAATGGTAGCTTGTTGTGGCTGGATACACTGAAGGATTTAAAACTTGACCTTATACTCGTCTGGGAAGTTTTGCAGCTACAGACAACTGACAAGATGCAGATCCATGCTCTATCCACTTATTAGGATTTTCTTTTGGAACAGATTCCAAATGGGATTTTCTTAAGGAAGATCTGGTTTTAAGCAGGGTGTACACAGCATGAGTGAGCAAGACATGGAAGAATCAGGGCCAAAAAAAAATAAAACAACAAAAAACTGGCTATAAAATTTAAGAGAGAAACTAGATTTAAAATAACATAGTATCCACCCTCCCTGCCGCCTTTGAAGTCTTCTGTCACACTTTCTGGGGAACAGACAGAAAAATAGCTGCCTCAGGTTAATTAGAAAAAAGTCCAAATGTTCAGTAAGATAATTTTTGGAGTGAGTTTGTTCAGTTTCCTGTCTTTTCTATATATTTTTTATATTTTTATGGAGATATAATCAGACATCCTTATGCAGGGAAGTGAAAGTCACCCTGATGTATCAAAGCCATACGCAAGTTCTTACATACTTTACAGCTTTGCTATTCAAAGCCTGGTTCCCAAACCAGTAACACTAGCTTCACCTGGGAGTTTGCAAGAAATGCATGATCTTGTGCCCTGCTATGGAAACTACAGAATCTGCATTTTAACAAGATCCCCAGGTAATTTGTTTGCACACTAAACTTTGAGAGGTATTGCTTTATAGTGTTCACTTTGCCCCCGCCTCCTTTTTTGCTTAATCTGCACATGTACTAAGAAAAGACTCAGTTGTCTGAACATGGATTGCTTTGCGTATTCTCTCCAGTGACTGATTTAATGTGATGTTCTTTCTCTACCAGCTGCATACTTCCCGGCCACCAATGCTTATGGTCCTTAGGAAACGATTATGTACCACAGTCAACTTTGTGGAAGGCAGATTTATTAGCTACACAAACTGTAACTAGGAAATTGTCTTTAAATAAAATTAAACAATACACACCAAGCTCATGTGTGAGTTTGTGGAATAGGAAGCTGACCAACTACTAACATTCATCAAAGGAAAGTGAAGAGAAATGTTCCGCTTTACCACTAGGTGGAAATAGAGTAATTTTGAGTATATTTTTCGGGGCCATGAACTACTACAGGAGATAAGCTGAAAGGGACCTAAGAAATCATTTGCTGTAACTCTTAGCTCCTTAATTTCATTGATGAGAAAACTGAGTTTCTGGAGATATTAAGTAAAATTGCATCTGTCTTACAAATGGTGGTCTTCTAGAGCTACAGAGGGGGAGAGTTGCTGGGAAGTTTTGATTCTTCAACCATTTTCATCTATATGAATAACGTGTCATTATCCTCCAGCATGAAGGGAAGACAGGATATAACACCTAAACTAATGACCAGCACAGTCACTTAAATTTGTAAGGATTGCTTTAGAATAAAACTATTTTTCCTTGTCCCTGTATTATAACATAATTCATCTCAATCAAGTAATAATTCTCCCTTTTTCCAATGAAGAGCTACTCAACCATCCCATAAAGTCATACAAAGAGTTCAATCAGATTTGTTTTTACAACATTTTTGGTTTTTACGTTTCATATTGGGTTCAAGTTAAGTGGCCTAGAACAGAACTTCAGTTAGCAGGTTAAGGAAATACTTCTTGTTTTTCAGAACTTGAAATCCATTCCCATTATTTTCAAGAAAGGAAGGGAATCTGAATTCAGAGCTTGAGGGACATTAGAAATAACCTACTCCAATGTCTTTCCCTATATATCTCACAGATGAGAAGTACCGGAGCACAAGGGATGAAGTGTGTTGCCCACAGTAGCAAAGTCATGTCTATGCCCTTCTTTGCTCCAGGAGAGACTCTAGCAGGTAATCTGGCTTATATCTTTCTGTTGTTTGTTGGTGTGTATTAACCACAAAAGGATTATTTCCACTCATTACATCAAAGAGGGTGTTTAAAAGTTAACTTTTAGGGGCACCTAGTGGCTCAGTTGGTTAAGCATCTGCCTTCAGCTCAGGTCATGATCTCAGGGTCTTGGGATCGAGCCCCACACAGGGCTATCTGCTCAGCGGGGGGTCTGCTTCTCCCTCTGACCCTCCCCCCTCTCTTGCTCTGTCTCTCACTCTCTCTCTCAAATAAATAAGATCTTTTAAAAAATAAAAAAATAAAAGTTAACTTCTAGTAACACCTCTGGTTTAAAAACCATTTCTTAAGTACTTATGTATTTAGTACCACAGTGCCATTTCCCTTTTGATATTTCTGTGACATGGTTGATTATGATCATCTAAAGATTAGTATTCCAGTACAGAGTCCTGGCTATTATTACCATGTTCTATACAAACATGGATAAAACATGTTGAATCAGCACATTAAGTCCAAACACACAGGAGCTGCCTGTCTAGGAGGCTGGGGCAGCAGGCTGTCCTAAGTGTCTAAAAGCCAGCCCTTGCATCACTGAGCAAATGACATACTTAGCTGCCTTCAGAACTTGAACATTTTCTCAGCAGTAGAGCCTCAAGTGTGGGACATTGGGCTCTTTTTTTTTTTTTTTTAAGATTTTATTTATTTATTTGAGAGAGAGCGAGAGAGGGAGAGAGAGCACAGAGGAAGAGGGAGAGGGAGAAGCAGACTCCCTGCTGAGCAGGGAGCCCAATGCGGAGCTCGATCCCAAGACCCTGAGATCATGACCTGAGCTGAAGGCAGATGCTTAACCAACTGAGCCACCCAGGCGCCCCGCCATCTGGGCTCTTAATGGCACAACTCTACGGCCTGAGTCCCTCGCTATTAAAATGGTACCACAAGAAAAACTGGGCTGACCCTAAAATTAGGGCAGGAATTTGAAATAAAAAAGATATAGTGCAGGGGAATAAATGTCCTGAGGCATGATGGGAAATGACGAACCTCAGATTTCAGTTTGTTGAGGATGGAATGTGAACCAGTGTCTTGGTATATATGGTTCAGGAGATTGTAGCCTCTGCTCTTAGCTCCTTGAGTACAATGAGCTAGAGGCAACCAGGTGTGGTCCTGTTTCACAAGGTCTGATGGGAGGACTGGACAGGGATTCTGGTTCTACCACTTTGCAAACATTCCCTGCCTCAAGTCCTCTTTCAAAAAATTGGGACAACACTAGCAAAAATTTAGTGGAGCTCAGAGTTAATGGATAGAAAGTGCGTAGGAAGCACAGCATCTAGCACAAATGAAACTTACCTCATCTCATCTCACCATCTAGCTCAGTAAATGAACCTTAACTCCATCAAGGCAGCTGGCCTCTCTGTGTGGCAACTTTCTCACCTCATCCCAGCTCACTCCCACAGGGACCTAGGATCACCCGGTAAGATACTGTGACAAGTACACTTTGAAAAGTACAATACTCTACACAACAAATACAGGGTATCATTATAATTAAAGGCAAAGAGGAAAGTGCTGGAGTCTAAATACTTGGGAGTCTGAGAAGAAACTATGAAGGGCTCACTCAACTAGGAATGTAAACGAATAACACATTCTTGATGGGTACATTTAATAGCAATGACAGTCGCTTAAACTGAAACTTCTTGAGGAGTTTTAGTTTGGAAACCGAAATCTTCCCCTACCCCGTGCCTTCTGATAAAATCATCTAACTCAAATCAGGTACATACTGGCCCTGAGGCCCTAACTGGACAGGAGTGGAGGAGGGAGTTGAGGAGAGAGGTGGGGGGTGTCCTGAAGGTGGGGAGATCAGGTTCTCTCAGGAAGGTATGGGATGTTGGTTAGTCCACTGACTAGAAGCGGAGATGAAGGAGGCCAAGAAGTTTATCAGCCCATCAGCCAAACGACCACCGATCAATCAATTCCTGCCCCCAAACCCAACAAGGGCTAGTCGATCCGCTGGGGGTATTTCGAAGGAAAAAGAGTGGCGGCTTGGGAGGTAGAACGGTGGGGCGCTGGAGAGGTGGGGCCCCTCCGGCTTCAGGCGCTGGCGTCCGGGGCGGCGTGGGGCGCGCCGGGCGAGTCCCCGCTTGCAGGAAGCGCGGGGGGGGGGGGGGGGGCCCCCCCCCCCCCCCCCCCCCCCCGGGGCGGGGGGAAGGGGTCCGCGCCTCGCGCCCCAGGGAGAGAGGCCCTGGGGGCGTGCGGGGGGGCGGGGCGGGGGCCGGGCGAGGCGCGTCTCTCATTGGCCTCTCGGAACCGCCCGGCGCGCGCCGCGTTTATAAAGCAGCCACGGGCGCCTGCGGGTCGGAAGCCACGCTCCCGACGCCCCACTCTGCTCTGCTCTCTAGGCCCGCCGGCCCGCGCCCACCATGTCCACCATTCAGCAGCTGGTAGGAAGATGGCGCTTAGTGGAAAGCAAAGGCTTTGACGAATACATGAAGGAAGTAGGTGAGGCTCCCGGCCAGGCGGCGCCTGTAACGTGGCGAGTGTGTGTGTGTGTGTGTCTGTCTGTTCCTAGGTCCCCTTCAGCGTGCTGAGCTCAGCGGCGGGGCATGCCCGGCTGTCTACCCCCAACCCCCGTACCCCCATCCATCTCCCTCCCCACCCCCCACCAGCACGTGGGCAAGCAGCCGCGAGAGCAGCGTGCGCTCGCCGCCCGCCTGCGGATTCTGAGATGTTCCGTCTCGTGGGCCACCCAGCTCTCTTTACTTTCCCCTAGCCCACGCGGCAGCCACCCGCACTGCTTCCTGTCCTTCAGCGCACTCCTCTTCCTCCCACCCCAGGCTTCACTTCTTTCAACCCCATCAGACAGCCCCCGTAACTTTCCCGATTTTTCTTTTCCCACCGCTCATCTTCCCTCCTCCTGCCGCCATCCTGCCTCTCCCACTCGCCCCATCGTGGCCGCACCCACTCCTTCTTTCCCACCTTGCTCCCGCATTGCCTCATCTTTTGTTCCTAGATGGCGTGCGGGTCCCCTCTTCTCCACTGGGCGCGGTTTCCAGCAGAAACCCTTTAGAAGGTCTGAATGGGGCGACAGCTTCGGCTTTTCTTCTGCCCTCGGCCCCCTCTCCCCCCAACCCGCAGGCCCTCTGCCCGCCCTCCCCGGGTGAGCCGGGTCCTTTGGTTTGAAGCAGCTCCCGGTGGAGCGTCGGGTTATCCTCGCCTCCCGGCCACAGAGCGGCGCTTAGAGGCGTGGTGCTGGCGACGCCGACCTTCTTTCCGCCGCCTCTGCCCGGCCTAAGCGCCGCGGTGGGCAGGTGGCCTCTCCGAGGGCAACGGCGGGGCCTGCTGTGCCCACGGATGGCCACGCGCTGCTGCCCTGCCCTCTGCGTCTCGAGGCTGAGGGGCCTAGAGGCAGGGAGTGGGTTTTCTTGGAAAACCGCAGAGCCCTCCTGTGGCGGCTGCTTTCCAACTGCACGCAAGATGGGGGTGGCCCTGCAGAAGGCCCCCCACTGCTTAAAGCCTTTCAAAGCAATAGGAGTCTCTGTAGGAAGATTCCAGTTCTCTGCTCTCAAAACAGTACTTGATTCTCTGTTATTGTCCTTTTCTAAGCCAGTGACAACGATTGTATGCTGGTTGACACACTGGGTAGATTAGCAAACAAAAGTGGACCTTTGTCACAGGCCACTAGGAAGTGGGATGGAATACTAGAGCATGGATCTTCTCTGAAAAGGGGCTTCCAGCCCTAAGACAACTTCTGGGACCCTGAGGCTGCTTTAGAAGCTGCCCATCCCTCAGATGTTAACATGACAGCTTTCTGGTGCAGAAGTTACTACAAAGACCCTCTGCTGAAACCTAGTCCCTGTGGCACTTCAGAAGCCCTCCTTCGTTAGCCTTTATCCAAGACAATGACAGGTGAAGGCTGGTTCTGTGGTGAATCTTGAGTGTAGTTATGATACTGTGAGTCAAAGTAGAATGCAGTCTTTTTCTTTTTTTTGCACTATAAATCTAGATCAAGATAACTCTGGAAAAAGCCAATTACTGCACTCATAGCCAAGAAATGTCTGTGTGTGTTCACTTGTGTGAAGACCAAATAAAGAATGCTGTTTCTCTGCCCTTTGAAAGTGAATGTGTTCATTGGGTGGTTTGTTTCCAGGGTTCTAGAGTCATGAAAGTTGTCAAGGTCAATACATTAGAGAGCAATCGAGGTGTGAGAAGAGCAGAGCCCTATATTTGTTCAAAGTGAGAATTAATAAGGACTCATCTAACAACACGAGGCACCAGCCCCCACACTGGCAAAAGAGAAGGCACCAAGAGGACATTGCAAGCCTAGCTGAGTTTCTATCATCAAGCCAGTTATTCTGCTTAGGTTGTAGTCTCGTCTGTGAAACCAGGATTTGGCCTAGATCTAAGTTTCCTTGTAAATGTTACCATTAGGGAGAAATACATAGATCATAAATTAAATATGATGCCAATATAGTAATTGAGTTCCACAGCTCTGAAATGCTTACTGATTTTGAGGATAAAATTTTCCCAGTTTATTAGCATCACGATTGTGCGGTTGACTCTTAAAACACCATGCTCTTTGAACAGAATCGATTTGGATTTTGTGTAGTTATTAATATCAGATACTTATCAAGAGCTTTGTATGTGTCAGACTGTGTGCTGGAGTCCTATAATACAGTGTTTGGCAGAATTGAGTACATCCATTTTAGAAGTCCAGATTTCTTCGCTAACTTTCTGAAGGCCAGCATAGCATGGTGGCCAAGAGCTTAAAGTTTGGAGCCAGACTGCCCGCTCTGTTGGTTGCAGCTCTATCACTTCCTAGCTGAATGAGCTGGGGTAAGTTACTTCAGTGCCTCATTTTCTCATCTTGTAAAATGGATGCTATCTACTTCTCACACAGTTGTTGCAAGGCTTCCATTAATTCATATATGTTAAGTGCTGGCACATGGTAAGCGCTGGATATGTGTTTACACTTGTTATTGAGAAGTGAGTAAGTGGAAATATGTACCACACAGTAACTGCAATCAAATTACTGCATTTATTATGTAAACTATAGCTTTGGTCTTCCTGTTATTTAACATGATAAACCATTCTACAGGAGTGGGAATGGCTCTGCGAAAAGTGGGTGCAATGGCCAAACCAGATTGTATCATCTCTTCTGACGGCAAAAACCTCACCATAAAAACTGAGAGCACTTTGAAAACAACACAGTTTTCATGTAACCTGGGAGAGAAGTTTGAAGAAACTACAGCTGATGGCAGAAAAACTGAGGTCAGTCATAATTTAACAAAATCACAGAGGCTTATAGGATGATAGATTGTATTAATAATATTCTTACTGTTTATAGGCAAAACTTAATGAAAAAGTAAAATTATCTGATGAATTGAGTTTGACCAATTAGTGAAAGTACCAGCTTCATAACTTAGTCTATTTTGGAAAAATAGTTTAAGGAACACGAGAGAGAATAAGTGTCTCTTATGTGGGGGTCTAGATTGAAAAGCATAAACTATATTATTAAAATCGGTATGGGTTAATGAAGTGGACCCAGAAAGGAAAAGATGAAAAAATGTTGATTAAGGAAGTTATGAGCCATGGCATCTCTCTGAACATACTTTGGAAGATTAAAAAGTGTATTTTTGCAGACTGTCTGCAACTTCACGGATGGCACGTTGGTTCAACATCAGGAATGGGATGGGAAGGAAAGCACAATCACAAGAAAATTGGAAAATGGGAAATTAGTGGTGGTAAGTGCCAAACTTCTTATGTCTTATTAGGCTTTTGTTTGCATTCAGAGTTCACGTAACTGCTCAATATCACTGATCATGAACATGAGAACTAGGTTTGGGTAAAAAAAATTATAAAATAACAAGGTAAACACTAGAACACTAATAACTAAGAAAGCCCTTTGTGGGGGTAGAGACATGAGATGATGTAGCAGAGGATGTACCTGGAGCTGGGTTTAGTTTATGCTCACTACTGCAATACAGTAAAATCACGGGCAAGCCACTGAACTCCCTTCTTGGACATACATCTTTCCATTTCTTTAAAATAAGGAACAACATTTGCAGTGATCAAATGAATACTTTAGATTTTGCAAATCAATACTTTAGTTTGCAGTAAAGCATACACATGTCATAAGCAAAATAACAGGTTCTAGCTTTTCAAACCCAGGAATTCTAAAATTCATTTTCTCCATCTATGAAGTAGATTAGAAAGTTTTGTAGGATGCCGATCCTAGCATTTAACTACTACCATTGCTCTACGATGCAAGACTAACCTAATTCTTTAATATTGTTCTTTCTTCTAGGAATGCATCATGAATAATGTCACCTGTACTCGGGTCTATGAAAAAGTAGAGTAAAAATTCCATCATCATTGTGGACAGGAATTAGCTGTGAGGATGAACAAGCTCAGTTCAATGAGCAAATCTCCATACTGCTTTTTTTTCATTACTGTGTTCAATTATCTTTATCACAAACATTTTACATGCATCTATTTCAAAGTGTTGATTTAATTAGGATCATCCCTTTGGTTAGTAAATAAATTTGTGCTATGCCAGTGTTGTATGCTTTTTTTTAACTTCTTAGGAAATTAGTCGTAAATTTTAATAAGTATGAATTGAATAAATTCTGGGGTAGTCTTGAGGGTACTATATTGAGATCATATTTTAGTAATTTATATGTAGAGCTACTTCTATGGCAAATACACTACCAATCATTTAAGCTTGCCCTACACTATTTGAACTCTATATCAACTCAAGAATCTTAAATTTCTGGCAAAAGTCTATTCTCATTAAAAAAAGAGCTACATAAACTTTATAATTTAAATATTAGAATAAAAGTTAGATTACCATCATTGACCAGTGATCGTACTTTTAATAGTGTACTTATAACTATTATTCAGGAGTTCTGCAACCCCAAATTCCTTTAATTAACTTTATGAGGGCCTACCATGTGCCAGGCAGTGTTGTAGAGGTTGAGGCATATCTGGACACAAGGTCAAATCATTGCCCTCACAGCTTTGGAAGGACACAGTGGGTTCCTTAACAAAAGCTGTCGAAGTAATACAGCTCTAAAATACTTCCTGTGTGCATATATAAAGAATAACAATTCTAGTGAATACCTGTTCTGCTTCTCAAACTCAAATACAAACATCTGCAGTTCACCTTTGGAGAAACAGCTTGTAGACATTGGGCTAAAGCCTTATGTGCATGATCAGCAGAGCAATACTTAGGGGAACTAGTACCATTATCTCTATTCAGCAAATAAAACAGGTTTTGACTAACTGACTGGTTCAAGGACATAGGAATTAGCAGAGCTGGATTGGGAACGTACATCTCACGGAGTCCACTCAATGACTCTTCAGTCATTCTACGACACCACT
The DNA here is from genome assembly GCF_004348235.1 of Phoca vitulina. Classification (NCBI taxonomy): domain Eukaryota; kingdom Metazoa; phylum Chordata; class Mammalia; order Carnivora; family Phocidae; genus Phoca; species Phoca vitulina. The sequence continues at coordinate 30,105,907 of NW_022589728.1, forward strand.
TCTCATCAGCTTGTATTAAGATCCTGAGTCTATAATGTCCCTCAATATAATAATTGAGGCTTTTGCAAAACTACTCTGAAATGCTAGCTGGTAAGAATCTTAAGAATTACTGAAAGCTAGCAGTCAGGGAAAGAGCTCAGCTCACTGACGCTCTAGGCCTATGCTGTCCAATACATAGCCATAAGCCGCAGGTGGCTATTGAGCACTCGAAATGGGGCTCATCTCAATTGAGATGTGTTGAAAGTAAGATACACATGGGATTTCAAAAACTTGATACAAGAAAAGGGTGAAATGCCTCCTTTTAAAAATACTGATTACATGTTGAAATAACATTTCTGGATACAGTTGGTTACCTAAATATATATTAAAAATAATTTTACCTGTTCCTTCGTTTTTTTACTGTGGCTAGGGAAAATTTTAAAATTATATGTGCCGGCATTTTTGTGTCCATGTCTTTTTATTGGACGGTGCTGCTCTAAACTTCCATTTGAATTTCCATCTTATTTTAGTCTTCATGCTAGAGTTCCTCTTTCATCTTTTTTTCACTTCTAACAATAGTGTACACTGAATACAACTCTCCCTGAATCAAACACTGGGCCAAGTATTTGAAGAGATTTGTAATTCTCAGAACCACCCTAGATTATATGCATTAACTATTGTTTTCTGCCTTGTTTAGATGAGGAAACTAAGGCTCAGAGTCTAGGTAATGGGGTTGCAACCCATACAGTGAGTACAAGGCAGAGAACAGATTGGAGCACAAGTTCATCTGATGGTCAAGCCTGTTCTACTGATAACTATTATTCAGGAATTCTGCCACCCTGTTCTAATGCCGATACTGCCTCAGTTCATGGACGGTGGAGTGTTGCTTGAGGAATAGTAGGCTCACATTTCTTACATGGGGACTGTTGACATTTTGGGTGAGAGAATTTTTCACTGTGCTGGAGTATGGCAACATCATAAGACCTTCTGCATCTTACTAAGATCATGATCACAGAATGCTCACGGTTCCCATCAGTCTACGCCAAACACCCCCTACATTTCCATATGTCCTATACGGGTATGGTATCCTACCCATTTGAGAACCCTGGGTAGAGCAAATGTATGTCAACTCTGTTACCTGGTGTCAATTAAGCCCTTCTTTCTGCTAAGCGATCATATAATGTCAATTGACCTCTTAGCAAAAGACATAAAGTAGTGCCTTCATTGAATATTTTTGTTTTCTCTTAACTGGTGGTATGCTGGAATGTATCCTGTTTAGTTCTACAACACACAGGATCTCTTGGGACATTTGCTTTTACCCCAGATCTATCAGCTCTCCTGTTTTCTTTTCTATGCATCAACACTTTGTTGCCAATAACCCACTGGACATTTCCCTATGGATGCCATGTTTAATTTCAAACTAGTTAAATCCTCCTAAAATATAATGTGCTGACGTAAGTGCTTGGGCTTTGGAAGCAGACAGTCCTGTAATCCAGTTCTGGCTCTCTACCCTTTAAGAACTCTGTAACTCAGGGCAAGTTACTTGACTTCTGATCCCTAGTTACCTTCTTTGTAAGAAGATACTACCTTACCTGACTCTTAGAATTGTTTTAAATATTAAATGAGATAATGTGTGTAAAGCACTTAGCCCAGGGCCCAGCAAATAGTAAAGGCCCAATGTCTCTCCGGTACTGCTCAATAGAACTTTCTGCAATGAAACAGGCTATAACATCCACACAATCCAATACACTGGCCACTAGCCACATGTTTGTGGGTATTGAGCACTTGAAATGTAGCAAGTGCAGTTGAGGAATTGAATTTTTTGTTAAAATTTAATCAATTAAAATGAATTTAAATACCCTTGATTCTGACCTCATGTTTTCCAAAATCGAATTTCTTATTTTTGATCCCAAACTTTTTCCTCTTGCAGTATTCTCCATTTCAATACACAGGAATGGCGTTTTTCCAGTTCCCAACCTAAAAGCCTGAGAGTGGTCTTTAATTCCTTTCTTTTTTATACCATATCTAATCCATTAGCAAATTATTTCAGCTTTACCTTCAGAATATATTTAGAACTCAGTTACTTCTCACCTCTTCTGCAAATACCACCCCAGTTCAACCACCACCATCTCTCCTCTGCTCTCCTGTCGGCATTTTTATTCTCCTAGAGCTATCATTTTAAAAAACAGCGTTAAAATATATACTCCCCTGTTAAGAAGCTAAAGTCTTTACAGAGGTCCTATCCAATCTTGTCTGTGTCTCCCAACTGCCCAACATCCCCTCCTGGTTTCTTCTCCTACCACTCTCCTCTCAAACATTTCCTTTAGCCACCGACCGTTGTTGACACAGGATGCTGTTTGCTGCCTCAGGATGTTTGCACTTGTTGCCTCTGCCTGTAACAATCTTTCATGAGGAATCTGCAGCCCAGGCTTCTCAGCTTTCTCACTTCCTTCAGGTCTCTTCTCAAATGTCACCCTCGCAATGAGTCATTCTCAGATCACACTATATATAATAGCTATCACCCCTCCCCCGTACTCTCTATTCCCTCACGCTGTCCTTGCCCTTACCACCAGTCCTGACTAACAACATATTTACTTTAAAAAATGGGGGGAGAATCATTAGCCATCTCTCCCACTGGAAAGTAAGCTCCATGAAGAAGGGGCTTTGTTTTTACAGTGTCCTCTCTTCAGTACTCAATTAAGAAGCAACTTGGTACACAGAAGTAACTCAATAAATATTTGTTGAATGATTAAATTCTTTTTTTAAAGGCTTTATTTATTTATTTGTCAGAGAGAGAGAGCACTAGCAGGGGGAGCAGCAGACAGAGGGAGAAGCAACCTCCCCGCTGAGCAGGGAGCACAATCCTCAGGACCCTGGGATCATGACCTGAGCTGAAGGCAGAAGCTTAACTCACTAAGCCACCCAGGTGTCCCTAAATTCTTTACTTAATGGCTTCTTTGTGCCTGTTTAACATATTTTAATGTTACTTAAGACCCTTTAAGATTTTGCTTCAATTTATTTTTGAAAACTATATTTCTTACCCTTCATACACATCATTCAAATTTCATCAGGTCTTCTACTTACCCTAGAAGTAATGTGCTTGATGACTATAGAATATGAGTGAAATAGGGAGCAAGGAATTCATGCCTCATTTTCCTGAACTGATATGTCATGACATTCTGCTCTACCAGGAGAAAGACTGCCTGATTTCGGGGAACATTTAAAATTTATTGTACTACAGCTGAGTACTGCCAACAGGCAATGTCTGTCACAGAACTTCACCTGAGCTGTTTATGGAATACAGTACAAATTAGGTACAATTTACTACAATTAAAATGGTTTCACATAAATCAAACCCTCACCAAAGAAAAATGTACAGGCAAGAGATGACTTAACTTTTGGATCACGTCCTTGAGTGCTACGAGGCCTACAAGTTCATACGTTTCCTTCAAACAGAATCTGAGTGCCCAAGGATGAATGGTTATGGTGAATCATGACCCTGTGATCTTTGTAGGCAATGTGAGGCTTTGTTGTTTGCAAGCCTAATTATGTCGCATTTATTATTATTTTATTCAGTGGTTTCCTGAGTCTTAATCTCAACTGTTTTCTCAAAATCTGGTCTTTGTGCTATAGTCACTGAAATGTTGGGAACCATGTGTTTAGTGACTAGATTCTAATGCTGCCTACACAACTTACGTTATTACTCAATTCCTGATGCGTATTGATCAATGATTATTAATGTTTGTGGTATTTTAAATTCACCTTTAAGTTTATGGGAATAATGGTGGCTTCTCCCTGGGTTTCATGTAATCCCCCACTGTTCTCCTTTCTTACTATTGCCCTCAGAATTCACTGCCGCTTGGTGGATCACATGTGCTGTGGGTTAGTAGGAAGAAATGATGAAACTGATAGACGGTTTAAAAAGCTGAGTGACACATGTTTTGAAGTATTGTGAAAGGCAGAGTAGTATGACTCCTCACTGGTCCCACAGCAACTGGAAAATAACTTGAGTCTTATGACATCTGGTCTGTCAGGACCAGTCATAAGCTCATATGTGAATATTTACTTGGGATCAAGCCCATCTCCTTCCCATACCTCCTTCTTCCCCTCTGCACACTTTGAAAATGTCTGAGAAGAGAATAATAATACTTTGAAAAGAGTACTTACAATGGTGCTGGTGACACATGATATGGTGAACAAGATAGAAGCAGGGTCAGGCTCCTTTTTCATGGAACTGACATTCTAGTGTGAGAAGACAGAACACAAATTATAACAAATGGCATAGAGTGAGAAATGCAGCAAGAAAAAAATAGGAAAACAGTAGTGTGATAAACACTGAGTAGGGTTGAAGCTGCTTTATTTGGGGTGGGCAGGGAAGTCCTCTCAGAAAGGTAATGTTTGAAATGAAACCTGAATAAGGAGCAGAAAGTAAGCAAGTAAATGTCTGGGGACATCGCATTCTAGGCAGAGAGGTTAGCAATGACAATTGTCCCCTGAGTGGGGACAAACCAAGTGGGAGAGTGGCAGAAGTTTATTGAAACAGAAGCAATGATGGACAAAATGTAGTCTAATATTTGGGTAGGAGACAGAGCATGTGGGATCTGGTAGCTGCTAGTGAGGGATCTGGGATTATCTGAGGGTCACGAAAAACCACTGGAGGGTCTCAAGTAGGAAATGACAGAAGACAAAAAACCAAACACACAAACCTAGTTTCACTTTCAGTAATGGAAAACTTGATATTTAGAAATAATTCTCCTATGAAAAACAACTGAAAATACTGGACAAAATATTTTTTTAAATTTCTTTAAAGTGACAAAGACATAATAAAATAGTGAGGAATTATTTGGCATAGATTTGAGAATCAAGAGCCACAAGTTCAACTGACGGGGCTGATTTCGCCATGGATCATTTATTTGTGGATCCAGCAGTGGCTGAGAGGCTCAGCTGTACTTTTGGCAACAAAGGAAATAATTGGCCTTTGTCTGATGGCAGATGAGCTAATTTCATCTTCTACTGAATTAGAAAAAGAGTTCCTAATAGTTGAAAGTTTAGGTATGAGGAGGTTCATCACAGTGCTATTTACTCTAGCAGAGGATTGAAACGCACAGAACTTTCTAGAAATGGGGGATTGCTTAAATAATAATGGTATGAGCATATGATAAAATACTAACAGGAATAAAAAAAGACTACTAAAATCTTGGAAAAAAGTCTCATATATAATATAACTATAAAATGAAAAAAATTCTGACTATATTATGTACATGTTGTCCCATTTGTGTAACAATACATGCATATATGTAGAAAAGTATAGAAAAATTTTAACAGTGGTAATCTCTTGGGATTGGGGTGATGTTTAATTTCTTATTTACTTGCTTATCTATCTGTTATAAGAAAAATGTGAAAGCATTTTAATATAAATAGCTTTATATTTTTAATGATAAATAGTATATTAGAAAATATTACAGAAAAAATACTACAGAAAAGTACAAAGAAGAAAATAAAGAGCCCTGGAAGTCTCACTTCCATAGAATATCAATATTAATATTTGCTTATAAATATTCAAATAATCCTTTAGACATTTACATGCATATAGACCCAACACATTTTATACATGGGATCATACAAACCAATATTCTATTGGCAATGTTTGTTTTTTAACTCAAATATTTACTTTTTAAAGTAATTACACTTGACATATGACATTATATTAGTTTCAGGTGTACAACATAATGATTTGATATTTGTATACATCATGAAGTGATCATCACAATAAGTGTAGTTACCATCTGTCCTCATACAAAGTCACAAAAAAAATTAAGTTTTTTTCCCCTTATGATGAGAACCTTCAAGATCCCCTCTCTTAACAACTTTTAAATATATAATACAATAATATTGACTATAGTCATCGTGCTGTACATTACCTCCCCATGACTTATTTGTTTTATAACTGGAAGTTTGTACCTCTTGATCCCCTTCACCCACTTCATTCCCCCCCCAACATCCCTCCCCACTAGCAACCACCATTCTATTCTCTGTATCTTTGACTTTTGTTTTGTTTTTTATTTTATTTTATTTTTTTATTTTTATTTTTATTTTTTTAAAGATTTTATTTATTTATTTGACAGAGAGAGAGTTAACGAGAGCAGGAACAGAAGAAGGGGGAGTGGGAGAGGGAGAAGCAGGCTTCCCGCCGAGCAGGGAGCCCGATGTGGGGCTCGATCCCAGGACCCTGGGATCATGACCTGAGCCGAAGGCAGACGCTTAACGGCTGAGCCACCCAGGCGCCCCTGTTTTGTTTTTTAGATTCCACATATAAGTGAAATCATATGGTATCTGTCTTTCTTGTTTTATTTATTTCATTTAGCATAATGCCCTCTAGGTCCATCCATGTTGTTGCAAATGTCAAGATTTCATTCTTTTTATGGTTGGATAGTATTCCACTTTATATGTATATCACATCTTCTTTATCCATTCATCCATTGATAAGCATTTAGGTTGTTTCCCTATCTTGGCTATTGTAAATAATGCTGCAGTGAACATAGAGATATATATGTCTTTTCGAATTAATGTTTTTGTTTTCTTCAGAGAACTTCCCAGATGTGGAATTGCTGGATCATATGGTAGTTCTGTTTTTCATTTTTGAGGAATAATCTCCATAGTGGTTTCACCATAGTTTCCATAGTGGTTGCACCAATTTACATTTCTACCAACAGGGCACAAGGGTTCCCTATAATTACATCAATGCCAGCATTTATTATTTCTTATATTTTTGATAATAGCCATTCTGACAGGTGTGAGATCATATTTCATTGTGCTTTTGATTTGCATCCCCCTGATGATGAGTGATTGTTGAGCATCTTTTCATGTGCCTATTTGGCCATGTGCATGTCTTCCTTGGAAAAATCTGTATTCAGATCCTTTGTCCATTTTTAATTGGATTATGTATTTTTTTTGTTATTGAGTTGAATTCTTTATATATTTTGGATATTAACCACTTCTCAGATATATGACTTGCAAATATGTTCTCCCATTCAGTAGGTAGCATTTTCATTTTGTCAATTGTTTCCTTCGCTGTGCAGAAGCTTTTTAGTTTGATGTAGTCCCATTTGTATATTTTTGCTTTTGTCACCATTGCCTTTGGAGTCAGAGTTGAAAAAATATAACCAAGAGCAATATCAAGGAGCTTACCCTCTATGATTTCCTCTAGGAGTTTTATGGTTTCTGTTCTTACAAGTAGGTCTAATTCATTTTGAGTTGATTTTTGTGTATGGTATAAGATAGTGGTACAGTTTCGTTCTTTTGCATGGGGCTCGTCAGTTTTCCCACCACCATTTATTGAAAAGACTGTCCTGGGCGCCTGGGTGGCTCAGTTGTTAAGCGTCTGCCTTCGGCTCAGGTCATGATCCCAGGGTCCTGGGATCGAGCCCTGCGTCAGGCTCCCTGCTCCGCGGGAAGCCTGATTCTCCCTCTCCCACTCCCCCTGCTCGTGTTCCCTCTCTCGCTGTGTCTCTCTCTGTCAAATAAATAAATAAAATCTTAAAAAAAAAAAAAAAAGACTATCCTTTCTCCATTGTATATTCTTGCCTCCTTTGTTGTAAATCAATTGATCATATATGTAGGGGTTTATTTGTGGACTCTATTCTGTTCTATTGATCTATGAGTGTGTTTTTATGCAAATACTATATTGTTTTGATTACTATAGTTTCGTAATATAGTTTGCAATCTGGGAGTGTGATGTCTCCAGCTTAGTTCTTCTCTCTCAAGATTGCTTCGACTACTCAGGATCTTTTGTGGTTCCATACAAATTTTAGAGTTGTTTGTTCTATTTCTGTGAAAAATACCTTTGGAATTTTGATAGGGATTGTATTAAATCTACAGATTGCATCAGGTAATATGGGCATCTTAACAATATTAATTCTTCCAGTCCACGAGCATAAAATATCTTTGCAATTTCTTTCATAAAGAGTTTTCAGAGTACAGGTCTTTTACCTCCTTGCTTAACTTTATTCCTAGATATTTTAAGTTGTTTGATGCAATTGTAAATGGAATTGTTTTCTTAAATTCTCTTTCTGAGAGTTCATTGTTAGTATATAAAAATGCCGGAGCGGGTGTGGAGGGTGGAGTGCTCACCTGCTGACGCTAGAGGGAGAATACAAAAATGGCGCCCACCCACACCTGCACGCGCCAGGCAGAGGGAGAGTGCAAAGATGGTGCCTGCTTGTGCCTCCAATCCGGAGAGAGTCCCAACAAACTTCTGCACCTCCCGCAGATGACTTAAGGTTAGCAAATGAATTTCCCTTATCTATGGTCTAGGCGCTTTTCAATCTGCTGCTTTTGCGCTGGGTCCCGGAACAAATGAGTCTGTGTGTGAGCCTAAGAGTGGAATCTCTGTTCCCTACCGACCTATGTTTCTCCTGGAATGTAAGCCCCATTGGTTTTTAATGCCAGGTATTTTGAGGGCTCATCTCTCTGGTGCAAGGCCAAAGGGTTGGGTGCCTGATGTGGGCACATACCCTAATTCCTCAGGGAGAAGCTCAGTATTTGTGAGGTTCCCTCTAGCTCCTCCTGACTGTAGGTTGCTGCACTGGGGGTGGGGCTTTTGGAGAGACCTGTCTCTGCTTCCCTTCTAGTTTTAATGTGGCCATTTTATCTTTTGCTGTGGAGAATCTGTTCAGCTGGTTTTCAGGGTTGGTTGGTTGGTTTGTTTTTGAGAGAGAATGGCTGCATATGTGGTTCTATAGATTTGTTGTGTCCATGGGTGGAGGGGAGTTCAGGGTCTTCCTAGACCGCTATCTTGTACCACCCTATCCCACATTGTTTTTTTTAACTTCATAACATTTAACTTTACTTCAATTCTATTATTTATTTGATCAATTGCCTATTGATAACTGTTCAAGCTTTTGAAAAATTTTCAGTTATTAACTATAGTTCAATGAACGTTTTTCTACATTGATGTAATAAAATCTTTTAAAAATATTTAAGAAGGATTTACCCCTCAGCTAGGTCCCCAGAGCACTTAGCCTTTTTCATAACACAGGCCAAGTAGACACAGCTGACCTCAAAAAGTTGCAGAATGTAGTAGTACCTGATTAAGGAAACTTCTACCCTACAAAATATTTTGCCTCCAAGAGGCACTTAAACTACTTTAACGAGGAACACGTTTTTCCCTTATACAATTAAATATCTAAAGGTAGAGAAATTTTTATTCTAAAGTCAACTCTCATGGACAAGTTGAAGGACCAATGTTTTATTTATGATGGGACAATTTTGCTCTTTCTCATTTGCTGGGCTTTATGCAAGGCTGTGGCGTTTACTTGGGCACAACTTGGAGGGCCTGTCTTCTCATTCACATCTGTGCGGATGGCCCAGCTAGGTCATGTGAAATCTGTGTGGTTATGCCGCTGATGTCCTGGTGTTTGGTGTAGTTTGTTTCTTGCTTGGTTTGTTTGTTGGTGTACTACTTTCCTAAAAGAAATACAAGGGAGAAAAATCCCGGTGATATGTTTCAGAATTTCAGAATAGTAGTAATGACAATAGTGTTCCACACAGAAGTTTAGAGAAGTTACATATAAGAGAACAAAGACTTCTTTCATAATTAAGACAGAGTTGGTTTGACAGAGGTTTTCAGTAAATCACACCACCAAATATAGAAACTAAGCTTGCTGACTCAGTCTATTGCACTAACCACTAAATTCAGCTTACTTCCTTAACCATGCAGGGCAGAAACAAGGGAAAGAAATATGCCAACCTTTCTGGAACAGGCAGACTCTGGAAAACTGCCAGTTCTGGAGGCTGACCTGCATAGTGCATCATTTTCCAGAATGCATACCACACCCAGAAACCTTGGAGAAATCGTCATGACATAGATGAGATCATCTCAAAGCTTTCTGATTTCATGTTGAAATGACTAACATGTCAGTAGAAGGTCCTTAAATTCTTTAGAAGGAACTTAAATTCTTTATTCTGGAAATAGGCAATAATTTTAGGATCCCAGAAAATTTAAATCAGTGTTGATTCTGTATGTTTGGGCAGTTGATGGGGAGATCGTGCTATTTCAATTCCACAAATCAGGGGCACAAAGACACATTAAAATAAGAAATGAGACACCACACCAGAATGAGTTAATACAATGTTAACGAAGGCAATAAATCCAAGAGGTGATTTCATAAAAATGTCATCAGCGTATTTGCCAAGTAGAGAATCACATTATCTCGATCCTGTCTCTTATTTCATTATACCTAAATTCTATATACCCACAGTCGTTCTTTTTGATCTAGGAGAAATACTTTATACCAAGAACAAACTTATATATGACTTGTATATATCTCTTATATAAGTCATGTCTTCCTTATTGTATTAGCTTTAATTAGTTAGCTGATGAGGTCTTCGAGTGCTACCCCAATGTCAGCATGTTTGAGATGGATTGATTGATTCATGTTTCATTCAATTCAGCCAATGTGTGTTGAGCCCCCACAATGTACCAGGCATCATGCTAGGCTGGGCATACAAAACTGAATAAAGGTGAAAAGTTCTTGACTTTATGGAACTTAGAGTCTGGAGGGAGAGATGGACAAAAAAACCAAAACAAATAATTATAGATTAACATGATTGCTGTGCAGGACTAAACAGGATGCTTGATGGAGAGTAACAGTGGGAACCATAGTGGTCAGGCTGGGGATAGCCTCTCTGAGGAGGAGAAATTTAAGTTAAAACCTGAAGGAAGAAAAGGAGCCAGGCTGGAGATGAACAGGAGAGAGACTTTTCAGCAGAAGGAGTCAATGGCCAGAGGATGGAACTTGGTGTGGAGGCAGGTGCACGTGAGGAGGAAGAGCTGTGCTGGGCACTGGGGAGGGTGGACATGGACTGGGTTCCTTGGAGGATTTACAATGAAGTAGAATCATAGTAAAAGGTGGACACACATAGCTCAGTCCCTAGGGCCAGATATATTTTTGAATTCAGAACTTGTTTTGCATTTTAGAAAGTCAATATAATGCACACATGAAACCATATAGTAACCCATCTATTATGTAACTCTGCCAGAGGCACCTGGGGGCGGTACCCTGTAATCAAACGCATTAATATACCTGCAGTGACCCATGGATATTCACACAAAGTGGGACCAATAAAGACTATACATGGCCCTGCATCAGTTTCCTTAGGCTTTGCTGCCAAATGAGTTCGGCTCCAATTAGATTTTGCTACCAACTAAATTATTAAAAACAAAATCAGTTTTCGGAGCTTTTGGATTTGGACTGGTGGATGACAGATGACAGATCTGTAATTATCCTCCCCTTCCCCAATCATTCAACTAATAGTCCGTAATTCGTTAATTTGACAAATTATTTTTTGAAGGCTTTTTTTTTTTTTTAAGATTATTTATTTATTTATTTATTTGACAGAGAGAGACAGTGAGAGAGGGAACACAAGCAGGCGGAGTGAGAGAGGGAGAAGCAGGCTCCCCGCTGTGCAGGGAGCCCGATGTGGGGCTCGATCCCAGGACCCTGGGATCATGACCTGAGCCGAAGGCAGACGCTTAACGACTGAGCCACCCAGGCGCCCTTGAAGGCTTTTCTAGGTGCCAGGTAGTGTTTTGACCAGAAATGTATTAAACATGAAAAATTCATATATTTTTAAATAGGAAACTTCTTTTAAAAATTAGCCATGTAAAAAAAATATATATATCTATGTAAGTTTAAAATGTTAATTTTCTATAGTAAAATATTACTAACAACCACAGAGGCAACAAACCTGAATCAGCTAGCACAAAGCCTCTTGGTATGTAGGCTGACTTAGAAGAACCTAGTGGCAAGTTCTTGGTCAGAGGGGGGTGAGGTGCTGGAATCTACAGTTGGCTTCCCTGAACCTCCTTTAATGTGACAATGTCCAGAGCCTATCAGAAGTTCCTCATGCTCACATTTGCCTTTGATAATTAACGGAGTGTATCTGCCTGTGATGAAATATTTGTGATATAGGATTTAGAGGAAACATGTAGAACCAAGAGTATATTTTGGATAATTCTTGTTCCAAATAATGAATTTCAATACTGTTCTTGCAATAGCGCCAGATACTGAGGTAAGAACTTTGCATGGTTTCATTTATCCTAAAAAATGAGGTAGATACAAATATTTATTTCCTTTTTAAGAATCAAGGAACAGGGGCGCCTGGGTGGCTCAGTCGTTAAGCGTCTGCCTTCAGCTCAGGTCATGATCCCAGGGTCCTGGGATTGAGTCCCGCATCGGGCTCCCTGCTCCGTGGGAAGCCTGTTTCTCCCTCTCCCACTCCCCCTACTTGTGTTCCCTCTTGCTGTGTCTCTCTCTGTCAAATAAATAAATAAAATCTTAAAAAAAAAAAAAAAAGAAAAGAATCAAGGAACAGAGGTTTAAAAGCAATATGAAGTGGATATTGGCGTTGCACCTACAGAGATCCAGACACGCCTGGGAGTTTACCCCCCACCCAGTACCCGCCCTGCTCTGGAGGTGGCAAAGAAACAATGACTGACAGGTGTGGGAGTGTGAAAGCTCAGGTCCCTTGCATCAGGTTAGGACAGCTCCTGAGATGTGGGTGACACTCCAGAGCGGCGCTGTTGAAGTTGAGCCAACCCTGTGCAGCACTTTGCCTGAGATCACACCATCTTGGTTTCCTCTTCCTGCTCAGGCTTCCCCTCCACTCTTTCCCTCACTCTGACAGGTCTCTCCCAAGCACTTCCTTTAACAAATTGCTTGCACAAAAATTCCTTTTTTTTTTTTTAAAGATTTTATTTATTTATTTGACAGAGAAAGAGAGAGTTCACAAGCAGGGGGAGAGGCAGAGGAAGAGGGAGAAGCAGGCTCCCGGCTGAGCAGGGAGCCTGATGCGGGACTCAATCCCAGGACCCTAGGATCATGACCTGAGCCGAAGGCAGCTGCTTAACCGACTGAGCCACCCAGGCGCCCCTTGCACAAAAATTATTGCCTCCGGGTTGGCTTCTGGAGAACTCAGAGCAGCTGTGCTGAGCCCTGGGGAATTCCTGACCCGTGGAAACCATGAGAGATTAAAAAAAAAAAAATATTGTTGTTTAAACCGTGATTTGATATATGCAGCAATAAGTGGTTAGGACTCCCTGCTATGCTGCGGTAAGCGTGTACAGCAGGGGTTTTTCCAGCTCTTTCTCAGAGGGATCTGTGGCTAAATTCATCATGATCAGGCATACATATATTCCAGATAGAAGGTTTCCCTTCTTGCTGTAGGGCCTCGGCTACAGAGTGTCTGGGCTGTGAAACAACGTCACCTTGGGTCAGCGCACCCACTTCCTGGTAGATGAAGTGTGACAAAGTATAAACCACCATGGGATCCACTGAACCTACCACGAACCCCCTCACTCAGAAGCTTTTAGCCTGATAGAGCACAGGACGGTCTCTTGAAGGCACAGCAAAGAGTGGTGTATGCGATCCTTCAGGATGTGGCTTGTACCATAGAACAACAGGCATTACATACCGCTGGGTACCCAACAGGAGGAATACGGAGGTTCAGGAACCAGAGGCAGGAATAGCAGTGGCCCTGCTCACCATTACTCCGCGTGACCTACTTCTTGTGCCTCTGGATATGTTTTTATACCTTCCTTTCGCTCTCCCAGCTTGGGGATACTTCCAGAGCGATAGCGTGTGGTTCCTCTTGGCCAGATTGGTCCGCACACTGCTGGAGGCTTTCTACTTACAAAGGGCTGGAGGTGCCTGAGAATTTATGTTGCCCTCCTTTCCCCACCAGTGCTGCCGGCTTGAGTGTGGGGCACAAAAACGTGGCTCCCTTGCCACAGACTGGGACAACCTGAGGATGAGCTTGCCCTCCGGACTTCCCTCACAGGACGGGCTCCGCGTGAGGTCTCATCCTTGCTTGCCTTCCTCTCCTTCCTTCTGCTTCAGAGGACCCTCCCCTAACTCACTTCCTAGGGTCACAAACAAAACAAATTGTTGAATCAGGACCTAGAGTTTATTGTGTTCATTCTTTATCTGAATTTCAAATTTAACAGGGTGTCCTGTATTTTATCTGGTAACCGTATCAGGACACTAGCCCAAGTCTGTCTTATTCCAGTACCTCTGCAGTTTTTTTTTAAATTAAAAAATCATTTTGAATCTCTGAATCTGTAAATTAATTCAGTGCATATATTATAGAATTCAGAATATAATATTATAGAATTATATAGTAAACAGTAAGTCTGCCTACCACCCCGGTGCCCAGCTACTCAGGTCTCCTTTTTTAGAAGCAATCATGGTAAACTGTTTCTTGTTTATCTTTCTAGAAATATTCTTTGTAAATGCAGGCATAATTGTGTATGTATCTCTGTAATTTGCTTTATTAGTTTAACAACCTATCTTGGAGGTAGGTCCTTATCAGCACATATAGAGCTGCCTTGTTCTTTTTAATAATTACATACTTACTTTAAAAAGACTCAGTTGATAGTCATGTGGATTATGTTCAGTTTTTTGCTCTTATAGATAACCAAAGTCCAAGCTATGTTGTTTTATTCAATTTAAAGAGACTCCAGGGTTTAAGTATTAAAGTGCAGATCAACAGATTGAACTGCTGAATACTCCTAATAGGATTGAGGAGCGATGTGGTTTACTTGATAATTAGGTAGAACAGATTTCAGTGGATGCGATCTATGCTCTCTGACATTTAAAAGTATTCTGCCCCCAATTACTGTGCTAGAATTTTTTAGTGGATATGAATACATGTTTGACCCGATTCTTTACAATAACTCCCCAAGAAAACTAATAGCTATTTACCAATACAAATATCGTTATCACTCACAATAGGAGAGGGAATACATGGCATTGTATTTAATTTCATCTGGGCGTCAGTGCATTTTCTAAGATTAATGGACAGTGAGTGGAATGCCTACTGCTAAAATCCAGTAAGACAAGAGTGTGTTTTAAAAGCGTTGTTTCTGGGATAAGCAGAAGGTCCTATAAATCAGTTGCACTCCTTTCTAGAAAAACACCCTCAGAGAAAGTGGAAGGTAGGTTCCCAGAAGGTTGTTTTGCTAATATGTAACAGAAGGGAAGACACGTTTCAGGGCAAGAAGACACAGGTCCAATTTGCTCAGGGTAGAGCCAAATGATGAGTTTAGAGGTTATGGGAGACTGACAAGGGCACATAGTCTGGTATATTGTCAAACGGAAGTTCTTGCTGGCTGAGAAGATAGTGGGGAAAATGGGGTGATGGTGTAGTATGCGAGAAATTATTATTATAGACTAATATTTATTTGGGGCAACTCTCATTAGGTTAGAAATACTCCAGGGGTGCCTGGGCGGCTCAGTCGGTTAAGCGTTTTGCACTCTTGATTTCGGTTCACGTCATGATCTCAGAGTCGTGAGATCGAGCCCCATGTAGGGCTTCATGCTGGGTGTGGAGCCTGCTTGAGATTCTCTCTCTCCCTCTCCCTCTGCCCCTCCCCACTCTAAAAAAAAAAAAGAAAAAAAGAACAAGAAGAAATTCTCCTGTCCTCAGTAGGTGTACATTACAGTAGCCTGACATGGAAACAAAGATGCTATCTAAAAACAAGAGTTGTTCTGAACAAAATTCATATGTTAAAGTATAATATAAAAGTAATATGCATGGTTTAGATTTCCTTAAATTCCATAATTCTTTGCTAGTCAAGCATATGCAACTACTCCCTGATAAGCTTCCATAAAGGCAGGCTAACGGAGTAGGAATTTGGTTTAAAAGGGAAGATAAAGGTTCTGCAATCACTATCTATCCTGTGTTTCCCTCCCTCCACAATTAATCTTTTCACTACCTTTAAAAACATGTTTATTACTTAAGGAAGAAACAGCTTTGAAATATTAGATAAGTGTGTGGAGTTTTCAACCTGGTTCTATGGTAAACTTATTATTTGAGAAAGGAACATTAGCAGATTTGACCCCATCGCTTTGCCTTTTTTTTTTAACACTCTTATGTCCACTGGTACTGGGTAGCAGGTACACTCTGAGTGGTGTGCATGGTATTTGTTCGCTCACACTTTATACATTAAATAAACATCACAGGAACTGAAACAATCGATGCTTCTCAAGTATAAGGATCCTCTCAGCCACAGGATTTACTTTAGCACTTCCTGAGAAGTGCTATTGTAAATATACAAGCCATGCCACCCACTTGCAAATTGCACTTGAGCACCACGTGAATGCGTCTCTTGAACGAACATGAAGGGGCTAGATTGCAAAAAACAGCCTTCCGAAAACAAACATAAAACACTGATTTTTTTTTTTTCCAGGCATTGCCTGGTGATACTAGTCTGCCTACTCTCCTGTTTCTTATTTCTTACTCTTTCTAAGCTACCTATACTTCATTGTTTCGTGTAAATTCGAAAATGGTAAAAACAGTGAATATGATCTTTATTCTAAAGCATCTTCCCTTCCTGTCTTTATTAGTCCACTACCTGGCTTTCCTGTCCTTGTGGGTTGGCAGTGGAAGAGAGGAAGAGTTTTCCTTGCTCCTCTTAGGGTCTCTGGCTGGGTCTGAACATTAAACTGACAAAGACAGATGAACAGGAGAAAAGCATGCGCGTTTTATCGAATTTTTACATGTACATGGAACCCACACAAGAGAATGAGGACCAGAAGTGACTGGAGCAGGAAGCTTTTTTATCTTTTATGTGAAGAAACAATAAACGTGTGGAGAACTGACAAAACAAAGGGGTTCGGGCTTAAGGTAGTAAATGGTGAAGAAGTTACTAGGAAGATAAAGGTTTAGTTTAGTAAGGTTTGTTTGCAGATTCTTCTGGTGCCTTCTCTGGGCTGATAAGAGTTTATCTCCAGTAAAAGGAGACTCAACGTCCTGTGTTTAAGCAGAAAAGGGGCGGCTTTGTCTGCCATTACTGCTTCATTGTTTTCAGCCCAAAATAATTTGTATGGCAAAGAGGCATATTTTAGGGTGACATATTCTGGTTTTCTTCAGCAAATAGGAGTCATGGAATCAAATGACTCCAAGCCCAGGGGCACTTGGAAGGGACATCTGGTAGAAAAATCCAGGAGAAATAAATATAGAATTTTAGATTTCCAGGGCTGGAAGGAACCTTAAAGAGAATTTAACCCAATATCAGATATTTGAATCTCTCCGGAAATGTGCAGAATTGTTTAAAACACAATTTCTAGTTTGCGAACCCTTGCGTCCTGAAGCCTACTTCCTTCCCACTTTTGAACATTAAATTACCAATTTCTAAGTTTCTGGCCAGTAATGTTTAAAACTGTCATAAATTATTGTACATCTCACATAAAACTAATATCATATGTCATTGCCTATAGTAAGTTTGTATTTATTTTTCTTTCTTCTTCAAGATAATCTTCTGGTACATTTTTCTATTTTCTATTTTCTCATAGCAGTGAGAATACAGATATTATCACTGTTTTCCTATTCTCTTCTTGGTTCAAATCTCAAAGAGTATTGAACTGGGAACTTGAGCGTAATTAGCAGAGATAATAAAACAAGAAAAAGTAGATACAATAAACTATTTAAAAAATCAAATTCTGAAGCCAAAGGGCACTTTAGTTAGCTATCATTTAGTAAAATATCTTCATTTTAGAAGATGAGGAAAGGAAGACCAAGAATGTTTGTGTGACTTGTCTAGTGATACACAGGTGGTTATGGTGGATCCTCTGCTAGGTCCCATTCTCTTGAATTCCAGAAGGGCTGTAAGGCAGATCTCAAGAGAAACTTCAATGCATGAAAGGTATTCCAGCTTCTCCTTTCTGAAAACTTGTTTACTAGACCTTTGGATTCTGAGAACTTGATTTCTTTTTCTCTTTCTCTCACTCTCTTTTTATTTTTTTTGCACATCAGCTAACTCCCAATTTAAACTTTCAGCCTCAGAGTAATGAGAAATAGCACCCACTGAGCCTATTAAATTCTCAGAAAATTCTGGGTCTGGAAAAGATTCCAGAGGCTCCCAGTTTGGGCTATTTATAATGATAAAGGGGAGCAATAATATACGTGATCTAAAATAATAAATAATTTTTAAGAAATCTTAATTTAAATATGAAAATTAACAAGTAGGCTAACATATTAATGGGAAACATCCTTTTTAGGCAAAGCATATATATGCAGAATATTTAGGGCTTTACTTTCAAAAGGGGAGGACTTATGTAACTCCATCCACCGCCATCCCTACAAGTTGTAAGAGAAACTTTGATAAAAGCAGTGATATTCTGGAATATATTTCAGATAGAAGAGGTCTAAGCAATAGGTTATGGCTCATTTTAAAGGATGGAATATATTTAATTTATGTAGAGAGGTGGATAGAGCTAATCAGCTTTCTATGATAAAATTCCTAGGATGGACCTCATTGAGAAATGCTGTAATGTTGAGGGAAGAACCAAAAGGAAGGGTCACTTGTAACCACTTCTAGGACTATTATTAACGTGGCTGTCTGTGTAAACAGTCATGCTCATTCCCGCCTGCACTCCTGCGGTAAATTAATTTTTGAAATCCATTCTATCTCTGTGTATCTTCTCTTTTATTATCAAATTTCTGATTCTCAGGTTTTTGTTTGTTTGTTTGTTTGTTTGTCTTTAATAGAGGACATAATCTATTTTTCTTAAAAAGGAACTCCAGCTTTACGTCTCTTCTCCTTGGAGATTTTGCAAACTCGATTTATCATGAATAATTGAGAGTTTACTTTTGTTGGAAACATTTTTTTATGACTACATCAATATACAGAAAATAAAAAGATGCTGACACAAAGTTAAAAAGATGTTGACCTGCCGGCTCACCAGTCCTAAAGACTAATGTTGGATCCATGTGTGTTTGGACCCTGCCATGGCAGACCACAGCTGTTCGAATGATTATATTTCATAACGTTGGGTAGGCAGAACACAAATGAATGAAGTTCTTCATTCTCAGTTGATGTATTTCCAGATTCCTTAGACTTTCTCTTTTTAAGAATCATTTCACGCCTTGTGTTTTCTGTTTTCTTCGCATTGTTTTTCTTCTTAAATAAGGGACCTCAGAATTAGACCCCGTTAGGAATAAATGTTTTGCTAAAACAGTGTTTCCTTTAATCTACAGCCTTTCTCCTTCAGGCCCTTTCTACTTCCTCTTCCTTAAATATCCCATTTCCCAGTTTTTGACCACTAGGTGTCATGAGTATTCACACAAATGCCTCAAAAGTGTAAAAGTAAACTTTCTTAAAATAAGCCTCTGAGTATCTTGACTTTCCATATAAGATTTTATATCACTTGGGCCCACATAGTAGCTCCTATTTGTATGTGATTAAAACTCATACTAGAAAGTTCAGAAAAACTGCCAAACCCAAGGAGAACAAAATGGAAATCTTTGTGGTATATGAATGGTTTGTCAAAGGGGCAAATATGTGTAGCTTTGAACTTTGCAGAACTCATTCCTTCCAGACTCCCTTCCCCACAGGCCTCCAGAGGTGCCCTAGCCCCACCACAGGAGCTTCACAGGCACTTCCTTTTAGAGACGTGCTGCACAAGACAAGAGCACATTGATTGAAATACCCTTTAGAAATTTTTGCATTATTTTGTAATTGCATTTGTAAATGAGACACCAGGACCCACTATCATTCTTATTTGTATTTCAGCTGAAGTGTCTGATAGATTAAAAAATTATTTTCATATCATGCCTTTTGTGAGCTAGAAGGATCCTTAGAATGATCAATTCTAACTTTCTGATTTTAGGTTGGGGAAATGATACCTGGAGTGTTTTGCTCATTGTCCAAAGATGGTAGCAGAACTAGACCTTGGACGCACATCTTCTGATTCCTACTCAGAATTCATCCTCTTTGTAGTGATTACTGTTCTTAGGGTGGATTCACATATCTACCATGGAATTTTGAAGAAAATATAAATCAAAATATTCCTTAGCTTATGTTCAATATTATAAGAAAATCTTAGCTAAGTAAGCTTCCTTGGTGGAGATTTGATGTTAAAAAACAAAACCAAGGGGCGCCTGGGTGGCTCAGTCGGTTAAGCGTCTGCCTTCGGCTCAGGTCATGATCCCAGCGTCCTGGGATCGAGCCCTGCATCGGGATCCCTGCTTGGCGGGAAGCATGCTTCTCCCTCTCCCACTCCCCCTGCTTGTGTTCCCTCTCTTGCTGTGTCTCTCTCTCTGTCAAATAAATAAATAAAATCTCAAAAACAAAACAAAAACATAACCAAAATCAGTCTATTAGTTATCATCACGATGATAAGAAACAAATCTTACTGCTCTCATTCTATAGAATTTACAGATCATATCTTAATTCAGAGAGATGGAATGGCTGCTTCACTTAGCTTTTTGCATTGCTGCCAGATCCATACCCATCTTTCAATGAAGTTTTTTTTTTTCCCCAAAGGAAGACGGCCATATTTAATGGAAAGATGTAGTCTATATATTGGAATTCTAAGTCTAAAAGAATATTCTTGTTGTTGTCACCAAGGTGAAAAGGAAATTAGCTTAGTCACTTGGATATAAATGGAGTGAAAAATATTCTATTTTTCCAAGTAGCTGTATCATAAAATAATTTTGTTTGTGTAATGCACGTTATTTCTTAGGATAAACAGGGCCATCCTTGTATGATCAAAAGGTTGGGACAATCCATGTCCAGGATGTTTACTCACTTTCCAGGGAGAGGATCCTATAGACCCCTCTGGTAAATATGGCTCTTTTCATTCTGACCCAGATTTCCATGGTAAACCCAGGTGCAGAAATTCTTTGAGTAAAACTTTTCATCTAATTATAATACTAAACAATCGCTTTGGCTAAATTTTCTTATAAAAAATTTAAACACTGAATTAAAAATTTTCTGGTGACAACAATGCATGGAAACTAGTTACACTGGTAATTTCAACCAGTGTTTGAAATATTCTACCCAAAAAAGTTACAACACAAAATAAGTTGGTGAAATAAGTTTGTCTGCTTAAAACCCTTTCTCAGACATTTACAATTTTGCTTAGCATATTATAGACTGAAAAATCCTGCAATTAGGAAACTTGTTGTAAAAGGACAAATAACATCTTGTGAAAAACAGGTTGAGAAACTTTGATTGCCAAAATAACATAAAATACTTGACTGATAAATCAAGTAGTCTGTGTCTTGTGATGTGCAATTCTTCAATTTGATTTTTATCTCATTTATTGGCAGTATCTTGACAGTATCCCCTTTGCCTCCATGGCCACTTTCTGGCCAGCAAGATTCGTAATTGCAACATCGAAGACTCAGGCCCTGCCAAATTTATCCACAGAATTTCCTAAGTATCAATGTCCTGTTGACAGATGGACTATTTTAAAATATTATTTTCACGGGGTATAAAACAGTTGTTTCAATTGATTTCCTCTAACCCATTTATTTCTTTCACTTAATGTAAAAAGAGGTCAAATAAGCCTGGACTAAAAATGCAATTGTTTTATTTCCTGGGAGCTGATATTATGGTTGTTGAGTGGTTGTAGAAGTAGCTTGCCTATTCAAGATAAAATACTAACTTTTTAGTGTGGCATAAAATGTTGAGTGCATTTGTTTCTAAGGTGGCGTGGAAGTGGTATGCCCAGATCACCACTGATAACAGAGCTTTAGCACAAGAAATCAAGATAAAACCAGGTAACCTGGGCTAATGTCTTACTTTCTTGTTATAAATTAGCTTTGGGTCCTGATACTTCCGTAACTGGGTTGTTCTGTAAGCCTGATGGAAAACTGTAACAATATTTTGCACTGTTTTGTTTGTAGCCATAGCTTCTGTGATAGGCTTTCCCTGTGTTTTCTATTCCTCCATCCCAAGAGAGAGGATTCATTTACATTAGTTTGTCATCATCCCATACAAAGAATTCTTACTAGGCAGTTTTATACCAAGCTATTGCAAAAGCCATTGACTACCCTCAAGTTCAAGTTCAATTTGAAACTCAGTGCCTCTGGAACTAGACTAATCCCCAACTCTTGTTAATTTTGTGCAGAGTATCAGCATTTTCTTCTGATACACATGCCATGAATCCTAGCAATAAGTTCCCTAAAGAATTACTTGCCCTTTCTGTCCTCGAAGGGGATATAATGAGTGTGGTCATGGGAACCCAGAAGTTCCCATCTGCTACTTCAACTGATCTCCCATTGCCCTTCTCCTTTCCTCATGAAAAATAGATGAATTTCTTTTCTCTAAATATTCTATGCTTCTACTTGCTGCCATGTTTTGTGCATGTACTTCTATCAGAATGCCATTCCCTTCCTTTATCACCGAATAAATTCGTCCCATATTTCTAGGCTTGGTTAAAGCAGTGCCTTTTCTACACTATCTTTCATGTTCATTCTGAGGCTCAGAGAAAACTTCAATTGCCATGAAAAAAATTAAGATTAGAGATTAGAATAGTTAGTGTATTACTTATGATAGGAGTAGCTGCTATAGCGTACACGACTCAAAATATATAATTGTTCAAAAATATATGATAGAAGTTTCTCTCTCAATCATATAAACTCCCAAAGAGATCGGAGGCAATTCTCCTCCAACTAGTGATCCAGGGTGTTAGGCTCATTATATCTTTGAGATTCACCATCCCTAACACTGAGCTATCTGCATCTACTAGTGGAAGAAAAAAAAAGAGGGTGAAAAAGGTGTGACCACTTCTTGACAACCTTGATCTGGAAGTAATACGCATTACTTCCACTCATTTCTGTTTGTAAGCACAGCTCAGATGGCCCAACCTAAATGTCTTGAGCTTGGGAAGTGTGGTTCCTGACTGGGTGGCAGTTTCCTGGTGACAAAACCTACTGTGGGAGGGAAGCATATGTGTTGGGGATGACAGCTATCTCGACTACAGTTAATATTTTTATGTTTGCAAATGACATAAACCTCAATTTAATAAAGCTTAAGCAATTAGGGTATTTTAATGAAGCCATTCAGGGGGTCATTCTGAGATGCCTAGGAAAAGCTGCAGGGATCAGGCAACCCTGGGGAACTTCAGATAAGGAACCTGGAGACAACATCACCACCACAGTGATCTTTTGTCTTTGTTTTAACTGCTTGCTAACTTTGGCCTTTTGTATTGCAGAGCAATCACTTCTTACATATGGTGGGGGTGGGAAATTAGCCAGCTCCAGGCTTAGAGTCTCCAAGTTTGGTGACTCCAGGAAAAAGTGAGAATGTGTGTTTACCTATTTTGCTGTGTAAAAATCCCGGGGACAGACTCTGGCCAATTTGGCTCATATGTTCCCCCTCTGGACCAATTACTGTGGTTAGTGCTAAGAAGTGCTCTGATTGGCTAGGCTAGAGTCATGTGTCACTCCCCCCACCCCCATTTTAGCGGAGGCAGGCACTATGATGGCAGTTCTATACATGAGAAGCCTAAAATCAAACTGTCCAAAGAAAGGTAGGAGCTGATATTACCAAAGAATGAACAAAGATTTTCTGGGTAGGACAGAAAAAAAAAAAAAAATCTATTATAGAAATGCTTTTTGAAAAAAAAAAAAAAAATTAAGAATAATGAATTGAGACTCTGAGATTTTATTCTAAAGATCAGTTTTGTTTTGTTTTTTAAGATTTTATTTATTTATTTTGAGAGAGAGAATGAGAGAGAGAGAGCACATGAGAGGGGGGAGGGTCAGAGGGAGAAGCAGACTCCCTGCTGAGCAGGGAGCCCGATGCGGGACTCGATCCTGAGACTGCAGGATCATGACCTGAGCCAAAGGCAGTCGCTTAACCAACTGAGCCACCCAGGTGCCCCCTAAAAATCAGTTTTCTATATGTTTTCCTAACTTCTGTAAGAGTAAAATACTTAAATTTGATAGTAACCTGAAGAAAACTTCAATCTTCTCCATATTTATGTTAGTTGCCAGATGTCAAATTTCATTTTATTTGATGTTTCACTTTACCATACCATGAAATTTTCATAAGGGGCCATATGGGAATGAGATAAAAAATCTATTCTTCCAACTGCACATGGGTCAGAATTAGTATAACCATATATTTTGGTTTTTGCTGGTGATAGTCGTGTTTATTTCTCTTGTCTTAGAATGTGAAAAGTTTTACAAAAAGTGTATTAGGAAATAATTTCATTATTTCACTAAATTGCCACTATTTAACACTGTCTTCTCTGAGTTGCCTTTGTTAAAATATGAATCCAAGGACTTGGCAAGCTTCTGTGCTGAGAGAAAACAGTGCTTCCTTAGGTTCCTTTATTTTATTTAGCCATGTCTAGTGGGATCTGTACAGTACTTTAGATTCCCGTTCCTGGAACTTTAGCAAAAGCAAAAGTGAAATGGACCATTGACAAGGTAATTGGAAAGAATAAATTTCTGGAAATTAAAATTGTGTTGTTTTAGTAAATATTTTTCATTAACTAAACTATATATGTATATATATTCTTGTGTATATATTTTTTTTAAGATTTTATTTATTTATTTGACAGACAGAGAGAGACAGCAAGAGAGGGAACGCAAGCAGGGGGAGTGGGAGAGGGAGAAGCAGGCTTCCCGCTGAGCAGGGAGCCTGATGCGGGGCTCGATCCCAGGACCCTGAGATCATGACCCGAGCCCAAGGCTGATGCTTAATGACTGAGCCACCTAGGCGCCCCTATTCTTGTGTATATTCTTGATTAGATTCTAGTCTTTCTTGTAGGCTAGCTATACTCCCACCTTTGAATAATGTGAGATAAAATTTAGTTATTCTTCAGTTTTATAAAGAACATTTATTATATACTAGGTACCATTTTCTAGGTACTGGGAATAGTCATAAAACAGTGGACAGGGGTGCCTGGGTAGCTCAGTTGGTTGAGTGTCTAACTCTTGGTTTCAGCTCAGGTCATGATCTCAGGGTTGTGGGATTGAGCCCCTCATCAGGCTCCACACTCAGTAGGGAGTCTGCTTGAAATTCTCTCCCTCTCTCTGTGTCCCTCCCCCTGCTCTCTCTCTCTCAAATAAATAAATAAATCTTTTAAAAAAGATCATATGATCTTCTCCATAGATGAAGGAAAAGCACTTAACAAAATTCAACATTTTTTCATGATAAAAAGTCTCAACAAACTGGAAACAAAGGGAATGTCCATCAACATAGTAAAGGCTACATATCACAAGCCCAACGCTAATATCATACTCAATGATGAAAAGATGAAAGCTTTTTCTCCAAGATTTGGAATAAGGCAAGGATGCCCTCTCTCACCATTTTGTTTAGCATAGTAGGAGAAGTCTTAGCCAGAGTCATCAGACAAGATAAAGAAATAAAAGACATCCAAATTGAAAAGGAAGAAGTAATATTATCTGTTTGCAGATGACATATTATATACAGAAAACCTGAAAGACTCCAGTAAATAACTGTTAGAATTAATAAACAAATTCAGTAAAGTTGTAGAATATAAAATCAATATACAAAAACCTGATGTATTACTGTACACTAACAAATAAGGATCAGAAAGAGAAGAAAACAATCCCATTTATAATTATATCAAAAATTATAAATACTTAGGAATAAATTTAGCCAAGGAGGTGAAAGTTCTATATGCTGAAAAGTATAAGATGTTGGTGAAAGAAATTGAAGAAGACACAAATAAATGAAAAGATATTTCATGTTCATGGGTTGGAAGAATTAATAAAATGTACACACTATCCAGGGCAATCTACAGATTCAATGTAATCGCTATAAAAATTATAATGGCTTTTTTCACAGAAATAGAAAAAAGAATCCTAAGATTGTATGGGACCACAAAAGACCCTAAATTATCAAAGCAAGTTTGAGAAAGAACAACCCAGAAGCATCACACCTTCTCATTTCTCATATTCCAAAGGTATGATAATTAAAACATATGGTATTTTCATAAAAACAGATATGTAGATCAATGGAACAGAATAGAGAGCCCAGAAATAAATCCATGTATATATGGTCAATTGATTTATGACAAAGTATCCAGGAATATACAATGATGAAAGGGCAGTCTTTTCAATAAATGGTGTTGGGAAAACTGGACAGCCACATGCAAAAAAATGAAACTGGGCCCCTATCTTACACCATACACAAAAATTAACTCTAAATGGATTAAAGATTTGAATTAAATGGATTAAAAATGGATTAAAGCAAAAATAAACAAGTGGGACTACATAAAACTAAAAAGCTTCTGTACAGCAGAAGAAACCATCAAGAAAATTAAAAGGAAACCTATAGAATGGGAGAAAATATTTGCAAACCACATATTCAATAAGGGGTTAATATCTATAATATACAAAGAACTCCTATAACTCAATGGCAAAAAACCAGATAAATCAATTGAAAAATGGGCAAAGAACTGAATAGACATTTTTCCAAAGAAGACATACAAATAGCCAACAAACACATGAAAAGGTGATCAACATCACTAATTATCAGAGAAATGCAAATCAAAATCTTAATGAGATATCACCAAACACCTGTTAGCATGGCTATTATCAAAAAGACAAGAGATAACATATTTTGGCAAGGATATGGAGAAAAGGAAACACTTGGGAACTGTTAGTGGAAATGTAAATTGGTGTAGCCCCTATGAAAAACACTATGGAGTTTCCTCAAAAAATAATAATAAAACTACCATGTGATCCAGCAATCCCACTCCTGATGTACAAAGGAAATAAAACCATTATCTCGAGAGCTATCTCTACTCCCACATTTGTTGCCACATTATTCACAATAACCAAAGTATGGAAACAACCTAATTGTCTGTCATTAGATGAATGGATAAAGTAAATGTAATATATAATATATATATTGATATATATAACATTAATATATAAATGCAATTACTTATATCAGAAAGAGAATATTACATAGAGAAGAATGTTATATATAACTTAGCCTTAAAAAGAAGAAAATCCTTTCATTTTTGACAACATGGATGAAACTGGAGGGCATTATACTTAGCAAAATAAGCCAGACAGAGAAACACAAATGCTGAATGATATCATTTATATGTGGAACTGGAAGGAAGGGAGAAAGGAAGGAAGGAAGGAAAGAAGGAAGGAAGGGAGGGAGGAAGGAAGGAAGGAGGAAGGGAGGGAGGGGGGAGGAAAGAAGAAAAGAAAAGAAAAGAGAAAAGAGAAACTTAATTCATAGAAACAAGAGTGAAAAAGCAGTTGCCAAGGGTCAGAGTGGGGGAAATAGAGAGAGGTAAAAGTGTACAAACTTTCAGTTATAAGATGAATAAGGTCTGGGGCGCCTGGGTGGCTCAGATGGTTAAGTGTCGGCCTTCAGCTTGGGTCATGATCCCAGGGTCCTGGGATGGAGCCTTGCATCGGGCTCCCTGCTCAGTGCGGTGCCTGCTTCTCCCTCTACTGTTTGTGCTCTCTCATTCTATCAAATAAATAAATAAATAAATTTTTTTAAAAAAAGATGAGTAAGTTCTGAGAATTTAATGTATAACATGGTGACCATCATTGATAGTATTGTATAATTGTATTTGTATTACTGAAATTTGCTAAGAGTAGAACATGAATGTTCTCACCCAAAAAAAAGGGGAAAAAAAGGTAAATATGTGAGATGATAGATGTGTGAATTAACCTAATAAGGAAAATCTTTTCACAATGTATATGTATAGCAAATCATCATGTTGTACACTTTAAATATCTTCCAGTGATACCTTAGTAAAGCTGAGAAAAGAAAAGGGAAAAAAAAAGTTATGCCAGTGTTTCTCAACTTTCTTTTCATTATCACTCCCTAATGAAACATTTTGGACATGTTTTTCCCTTATTACCCATACCCTTATGAAATTTTAATACCAGAGATATTCTTTATATTTGTTTATGTTCCGTGGCTCTTCAGAGGGCCATAAGCCATTGTAATATCTAACAAAATGTTTTACACCCCCGAGAACCAGTTTTTGCTAGTGGGGTGTACTGCCCTCTTGGTGAAGCTCTGCTTTCAATGTCATCATAATTAGTGGAATAGTAAAAAGAACATTCAATTTATAGTTAGTTGCAGATTATGGAGGATTGGAATACCAACTCTACCTTGTACTATCACTCTTATTTTAGCAAAAGTATTCAATTTCCTTGAATGTCAATGCTTCATGTATAAAATAGGGTAAGGTAAAATAATAAGCAAACAAAGAAACAAGATGGAAAATATCTTATTTGCCTAACATCACAGGGTTGTTGTGAGAGCAACGTTTCCCGAAATAAGTTTATTTATCAAGATGGGACTCACCAGAAGATTGCCTATCAGCATTTTCTTCACAAAACCAGAGTCTTGATATAATTAACATAGAAAGAACCTCAGATGTTTGCACAGTAGTGATGGGAATGTGGCAATAAGGTCTGCATTTCAGTTGAGCATGCAACCAGATGATAAGGGTCTTATGTGGAACTTGTTGAGAATAAAGGAGTACTCATGCCTAATGGAGTAAAAAGTCACAAAGGGAAATCTTGGAATATTTTTTATTTAAGAACTTTGAAAATAGTATCAAACATTGCTTGACTTCAGTGAATTATTTGCAATCAAGGACTGGATTAGATGATTGCAAATCATTCCTTCTAATATTTAATTCATTGCTTTTCTATAACGAATGTAATTATCTTTAGGCAACCTAAAATATCAATGTAAATTTTTATTTCTAACCATAGTTTATTAAGTATAACATCTGTTCTTATAAAATAAGCTGAATTGGTCTAAAATGAGTTAATTAAGCTGGTCTTATAAAGTTTATTTAACTTTTAACTCTCCACAACTTCTGAAATATACAGTTTGTTGAAAAATAATAAGATGTGGGGGTGCCTAGGTGGTGCAGTTGGTTGAGCAATCAACTTGTGGGTTTGGCTCAGGCCCTGATCTCAGGGTGGTGAGATCGAGCCTGGCCTCCAGCTCCATGCTGAGTGCAGAGTCAGCTTGAGATTCTCTCTCCCTCTCTATCTGCCCCTCCCCACCTGCACTCACTCTCGCTTGCTTGCTCTCTCTCTCTCTCAAATAAATAAACAAATCTTTGAAAAAAAAATAAACAACCCAATAAGATGTATAACATTTATTGAGCTCATGATGTATACCAGGCCCTGGACTAGGTATGTTACAATCATGGTTTCTGATCCCCATAGCAACATGAAGGATTAATAATACATACTGTAGCAGTTAACTACTGTAGCAATGGTCATTTTATTGACTCCCAATTCTGTGTGTCACCTAGATTGTGCTTGCTTAGGGTCACTCACGTGGACGCAGTTTTTGAGCAGCTTGGCTGGGAGCTATTTGGTCTAGGGAGGCTCAGCTAGGATGCTTTGTCTTGGCTCCACGTGGTCTCTCTTTCTCCAACAGATCAGCCTGGGCTGTAGTGTCCCAAGAAGGCAAGAATGGAAACTGCACGGCTTCCTGAGACCCAGATTCAGAACCCAACAGCATCACTTCTATTGCATTTACTGGTCGCAGCAAGTGGCAAGACTAGCCCAAATTCAGCGATGTGGATTCCATCTCGTGGTAGAAGGGGCTGACAAGAATTTTTGGCCATTTTTTTTATCTATCACACACAATCCTACACATGAGCCATTTGTTATTTATTTTGAGAAATCTCTCAGTAAACTCTTACTCATTTATTAATTTTTTATTTTCACTATCTTCAACTGAGCACAACAAAGAGGTAGGGGAAAGAAATCAAAACTTATGGGGCACCTGGGTGGCTCAGTTGGTTGAGCGACTGCCTTTGGCTCAGGTCATGATCCTGGAGTTCCCGGATGAGTCCTGCATCAGGCTCCCTGCTCGGTGGGGAGTCTTCTTCTCCCTCTGACCCTCCCCCCTCTCATGTGCTCTCTCTCTCTCTCATTCTCTCTCTCTCTCAAATAAATAAATATCTTTAAAAAAAAGAAATAAAAACTTATAACAATATTATGCATGCAGTGACCCAAACAGAAGAAAAACATTCATACTGCTGAAATCTCCATGAGCTCTGAGTTTTAGAGGTAAGTCCAACAAACATATTTGAGGTATAGAAACTTCCCCCAAATGTTGCTTGTGGAATGGATTATTCTGACGGGGGCAGTGAATAAGGCTGGACCCAGAGCCGCATGGAGGTTTAGGCAACGCTTGGTGCTCTGGAGCCTTGCTTGCCCCTGAGCTGAGGCTGTGTGGACAGGACACTGCTGGGTGAGCCTGTCATGGGGCCTATCACTTTGGAACAGTCCCCTTAACTCCTCTTTGTTTCCAGAGCTGGTAAAGAGATGGGGTTGAGTAGGAGCATGGGAAATACCCTGTCAAATGAGCTTGGTGCTATGGGGGTCAGGATTTTTTCCTTCATAGAGGAAGGAGGCAGCGGAGTATGGTGGAGTCTTAGAACTGCACAGGTCTGTGTGTTCTCTGCTCTATCATTTTTTTAAAAAAAATTCTAGTTTTGGGACTCTGGGAAAATCGATCTCTCTGATCCTCAGCTTCCTCATTTTCAGAAATAATACATACTTCTCAGGATTTTTGTGAGCACTAAATAATGAACGGCATGAAAGTAACAAGTGCAGTTCATGGCATTAGCTGGTAATTGCTTATAACATGGTAATTATGAGTAGAATTAAATTAAGTTGAATTTTACTTTCCATGGATAGCTTATGCTGCCTCATGGAGCCATAGGTGGTATTATTTATGGGTTCATTTATTCAGAAAATATTTATGATGCCGCCTCTGTGTGGTATAGACACTGCCAGGTGCTGGGAAGATGCGACTAGAGCAGACAGGTCTGTGGCCTCAGGTATGAGTGTGAAGCCTCATTTCCTCACTGCTCCAAGTGTGGCGCTCATTGACGTCACCAAGGAGATCACTAGAAAGACAGAAGCTCAGGCTCCACCCCAGACCTGCTGAATCAGAATGTGCCTTTGAACAAGGTCTGCCACACGGTTCGTGTGCACGTTAATATATGAGCAGCACTGCTCTACCGAACCTTAAGTGGCGTCTATGACATTCTACCCCATTTGGTACCGAAAGGTGTCCGGGGAATGTTCTTGCATTGAAGAAGATGGTAAATCTGAGATACAGAACTGAAAATGTAGAGAAAACCAGCTACAAAGAGTTTGGTTTTAACTTCCTTAACTTAGCAGAAAGAAATCACGTAAGACACACAGGCCAAAGTATCAAAGAGAAAATGATGACGAGAAAAGCAATAAAAGCAAGGGCATGCATATACTTGAATTCTTTGTCTCACCCTCATTTCCTCATTTGTGCAGGATATGGTGCAAGCTTTGACATTGCCAACCCCATCCTGTCCTACAGTCCCCACGCCCAGCCTTGCCGTATTTAGGGGACTTGGTGAATGAATGGTGTGGTTAAGGCACTTTTCACTGCCGGACATGGGTGGAGCTCTCACTCGCTAAATGTGCCCCTGCCTGGGTCCTCTTAAAAGATTTTTATCAATGACGTGAATGAAGTCATAGAAAGAAAGCTCTCACATTTACTAAGAACACAAATCTGGGAGGGTGTGACAGACACTGTTAGTTGTCCCCGAGTACCTGTTCCTCACCCTCTTACTTAATAATAGGATGGTTCTTTTTAACCTGAGACACTGCCCAGGATAGAGAGAGCATTTTTTTCAGCCTGTCTCATAGGTAGTTGTGGTCATGTGGCTATATTCTAACTAATGAATAAAAGGTACGAGAGGCAAAATTCTGCTCTCTATAAAAAAATCATTTCTCAAGGGTCTATAAACCAAAGTGTATATTATATGGAATGGCATTTTGGGGCGGTCATCTTAAATAGACTGGAGATAAACTTCTTGGCTCTTTCCTACTTCCTGTTGGCTGGAGAGTGGGTAGGACAGCTGAATCTCTAGCCTTCATCTTGAACTATGAAGTGAAGGAGGTGTTTAAGATGATAAAACCAAGTTGAAGGGACCAGAGTCCCTGACGATCATAGAGTTATCTCTTCAGTGCTGAAGTGTTTATCTACGGTTTTTGTTCACATAAGATAGGACTGCATTTCTATGTTGTTTACATTATGGTATCTCAGTGTCATGTTATTCGTAGCCAAATCTAATTCCAGCTAATTCAGGGAGCTTGCTTATATACTGAACAGTGAAATCAAGATTAAAAGGCTCTTGACAGACTGAAATGATAGTCAAAACTGTTGTGAAATAAAGTGGAATAAAATGGGGCACCTGGGTGGCTCAGTTGGTTAAGCGACTGCCTTCAGCTCAGGTCATGATCCTGGAGTCCTGGGATCAAGTCCTGCATCAGGCTCCCTGCTCAGCAGGGAGTCTGCTTCTCCCTCTGACCCTCCCCGCTCTCGTGTGCTCTCTCTCATTCTCTCTCTCTCAAATAAATAAATAAAATCTTTAAAAAAAAAATAAAGTGGAATAAAATGGAAATGCCAACACTTAAATATTTCCAAATATAAAATTGAGAAGAATTGGCTGAAGAGTAATTCATACACAAAAGACATGAGTGTGTGTTAGGGGAGGGAAGCTGGCAGACACAAAGTTGATACAAGTGAACAGTGTAATGAGGCTTTTAAAGCTAATTCTATGTTAGGCTAAGTTAAATTATACAGACCAAGGGAGGTTAATACTTTTCAGTTTTCTGTGTTGGCTGTAACACTCCTGGGGTATCGTGCTCACTTCTGAGCCCCATATTGTTCACAGTGATAAACTAGAGAGGGCCTCAAGGACAAACAGGATAGCATAGGGTCTGACAATCCTATCACAGTCAATGGAAGAGACTGTGAAGAATTAGCCCGGAGAGGAGCAGGTGTAGGGAAATGCAGGGGAAATGTAGCTTCAAATATTCAAAGAGTTGTCACACGGAGGACAGAGTATGATTGTTTATTTGCTTTTTTCCCCAGAAGGCATGCTTATGACCAATGAATGAAAGGTACTAGAGGGAAAATTCCGTTCTATATAATTTCTCAATAACTAAGGCTGTCTTGAATGAGAATGCACTGCTTGGTGAGGTGTTAAGTGTGATAATTCTAGAATCATGAGCGCTAATCTTTATTTAGTGCATTCTATGAGGCAAGCCCTTTGTATGTGTTACTTCATTTAGTCCTCACAAACCTGGGAGGCAGATGCTATTTTTATCTCTGTTTTAAAAAATTTGGAAGTTGAAGTTTAGAAAAGTCAAGTAAACTACCCAATATCATCTGGCTGGTGAAAGGCAGAGCCGGGCTCTGATGTTGCCTTGCCTCCCTCTCTCGTCCATTCATGGACGTGGTCAGGCAGGCGTGGGCTGGGGGAAGGGGAGCATGCACTGGCAGTACTATAAAATTCCTGAGTTAAGCCACATCTGGGAAAGTCTCCATCTCTTTATCTTGAAAGCATTTTCTTAACTTTAGTAGTAGTAATGAGACTCCATGTGGTTCTGCAGGAGAAAACCCTGCTGGCTTTGTCTCAGACCCTGTAGGTGAAAACGGGAAATCATGAAACAAGTAGGGGAATGGATCAAAACATATACATTTAAATCCTGACTCTTCTACTGTCTAATTGTATAGTTTAGGACAAGACATGCAATCTGAACCTTAGTTTCTTCATGAGTAAAATTAAAATAATTACATGCAATTTGCAGGGTTGTGATAGCTAAAAAATAAAGTGATTCACTCAGGACCTATTGCAGGGCAGATGCTCAAAACTGGTCCTTCATTATCACTGCCACCGGGCATGTACTGATGCCAGTATTAGCTGCAGCTTGTGGTTAGAAAAAATCAGGTACTGGAGTTCCTCCAGGATTTCAAGGAGATGTTTAAGCTCCTGTAGACTACCTAATTTTTATAATGGCTTCATCACCACTTGTCTAGAACTTTAGAACTTTATTCTTTGGGATGAAACTACATTTCCAGGCTCACCCAAAAGTTAGGGTTCTGTTTGTGATTTAGGTTTTGTCTATTAGATGTCCTCATGTAAGACTTGAATTAGTGAAAAAATAAGTGGGGGCAGAGACACAGAGCAAAGGCATGTCAGTGTTGGGGAAATACAAAAACAAAATCTCCTGCCAACTCAGATACCCTCTTCACGAAGTTCTAAAAGAAAGAAAACAGTTTTATTATTGAGTAAGCATAAGCCTGGATGTGATGTGAATTACAGACAATCACTAAGAGATTGCAGACAGAAAGCAATCTTAATCTTACCCTTATATAGCCAAGCAGACACAACCCATACCATACATGTTCTCATGGTAAACAGTAACTAGTCCTTAAGTGAGAGGACTGCATAGCACCGTCCATCACACATAGCTGATCCTAAATTCACCTCGTAATTGGGGCAGCCACCTGGGTTTGCTCATTGCCTTTATCCAAAGGGAAAGTAATCTCTCATATTGTTATGACACGAGGTAAGTTTGCAACGTGGAGCCTCCTGTCTCTTTCCCCCAGAAACTGGAAGATAGGGGCACTATCTTCTCTGATGATTGTACTTCAAAGAATTGGTTTCCAGGTCCTAGAAGAAACATTCCTGGGTGATAAAATCGGCTAGTGGGATATGTTACTTTTATAAAGAGTCACATACATTTTATCCTGGAAGCTTTTTAATCTCTCCTTCTATTTTCCATGACAGCCTAGCTGGATATAGTATTCTTGGCTGCATATTTTTCTCGTTCAGTGCTCTGAATAGACCATGCCAGTCCTTTCTGGCCTGCCAGGTCTCTGTGGATAGGTCTGCTGCCAATCTAACGTTTCTACCATTGTAGGTTACAGACCTCTTGTCCCAAGCCGCTTTCAGGATTTTCTCTTTGTCTCTGAGACTCATAAGTTTTACTATTAGATGTCAGGGTGTTGACCTATTTTTATTGATTTTGAGAGGGGTTCTCTGTGTCTCCTGGATTTTGATGCCTGTTTCCTTCCCCAAATTAGGGAAGTTCTCTGCTATAATTTGCTCCAATATACCTTCTGCCCCTCTCTCTCTTTCTTCTTCTTCTGGGATCCCAATTATTCTAATGTTGTTTTGTCTTATGGTATCACTTATCTCTCGAATTCTGCCCTCGTGATCCACTAGTTGTTTATCTTTTTCTTAGCTTCTTTATTCTCCATCATTTGGTCTTCTATACCACTAATTCTTTCTTCTGCCTCATTTATCCTAGCAGTTAGAGCCTCCATTTTTGATTGCACCTCATTAATAGCCTTTTTTATTTTGACTTGGTTAGATTTTAATTCTTTTATTTCTTCAGAAAGAAGAAATATCTTCCATGCTTTTTTCAAGCCCAGCTAGTATCTTTTTTTATTATTATTATGTTATGTTAATCACCATACATTACATCATTAGTTTTTGATGTAGTGTTCCATGATTCACTATTTGCGTATAGCACCCAGTGCTCCATGCAGAACGTGCCCTCCTTAATACCCATCACCAGGCCAACCCATCCTCCCAACCCCCTCCCCTCTAGAACCCTCAGTTTGTTTTTCAGAGTCCATCATCTCTCATAGTTCATCTCCCCCTCCGATTTCCCCCCCTTCATTCTTCCCCTCCTGCTATCTTCTTCTTTGTTTTTTTTTTTTAACATATAATGTATTATTTGTTTCAGAGATACAGATCTGTGATTCAACAGTCTTGCACAATTCACAGCTAATATCTTTTAATCGTCATTCTGAACTCTAGTTCCAACATCTTACTAATGTCCGTATTGAGTAGGTCCCTGGCAGTCGGTACTGCTTCTTGTTCTTTTTTTTGAGGTGAGTTTTTCTGTCTTGTCATTTTGTCCAGAGGAGAATAGATGAATGAGAGAACAAAATGCTAGAAGGGTAATAACGACCCCAGAAAAATATACACTAAACAAATCAGAAGAGACTGGAAACCAGGGGAAAAAAAGGGAAAGAAAGAAAAAAGAAAAAGAAAAAGGAATATGATCACATATGATCAGACTGGTGAATAGATCAGTGCCACACACTAGATTTGGGCGTATTTTGGTCTGTTAGAAGAAAGTGCCTCCCAAAATTTTAAAGAAAGAAAAACTTATATATGTACAAAAATAAGGGTAAATATGATGAAGGGATGGAATATGACTGTAAAGATGAAAATTATAAAAGATTTTATAAAAGGAATTGATAAGTTGGTTGAAAACAGAAAGAAGAGAAGTTAAAAAAAAAGGGGGGGAGAGAATGTGATCAGGCAGGAGAGTAGAACAAAGCCATACACTAGAGATTTAGGGTATATTTTGGTCTGTTAGAAGCAACTGTATCCCAAAATTTTGAAGAGAGAACAACTTATATATATACCAAAAATAAAGTTAACTGCAATGAAGGGATAGAATATGACTCTAAAAATGAAAAATAAAAAAGATTTTTAAAAAAGGGATTGATAAGATGTTGGTTGAAAAATGGAAAAAGAAAAATTCAAAAAAAAAAAATAAATAACTTTGAAAGACTAAAGAATCATGGTAAAAAAGTCATGGATTCTATGTGCAGTATTCCCCTCGCACTGGAGTTCTGCCATTCTCATCGATCGGTAACCTTGGTCTTGGCCGGCAATTCTTGCTGATCTTCTGGGGGAGGGGCCTGTTGCCATGGTTCCCAAATGTCTTTGCCGGAGGCGGAATTGCTCTGCCCTTGCCCAGTCTGGGCTAAGTAATCTGCTCGGGTTTGCTCTCCGGAGCTTTTGTTCCCTGCAAGCTTTCCGTACAGCTTTGGAGGCTGACAGTGAAAATGGCGGCCTCCCAATCTCCGCCCTGGAGGAGCCGAGAACTCGGGCCCCGCTCCTCAGTGAGCCCCCAGAGAAAAGCAGTCAATCACTCCCGTCTCCCCGGTCTCTGGCTGCACTCCGTGCTCACCCGGCCTGTGACCGAGTGTTTCTATCTCTGGCTCACAACCCCGTGTGGAGTCTCCAAACCCAGCAGAGTCCTGCGGTGCGCTCCCCTGCCGCTCCTCCCGGGGGAGGAAGGGGAGTCTCCCCGGATCTGCTGCTTGTTGGGTCCCTGCTGGAGGAGCAGTGGCCCGACTGTGGCGCGGATCACAGTTTATGGCAACCCCGAGCTGAGAGCCCACTCCTCGGCTCCATCTCTGCAGCTGGCTTCCCCGCTCCGATACCTGGGAGCTCTGCCGCACTCAGGCACCCCCGGTCTTTCTGTGACCCCGAGGGTCCTGAGACCACACTGTCCCGCGAGGGTTCCACCCCCCGCTTAGCCACGGGAGTGACTTCCCTCAGTGGAGCAGACTTCTAAAAGTTCCAATTTTGTGCTCCGCGGCTCTATCACTTGCCGGTAACGGCTGATGGAGGCCCCCACCCTTGCATCTATCATCCTGAGTATCGCCTCGGATTCACTTCTCCACACATCCTACCTTCCAGAAAGTGGTGGCTTTTCTGTTCATAGAGTTGCTGCTATTCTTTTCTTCGATCTCCTGTTGAGTTCGTAGGTGTTCAGAATGGTTTGATCCCTATCCAGCTGAATTCCTGGGACCAGACGAAATCCAGGTCTCCTACTCCTCCGCCATCTTGCTCCTACCCCCCTAGTCACATACATTTTAAAGAAGCAAAGAAGTTACATGTTTTCTAAAACAAGTGCTCTAAGAAAAAGGAGAGGGAGAAGTGCTTCACTTTTTTCAGTAAGAAGAATTAAACTTGTTTTTTTCTTATTTTTAATTTGCATTTGCCCTTCTACAATTCATCATGCATGCATGGTCTTAAAGTCAGCAGTTCAGGTGGTAGCTTCCCCATCCTCTGATCCTAGTCAACAATTATAGGAAATACCCTTTGCCTGTAGCATGACCCAGATGGTGGTCCAGTTGAGACTGCAGCTCCCTGACTTGCCAACTTCCTAGTTATGATAGTTAGCAGTGCTCTGGTGGGCCAGTTCTGCCGTGTTGATCTTCAGCATCCCAG
This sequence comes from Phoca vitulina, assembly GCF_004348235.1. Lineage (NCBI taxonomy): Eukaryota > Metazoa > Chordata > Mammalia > Carnivora > Phocidae > Phoca > Phoca vitulina. Next base: position 30,143,550 of record NW_022589728.1, read on the forward strand.
ATCTTGCTCCTCCCTTTCAAGGGAGTTCATATGCCCCTAACTCACTATATTAAATCCTTATCATTAAGTACCTGGAGTGATGTCTGTTTTCTATAACTGAACTCATCGAATATAACATCTAATAAATGATCATCTAAATGAGCCACAACTCTATCTTAGACAAGGTTTCTTTTACAGTAATAGTATAAACAGAAGATGTCTAGAATTTGATACTTCAGATGATTTTGCTAATGAAATAAATATTCTAACTGGCATAGGTAGAAAAAATTAATATTACTAGTCTGTATTAATACAGAGATAAAGTACTGGCAAATCTTCAGCTTTTAACATATGAGCATCCCTAAATAGGCATAAAATCCCCTTAGTGGCAACCAAATGCAGGCTGGTGAGAGTGGTCCATTCTGAGTGCAGGCAATAAGTGGGTGTGTTTGTCTGCAGAGAATTTTAAAATGATAATGAAATCAGCTAAGTGATCTGCTTTTGAAAATCACCATGTACAGGCAATTTGAAGAGACTTCATGACAAAATACCCCTCCCTGAAAAACACATTTGTTGGTCTAGGTTTAAACAGTTGTGATTATTGGGGAATTTTAATAATATATGTAAGTTTCAAATTAGCTCATTTTTATTACTTATCCCTTCATAAACATTGAATTCTGGGTGGCCCCTGTTTGAAGAACTCCTCAGTCATATACTTGGTCTCCTACACACATACAGATTCAACCTTGAATCTTGAGGACAAGGTCGTAATGTTTTGAGCTATTTTGGGATACAGTTTCTCTCTCTACATATCCCTGAGTGTAAATCATGAAAAATGTTGTAATTTTTCTTTTTTGTGTTAAAATCAAGGAAATGCAAATTAAAACTACAAGGAAATAACAGTAAACCCCACCAGAATATCTAGAATTTAAAATAACTTATAATGCCAAGTGTTGACAAAGATGCAGACCATTGCTGGTGATACCCACCTCTTTGGGAAAATTGTTTTGTATCTACAAAATTTGAACATATTCATACTCTATGACCCAGCAATCACTTTCCCAAGCAAATATCCAACAGAAATGCATATGTACACCAAAAGATATAAAGAATGTTCAAAATAATGTCACTTGTGACTGCCTCATACTAGAAACATTTCAAACTTCTGTAAAGAGTTGAATGAATATGGACACCTGGGTGGCTCAGTCAGTTAAGCGGCTGCCTTCAGCTGAGGTCATGATCCCAGGGTCCTGGGATCGAGTCCTGCATCGGGCTCCTTGCTCAGCAGGGAGCCTGCTTCTCCCTCTGCCTGCCGCTCCCCCTGCTTGTTCTCTCGCTCACTCTCTCTTGCCTATACTCTCTCTCTCTAGCAAATGAATAGATAAAATCTTAAAAAAAAAAAGAGTTGAATGAATAAATCGATTGTGGTAGATTTATACAATGGAATAATACACAGTAATGAAGGAAACATTGCTGTACTCTGGATAAATCTCATAAATGTAATGTTGACTCATAGAAGCCTTAAACAAAATGATACATAGTTTATAATTCCACTTAAATAAAATACAAAAAACAGGAAAAATTCTTCTGGGGTATTAAAATTCAGGGCAATTCAGGCAGTTAAAATATGGCCTGGGAGGGGCATGAAGATGTTTTCTGGGGTTGTCAGAATGCTCAATTTCTTGACCTTGCTGGTGTTTATATGGGTGTGTTCCCTTTGTGATAATTCAGTAAACTATACCTTTATGACTTTTATACCTTTTTGAATGTATAATTCAATAAAATGTTTATTGAAAAAACATAACCAACCATTAAGGTGTAAATAAAAGATCTCACGGGCATTGCATTTTGGGGATATGCTTATACAATCTGATATGGGTGGCTTCCTGGGTTTAGCTGTACACATACAGACAGAATTTCCCTTAAGAAAATCTGAAACAAAGAAATCCACATTTACAAGACAAATAAACCAAGAGGAATATTATTTATGTAGTATTAAATGCATCTTTTAAGAAGCAGTTTTCTATTTTATTGTGCATGAAAATGTAATGTGATTTTCAAATACTTTATTCCAACCCTCACAAAGAATTCTATTATGTAATTTTTAAAGTAAATTAAGTATTCCACTTTACACCTCACCTCTCTCTCTATTTTTTTACTGGCATATTTATTTTATGAGACTCTATGGAGCATCATCACCATCATCATTATCCCACTGCATTTTCCTCATGCTTAACAGTAACAAAGAGCTTTCTCTGATTGCACAACCAGCCTTAGAGGTTAAGAAGACAAGTGTCAGACTCACATCCTGCATTAGCAAACAGGCTTGGACTGGCTAAATTTTTTTTCATGTCTCAATGCTTGTATGAGGTGAAATTGCACCCTAGTCTGGTAGTCTCTCTTCATTAGCTCTTATAATCTGTTAGGTTTCTTGATTTCAAGCTCAGAGACCAACTCCAGTCATCTTAAGTCAGAGAGAGAGAGAGAGAGAGAGAAAGGAAGGAAAGAAGGAAAAAAAGAAAAGAAAGCCAGAATGTATTGGAAGCACATCAGGGGCTCAGGTATTAACAAGAGGCTGGAGCACCTGTCTTGGACAACTGACAGTCCCAGCCAGCTCCAGAGGCTTGGCTGCAGCAACCATGATGCAGAAACCATCTGGCCTTTGTGTTGCTGCTAGGAGGACTCCGAAATCCAAAAGTATTCCTGCTCAGGATTCCACATCCCAGGAAGGAGGCCTGGTGGTCTCTTTTGGTTTTATGCCTACTCCCGGACTATCCTAAGGGACCAGGAAGGATTTGAATCTCTTCATTCCTGAGAGGAGGCAATCAGTGTTGGGGAATTTCCCAAAAGGGATATTAGAGTTAAGAACGTCCCTAATGGGACATTAGGGTTCTGATGATGATCAAGGTGAAAGGGAGTTTGAGGGATGATGGTGATGAGGTAAGACACTAGGTTATAATTAACTTGACTCCACAGACATTCTAGGTTGCTTTCTAGACTAAGTTGATTCTCAGTTTTAACTAGTGAAATACAACATAAGTCTGCATGTCAATTATTTTCAAGATTTAATGATGAGAAGCAAACAGAACAACAATAACAGAAAAGCTAATGGATATCTAAGAGAATATAAAGTAACAATAATTCAGTGGCTCCTGGATATTTACCCAAAGAATACAAAAACACTAATTCAAAAAGATATATGTGCCCCTATGTTTATTGCAGCATTATTTACAATAGCCAAGATATGGAAGTAACCTAATTTATCCATCGATAGATGAATGGACAAACTGAGGGTTCTAGAGGGGAGGGGGGTGGGAGGATGGGTTAGCCTGGTGATGGGTATTAAAGAGGGCATGTTCTGCATGGAGCACTGGGTGTTATATGCAAACAATGAATCATGGAACACTACATCAAAAACTAATGATGTAATGTATGGTGATTAACATAACATAATAAAAAAAAAAGAAGATGTGATATATGTATGGATATAGCGGAATATTACTCAGCCATAATAAAGGATGAGATCTTGTCATTTGGGACAACACGGATGGACCAAGAGTCTTATGCTAAGTGAGATAAGTCAGATAGAGAAAGACAAATACCAGATGATTTCATTCATATGTGGAATCCAAAAAAAAAGAAAAAAAACCAAACAAATGAATAAACAAGCAAAAAGTAGAATCAGACTTCTACACACAGAGAGCAAGAGGGCTTGGGGTCAGACAAAATAGATGCAGAGGACTGAGAGGTACAGGCTTCCAGTTACGGAATGAGTAAGTCACAGGAATAAAAGGAACAACATGGGGAATACAGTCAATGATATTGCGATACCGTTGCGTGGTGACAGATGGGAGCTACACTTGTGCTGAGCATAGCGTAGCATATACAGATACTGAGTCATTCTGTCGTACACCTGAAACTAATGTAACATTGTGTTATATATATAACTATACATACTCAAAAAAAAATTAAAAACAAGCAAAACACAGGACAACAAAATAATGCAGTGGCAACCAGGCCGGTCAAGGTTGCTGCCAGTGTAGCAGCTCCAACAGTTTAGGAAAACAAGTGGGGTTTTAAATGCATGTTATTTGTTTGTTTGTATTTAGGGCTGGGAATTTGTGAGTCTTCAACAGAATTTTCAATATGATCAATATAGTTTTTTTTTTTTTAAGATTTTATTTATTTATTTGACAGAGAGAGACAGCGAGAGAGGGAACACAAGCAGGGGGAGTGGGAGAGGGAGAAGCAGGCTTCCTGCGGAGCAGGGAGCCCAATACGGGGCTCGATCCTAAGACCCTGGGATCATGACCTGAGCCGAAGGCAGATGCTTAACGACTGAGCCACCCAGGCGCCCCGATCAATATAGTTTTTAGTATAGTCGTGGTTGAGATCATCGTGTCTATTATTTTGCTGGGGCTGCCGTGATGAAGTACTACAGCTGAGTGGCTTAAACATCAGAAATGTATTAGCTCGCGGTTCTGGAGACTAGAAGTCCAAGATCAAGGTGTTGGCAGTGTTGGTTCCTTTCTAGGGCTCCGAGGGAGAATCTGTTCCTTGCATCCCTGCCAGTTTTGCTGGCAATCTTTGGCATTCTGTGGCTTGTACACGTATCACTGGATCTCTGCCTTCATGTTCATATGGTGTTCTCTATGTGTGCATGTCTCTGTCCAAACTGTCCCTTTATGTAAGTCCATAAGTCAGGTACTTACATGGATGGAAGCCCTAATGACCTTATTTTAATTGATTTTTGTAAAGACCCTATTTCCAAATAAGGTCACATCCTGAGGTACTGGGGGTTAGGGTTTAAACATATCTTTTAGGGAGATGTAGTTCAAGCCTAAACAGGGAGAATGCTTGTTATCAATCAAGAGTACTACTTCATAATTTATAATATCTTTTTCTGGGGACCAGAAAACATGTTCAGCACTGTTTCATATTTAGGAATAGCTTGGTTTGTGAGAATTTAATGATTTTCCTAGGCTCAAATGATAATACCAGGGCTGCAGATATTATGTCCTGAGGTCTGACCTTTGTTAATTCTGCTAAGTTCCTAGTTTCATGTTTACTGTAAATTATAAAGTCCTTTCATGGTAAAATATTGGCTTTGTCACATGCTATTTAACACCTTTATCTTTGTGTGTGTGTCACAAAAAAAACCCAACTAATTTTTTAAAATTTTTTTTTGTTTTTTTTTAATTTAAATTAATTAACATATAATGTATTATTAGTTTAGGAGGTAGAGGTCAGTGTTTCATCAGCCTTATATAGCACCCAGTGCTCATTGCATTACATGCCCTCCTTAATGTCCATCACCCAGTTACCCCATCCCTCCATCCCCTGCCCCTCCAGCAACCCTCAGTTTGTTCCTTATGATTAAGAGTCTCTTATGGTTTGTCTCCCTCTCTTTTTAAATCTTATTTTATTTTTCCCTCTCTTCCCCTATGATCCTCTGTTTTGTTTCTTAAATTCCACATATGAGTGAGATCATATAATTGTTTTTCTCTGATTGACTTATTTCGCTTAGCATAATAGCCTCCAGTTCCATCCATGTCAATGTAAATGGCAAGATTTCATTTTTTTGATGGCTGAGTAATAGTCCATTTTATATATATACCACATCTTCTTCATCCATTCATCTGTCAATGGACATCTGGGCCTTTTCCGTAGTTTTAACACATTTATTTATTTATTTATTTATTTATTTATTTATTTTTACGATTTTATTTATTTATTTGACAGAGAGAGACAGTGAGAAAGGAAACACAAGCAGGGAGAGTGAGAGGGAGAAGCAGGCTTCCTGCTGAGCAGGGAACCTGACGTGGGACTTGATCCCAGGATCCCGGGATCATGACCTGAGCCGAAGGCAGGCGCTTACCCAACTGAGCCACCCAGGCGCCCCCATTTCTTCAATTTTAATCTCAGTTTTCCAAGACTTCTTGAGGATTTTGCTATTAATAATTTTTTGGACCTTAAATATATTTTTGGTAGGAATGATCCATAGGTTTGGAATTTAACAATGACAACTAATATGTGTTAAACCATTATTATGTGCCAGGAACAGAGTAAGATCTTTATACAGATTATCTCATTTAATTCTTGAATTATTCTCACTTTGCACATGAAGAAGCTGAGGCTGTGGGAGGTTCCATGAAAGTCAAGGTCTGTAGCTACCAATAGTGAGAGAGAATGTGGACTCCGGCTGATTCTAAAGTCCAGCGGTCATCATTCTACAGGACTTCTAATTAAACAGTTTCAGTAAATTAAGATTACCTCCAAATTTGTCTTCCAGTTCCTTGCTCACAAAGGAGCAAGTTTTATTTATAACCAGAAATTAGCTGAAATGCTTGCTGGGCAGTAACAGCAGTCTTGCAATCAACTGTTGTGCCTATCTTCTGGAAAAGAGCTAGAGGAAAGGGAAGAAGGGTGGGGAATGGAAGAATGGAGGGAGTCTGTCCTGTCACTGGGAAGTTAGTCAGCACACACAGGACAGCATGAGAGTGCTCCTTTCCTCTTCTTCCCAGAAAGGCAGGAGGAATAGGAGGAGTCTTCCTCTCCAAGAGGGGTCAGACTGCAGGGCCCAGTGCCTAAAGCTGACCAGCTGACAGCTGGCTAAAGTCAGAGCAAGGAAGATTCATGGTAGAGTCTAAATATTATGTCAGAAGAACATGCTTTAGGTACGATCACTTTACTGTAAAACGGATTATTTTTTTCTTTGGACCCAGATTAGCACTTCTCTAGGTTATTTCCTATAAGACATTCAGTGCTGAGAGACGAATTTGTCTCTGCCTTACATCTGCATCACTTTAAACTTCTATTGATTTAAAGGGGGAAGATATGATTGCCTCAAATAAACTGTTATCTTCTATAGCTAGTAATGGATGAAAAAAAAATGAACTGAATCATTTTCTTTCCAAAGGCTGGAGAGAATGGGGAGAGGGAAGGCAGGATATAGGAAGGTATCTTTAGGCAAACTTCAGCTTTGTGGAGTATGCCCCAGGCCTTACCCAGGAAATATAACACATCAAGAATGCACGGGATACTCAAGGAGAAATTAATCTTGCCATCAGGAACACTTTGCATTTGGAAATTCTCTAGTTCAAAAAGCATCAGCTTACAAGAGTCTGGCTGCTTTCTTAATTATCTTTGCAACACAGCACATAATTTCCCTCCTATTCTAAAGGGAAGGTGATTTGCTCTCTATCTCTCTTTCTCCCTGACTGTGCAAATACTAAGGGCTTCAGCAGATGGGCATGAGAGCCATACAAAAAAAAAAAAAAAAAAAATCCCCCATGATCGTTCAGACTTATTCTTTTTCTCCTGGAATGTGCTGAGGTGTCTGGCTGCCTGCCATGCCAGATAGAAGTGGTGTGATGGTGACCGAGTCGGATAGTGAATGGAGGATTCCCGGCACCAGGTACCGGCCAGCCAGCAGGACCCGGGCTTGCCCCGTGGCAGCAGCAAGTTGCTCCGTAGGCCAATAGCAAGGCTGCGAAGTGGCCTGATCGCAACAGGAGCCAGTCCCGCCCGCACCCCGGAGCTGCCGAGCCAGCCAGGCCAGCGAGGCAGAACCCGCCCCCATTGCTGACACCGCAGGGCCGCGCCTCTCACAAAGCCCTGCCTGTTGGCTCTGGGCATAGACCTCCCACACCTACAGATACAACAGAGGGAGATTAACATGCATTAGAAACTAAGCAAATAACTGAAGGGATCATTTTTTTTTAACGCTTGTATCTCTCTCCATCCTGACCTTCTTTTATTCGACTTCAAGGTATGCAAATAGGGCACCTTGTGATACTTCGGTCCGGTGCAATGTCTGCGAAAATAGTTCCATGCTGCTGTGGCTTTCAGGGTCTAAATCTTATTTAGCTGTCAGTCAATTAGCTGGAAGTATGCAAAATAACTTTTAAGTCGGGGGAGGGACGTGGCTATACTGACCGGCGAGGGCATTATGGATGGGTGCTCACCGACTGAAGCCCTGGTTTCTTCCTTTACTCCTGGCGCTGTTGATATCATGCAAGACTGAAGCAAGAAGTATCGTTTTAACAACCGCCAAAGAGATACAGTGTGGCCTAACAGTGTTTCTTATGAATTGTCATTTTTACATCTTTAATTTGGAAATGCGTCTCTAATCTGTTAGGCTAAGTGAAAAGTATGACACATTTATGTCATGATATCTAAAAGCAAGAACTTTGCCGTTAGATACAAAGTTCTGAATACTTACAGAGTATCATTGGTATTCAGTAAGTGCTGTTGAATTTTCCAACAGATCCTTTTATTATCTTCACATTATGACTTTGCATTTATTCCAAAAATTAAAAAAGAGAAAAAGAAAAAAGAAAAAAGAAACAAGACTGAATGTTTGAGTTACTATCATGTCACACTTCTGAACTTAAACTATTGGAATGGATGCCTTTGCTGTGTTAAGGGGTAAGCAAAGGTAACTTCAGTGTTCCTGCATTCTCCCTTGGGAAAATGGTATTTAACATCTATGTTAACCAGCTAGTTCCAATCTATTTTGGAAGCCAGTTCCTTAGAAATAATCCCCAAAAGTATTCATATATTCAGAAAATTATGTTCCCTTTACTTTGGAAAATGAGAGTAGCCAAAAGAGCGGCTCTTGCACTGCTTCTTTCTCCTCTGCATCAATGTTTAGATTGAGGAACCACATTACCCCCCAGAGGATGGTGCAGAAAACAACCGAGCAAGTGTTGGGACAGGGAAGCACACATATGAGTGGGGAAAATGTTGGTCACCCGCTGCTGTTCTCTCCCGGCTCCTGACTCCCTGATCCCTGGTGGGAAGGCACTCTCTCTAGCTCCTTTTTTTCTTTTTTTAAACCACAAAGCAGTGATCACCAAGACAGCATGGTACTGGCACGAAAACAGGCATATAGACCAATGGAACAGAATAGAGAGCCCAGATATGGACCCTCAACTCTATGGTCAAATAATCTTCGACAAAGCAGGAAAAAATATGCAATGGAAGAAAAGACAGTCTCTTCAATAAATGGTGCTGGGAAAATTGGACAGCTATGTATAGAAGAATGAAACTCGCCCATTCTCTAACACCATACACAAAGATAAACTCAAAATGGATGAAAGACCTCAATGTGAGACAGGAATCCATCCAAATCCTAGAGAAGAACATAGGCAGTAACCTCTTCGACATCGGCCACAGCAACGTTTTTCAAGATACATCTCCAAAGGCTAGTGAAACAAAAGCAAAAATGAACTTTTGGGACTTCATCAAGATAAAAAGCTTCTGCACAGCAAAGGAAACAGTCAACAAAACAAAGAGGCAACCCACAGAATGGGAGAAGATATTTGCAAGTGACACTACAGACAAAGGGCTGATATCCAAGATCTATAAAGAACTTCTCAAACTCAACACCCAAAAAACAAATAAGTCAAAAAATGGGCAGAAGACATGAACAGACACTTCTCCAAAGAAGACATACAAATGGCTAACAGACACATGAAAAAATGTTCATCATCATTTGCCGTCAGGGAAATCCAAATCAAAACCACACTGAGATACCACCTTACACCAGTTAGAATAGCAAAAATTGACAAGACAAGAAACAACAAATGTTGGAGAGGTTGTGGAGAAAGGGGAACCCTCTTACACTGTTGGTGGGAATGCAAGTTGGTACAGCCACTTTGGAAAACAGTGTGGAGGTTCCTCAAAAAATTAAAAATAGAGCTACCCTATGACCCAGCAATTGCACTACTGGGTATTTACCCCAAAGACACAGATGTAGTGGAAAGAAGAGCCATATGCACCCCAATGTTCATGGCAGCAATGTCTGCAATAGCCAAACTGTGGAAACAGCGGAGATGTCCTTCAACAGACGAATGGATAAAGAATCTGTGGTCCATATATACAATGGAATAGTACTCAGCTATCAGAAAGGATGAATACCCAACTTTTGCATCAACATGGATGGGACTGGAGGAGATTATGCTAAGTGAATAAGTCAAGTAGAGAAAGTCAATTATCATATGGTTTCACTGATTTCATGTGATTCACTGAATTCATATGATTCACTGAACATAAGGAACAGCGACATTAGGAGAAGGAAGGGAAAAATGAAGGGGTGGGGAATCAGAGAGGGAGATGAACCATGAGAGACTATGGACTCCGAGAAACAAACTGAGGGTTTTGGTGGGGGGGAATGGGTTAGCCTGGTGATGGGTATTAATGAGGGCACGTACTGCATGGAGCACTGGGTGTTATATGAAAACAATGAATCGTGGGTCACTACATCAAAAACTAATGATGTATTGTATGGTGACTAACATAACATAATAAAATTTAAAAAATAAAATCTGTAAATCAAAAAAAAAAAAAAAAAACACACAGGAAAAGGCTTCTCCCTTAACAGTTTGCACATGGCATGTCAACAACACCCATGTCTAGGTTCTCAGTATTCTGAAAGAGTAAGCATTCTGATCCCTTCCTTCTCTAAGCAGATGTTCCCAATAGTTATACCATTCTCTAGACTCACTTCATGGAGGTCCTAGATATTAGGAAATCTCTTGTACAGTGTTCAGATTGAGGAACCACATTACTCTGAGAGGAGTGTCATGATCACAGCCTTTGGTACACATTACTCAACACAGTTCGCCTTGGGCGTGGTCGGGCCTGGGGTATTGCTGCTGCGCAGTAAGGACCGAGGAGCTTTCCCAAGGAGTCCCTGTTTCTAGGTTAGAGATCATAACTAAGTACTGAAATCAAGGCTGAAAAGACACAAGGGAAAGAAACTTCCGGAGACTTTTTTAGAGAATATTCTTGACAAACTCCTATCAGAGTAGCTGTTAAATTCATAATGGTTTCATCAAAGATCTCGTCTCTGGCACCGTATATTTCAGAAATGCAACTGACTTAGCAGAATCAGCTGCCTGGGCACTTGGCAGCGATTTATTATTATTTTTTAAATGTGCTCCCAACCATAAGAATTTGCCATTGTTAGTAATTATAAATCATAAGACATCAGTAACATCGGAGCAATTATAAGAAATGACCCATAAGGGGCGCCTGGGTGGCTTAGTTGTTAAGCGTCTGCCTTCGACTCAGGTCATGATCCTGGAGTCCTGGGATCGAGCCCCACATCGGGCTCCCAGCTCAGCAGGGAGTCTGCTTCTCCCTCTGACCCTCCCCTCTCTCATGCTCTCTCTCTCTCTCTCTCTCATTCTCTCTCTCAAATAAATAAATGAAATCTTTAAAAAATAAAAAGAAATGACCCATAAGCCAGTTTTTATGTTGTCAGAAGAAGTAAGGAAATGTTAAAGCTTAATCTTACTGTGTGTAAGAAAGTCAGTGGTGGAATACACAAGTGCAAATGACTCAGATAAAGTAGCAAACCACAAGCACTCAATTATGTACAACGTGCATAACTCAACCCCAGTGTTTCACTTCTTACTCTGAGATCAGGCTTCTTAAAGGAAGTGTGGCCAGTTCAGATACACCAAGGGTAAGAAAGAAAGTCATCCCAGGGAGGGGGGTGGTTTTTATAGGCAAGAGGGTTGCTACCATTATTATTAAGCATCTGCTACTTAACAAGCCTGTTCCTAGCACTTTGTCTATCTGATTTTGCATACTCATCTCAGTAACTCTTATGAAGTTGCTATAATTATCTCTGGATTTCAGATGCCTACCATGGGGAAAGTTAGGTAAGTTTTGCAAAGTTTCATGAACAGTAAATGCCTCTGGGGAGTCCCAGACCATTCTGATTCCAGATCCCAGAGTGCATGCTTCTGTCACCTCTCCTCTAGGTGAACATCAAAGGCACTCAGTAAAGGGGAAATGAGATCCCAGTAGGACTGCCAGGCAGCTGCGTGAATGAATGGGGGGGAAATCTCACTGCTGGGCTACAGAAAACACATGAATTCTACTCACCTATCTTTAAACCAAGCCAATCCCCTGCAAAAAAACCCTACTGCTGGGTATTCGCACACCCAGTCCTGAAGTTCATGCAAACTCCAATTTCATCCTATTTCACTGACCTTGTTTAGTTTCGGGTCACTGCCTTTCGCCTCCTTCCATTCCCAGCTCCTGTCACACCTTTCCAGTTTCTCCAACCACGCGCTCCCTTGCTAGGGGTTCTGTGATTCTGATTTTTGTGTTTCAGCTTCTGCCTTTCACTCTTAGATGTGTGGAATCCAGAGGACAGGCCTGCTCACCGCACAGATCTCTCTCATGGGAAGGACACTGCACCATATTCAGAAAAGTATATTTAAGTCATTAGTAACTCTATCTGCACATTTTTCTAAAAGTTATTAAGCCATTGCTTTTAAACATGGTAATATCAGGGGCACCTGGGGGGCTCAGATGGTTAAGTGTCTGCCTTGGGCTCAGGTCGTGATCTCTGGGGCTTGAGCCCCACCTGGAGCCCCACGTTGAGTCCCACTTTGGACTCTGGTTCAATGGGAGTCTGCTTCTCCTTCTGCCTCTCCCCCCTGCTCGTGCTCTCTCTCTCTCAAATGAATAAATAAAATCTTTAAAAAAAAAAAGTGGCAAAATCATTTTATTTAATTTTATTGATTTTATTATTTTTTTTGTAAATCAGTAAATTCGGTTCTCTGTCAGTTCCATCACTTGGCAACTCAGTTCTTTCCTCATTTCCCAGCTAGCAGCTGGGGAGTGAAGGCCGAACTAGGCTCAGCCCCAGAGCCTTCCTTCTTAATGTTAGGCAGACTTCCTGGAAGTGGAGGAGGAATTCCAGCCCCTGGAGACAATGTGGCAGAGGCAAGAGACACAAAGAGACATTCCATCAGGAGGCTGGGAAGAGTGGGTATAATTTCCTACAGTCCGGCAGGCTCTGAATAGTCTTGTTATTTTAGGAGGACCCTCAGGATGCTTTCATTCAGAAAGAGCCAGAATTTAAAGGCATTTAGATGGTCCTCCATCTAAATTCATCTAGGTCCTAGATGAATATGCTGAGAAGTAACAGTTTTAAAAGGAATGGTTTAACAACTTTTTTTTTTTTTTTTTTTGAGAGAGAGAGAGAGAGAAAGAGAGCATAAGCGTGGGGAGGGGCAGAGGGAGAGGAAGAAGAACTCTCAAGCAGACTCTGTCCCTGATCTCACAACCCTGAGATCATGACCTGAGCTGAAATCAAGAGTCAGATACTCAACCAACTGAACCACCCAGGTGCCCCAGGAATGGCTTAACAACTTTTAGAAAAATGTCCAAATATAGTTATGATGATTAAATATATTTTTTTGAACACAGTTAACATTTAGCATTTTAAGTGGAAAATTTTCAGTTTATACTGATTTTTGTTTCAAAATTTTAAACATCTTGTTGAATTACTATATTGTACACCTGAAACTAATGTAACACTGTATGTTAACAACACTGGAATTAAAATTTTAGAAAATTTAAAATATCATTTTCAGTTTGCTAACATTTTAGCATCTAAATTTTAATATTCTTCAGATTTCTACCTTGTTTTCTTATCTTTCCTTTATAATTTTACACCATGATTAAATATCAAATTAATTTAAATATCAAATTAATCACAAATCATCCAATCCATTAAAATGTTCCCTTCTAAATATCCTTGCTTCCTTCCTGCTGATTTGTGAAGTTTCATATTTTTAAATTGAAACTTTCTGCAAACTGCTACCCAACTTTCTGTTTCTGAAATTCTTTTTTTTTTTTCTTTTAAGATTTTACTTATTTATTTGACAGAGAGAGACAGCGAGAGAGGGAACACAAGTAGGGGAGTGGAAGAGGGAGAAGCAGGCTTCCCGCTGAGCAGGGAGCCCGACATGGGGCTCGATCCCAGGACCCTGGGATCATGACCTGAGCCGAAGCCAGATGCTTAACAATTGAGCCACCCAGGCCCCCCTCAGTTTCTGAAATTCTTGTTAGAAACCAAAATGTCGGCATTTTATCTCTGATAGGACTCTTGGCTAATTCTGATTTATTTCATATGATCTTTAAATTAAATTTAAAATTTTAATTTAATGAAAATTCAACTTAATTCTAATTGGAAATCAATTTTAATTAAACTTAGAATTTTCTGTGTTTTAAAATTTAAATTAGTCAAACTAAAAATCACTTGCTAAAAATGTAAATTAAGGTTGACATGCCATTTGCGGAATTGGCAAAATAATACTAAATATGCTTAAATTTTCGAAAAATAGTCACATACTGAATGCCAAAATTGTTGATGGAAAAGTGGTTCATATGGGTACTTTCACGGAATTCGGGATTTGTTACCATTTTAGCATTCAGTTAGGATTATTTTATCAGGTGGCCAGCCAAGTTTAGTTTAACCAATATACAAAAGAATATATTTGAGTATATGCAATCAAAATCAAATATTTTTATTAAAACTGGTAAAAACAACAGTTTATACATTTTGGTCATTCTACAAATTCTTTCAAGAACAGATTTTTAGTGGGTTTGCCTGCCTTCATCTTCAAGACCCTGTAGTTAAAAATACAAACAAGAACATCAATAATAATAGCAACAATTTATTGTAAATGGACAGTGAGCCAGCACTGTGCCAGAAACTCAGTTGTCTTTCTTTGACCCAAACCGCTTTTTGAATTAGGTATTATTATCACCATTTTACACAGAAGGGATCTGACGTTCAAAAAGGTCAGTCACGGGGCGCCTGGGTGGCTCAGTCGTTAAGCGTCTGCCTTCGGCTCAGGTCAGGATCCCAGAGTCCTGGGATGAGCCCCGCATCGGGCTCCCTGCTCCGCGGGAAGCCTGCTTCTCCCTCTCCCACTCCCCCTGCCTGTGTTCCCTCTCTCGCTGTGTCTCTCTCTATCAAATAAATAAATAAAATCTTTAAAAAAAAACAAAAAAACCCAAAACGGTCAGTCACGTAAATTGCCCAAGGGAGGCAGGATTCGGACTCCTTGTCTCAGAGGCCAGGTTGCCAAGCTGTGAAATGCAGGATGGAAACTGTCCACCTCTGCCCTAGATCTGCAAAATGGAGAGGAGGAAAGAGGTTGCTCCCACGTCACTGCCTAAATAGAAAGAACTCAGCATCTCCAAAGATGCAGCATTGGGGGCAGCTAGCAAGCGGGCTGGGAAGATTTCCAGCCACTTGCTGAGGGAGTGGGAGTGGCGGTGGAAATGACAGAGGTGATGGGTCTGGCCCAGGCATCCAGCGGGTGGCAGGATTAGCCATCGGCATCTCGGCACTGAGCACAGTCAGCTCACTCCTGGTCCCTGGCTCCATTTCCTCCCCCCGTAAGGCCATTATGTCTATCGGACACAAAGGAATGGGCTATTGCTCCTAAGTGCAGCCCGGAACTGGTTGCCGTCTGGAATCATGCCAGTCCGCCCCGCATGGCTGGCGGGAAAGTAAGAAGTTCTCTTGTCTTATAACCTCAGAGCATAAAACCGAAGGGCGTGTGCAAGTCTAGCTCAAGGGGTGCAGCTGTAGGGGTCATCAGAACAAGAGGGATGCACACGGAATGGTTTTGACTGTCATCTAGCAAGCTTTTGTTTGCGTAGAGTGGGATGAGATGTGTATGGGTTAACCTGTCCTGTGAGCCTTAGCACGTTATTAATACCAGCTAGCAAATACCAATCCTCCTCCTCTTCCTGTCACCTTCTATAAATTTCCCTAACCAGCCTGGAGTGATTATCCTGAATTTTTCTACTCCAGTGACAGATCTAGGTTTAACCAGGGATTGTCACCTACACTCACATTCTTGCCACACACATACTGCTTCCTCTTTCTCACTGCAGCTTCAGGAAGAACAGGGCTAGAGAAGGAAGAAAATGATAACTGGGAAGATTTCCTTTCCTTTCTGCTTGGGATGACATGATACCCTATCTATCAGATTATTTTTCTTTTCCAATCCCTCATCTCATATCCTTCTCAGATTGAATGTCTCTAGTTAGTGAGATGGCAAGTTTATATATATAATATATATTAGTTTATTTTTTAAAATTTACAATTCAGTGGTTTTTAATACATTTACAAAGCTGTATAACTATCACCACTATCTAAAAACAGAACATTATCACAACCTTAAAGAGAAATTCTGTTTCTGTAAGTTCACATTCTCCTCCCTTCCCGAGCCCCTGGCAAACCACTATCTATTTTCTGTTGCTATAGATTTGCCTACTCTGGACATTTCATAAAAATAGAATCACAACAGGGGCGCCTGGGTGGCTCAGTCAGTTAAGCGTCTGCCTTCGGCTTGGGTCATGGTCCCAGGGTCCTGGGATCGAGCCCTGCATCAGGCTCCCTGCTCAGTGGGAAGCCTGCTTCTCCCTCTCCCACTCCCCCTGCTTGTGTTCCCTCTCTCTCTGTGTCTCTCCCTGTCAAAATAAATAAAATCTTAAAAAAAAAATAGAATCACAACATATGACCTTTTGTATCTGGCTTCTTTTACTTAGCATGATGTATTCTGTGTTCATCTATGTTTTAGCCTGTGTCAGTATTTCATTCCTTTGTATGGCTAAATAATATTCCACTGTAGGAATACACAGTGTACAATGTTTATCCATTTATCAGTTGATGGAAATTTCAGTGGTTTCCACTTTTTGGCTACTACAAATACTGCTGCTATAATCCTTCACGTACAGGATTGTGTGGACATGATTTCATTTCTCTTGGGTAACACATAGGAGTGGGATTGTTGGGTCATATGGTGTTTCATGTTTAAATTTCTTTTTTTTTTTTTTAAAGATTTTATTTATTTATGTGAGAGAGAGAGAGAGCACAAGAGGGGGGAGCGGGAGAGGGAGAAGCAGACGCCCTGCTGAGCAGGGAGCCCGATGCGGGACTCGATCCCGGGACTCCAGGATCATGACCTGAGCCGAAGGCAGTCGCTTAACCAACTGAGCCACCCAGGCGCCCCATGTTTAAATTTCTGAGGAACTATGAAATTGTTTTCCCCAGTGGCTGCACCATTTTGCGTTCCCACTAGCAACGGTACATAGTGCAGCCAAATAAACTAATGCCAAGTAAAGGCAAGTAAGTTATTGAAACTAGAAATGAACAATATCATTAGTGTGTTATGTAAAAATGAAAAAAATACTCAGAGACTACAAGGCCAGAAATGAGATGGTGTTGCTTAAAAGGAGATGTAAGAAAGCATCTCGACTGATTACATGTTGGTGCAAAGTGTGATTTATAGAGGCAACCCTGAGCTAGGACATGCAAGAACAAAAAACTAGAAGAAAGGATATCCTGAACTATTCAAGGAAGTTTCCTTTTACTATCAACCTGAGAGATGACAATAGGGGGCTGTAAGGAAGAGAGACTTTAAATGTTTGTAAACTATTTTTGTTTTGTCAAAGTTCCTTGGGCGAATAAAGGAAATCTATATAAATGATGGAGATCTCTGGTCCATTTAGGAAATGGAAAACAATGTCCAATGGAAAGAGTTGGACAGATCCAAATTGATACAGAAGTGTTGGAAAATTCCATCACCATCTGAATTTTCACCCTAAGACTATGGCAGAATATCTACTGCTAACATTTAGTCAGTGGAACACTGAATTGGAATGATTTATTCAAATACATTACTCAAATTTTTACCCCCATATCCAGGAGGAGCAGTCTCTCACAGGTGTTTTATTCATAGATAGAATCACCTGGAAAAGAAATAGTTTCTGAGGTAACTATGAAGAAGTTTATTTTGATTAGAAGTATTTATTTTGGCAGCTCTGGGGCATTAGTCTTAGCTCTCAGGATATTCTGCCAAAAGTTCCCAGAAGTTTGTAGGAATTAATACATTAAGTCGGATGTATGATCATCCAGAACAGGATTTTGCCCTCAATTAAGACCACAGGGATGGTTTGTGGGATGACAATTGAGCTTCTGGCTCTCAACCATGAAGATGAGGAACAACTTAGAAGTCTTTCTAGTTATTTCCTGAGCCCAGTTTTGGATCTGTCACATCAGCCTTATATAAGCCTTTTATAAAATTCCATCGAATTTTGACTCACCACCCATATTTGTTGAGATGGGATTTCACTACATGTTAGGGTCCTGGAATACCAGTGGCTTAAATGAGATAGAATATTTCTTTCATGGAAAGTTCAGAGGTGTGCAATGCAGGGTCAGTAAGGCAGCACTGATCCATGATGTACCCACCGATCAGGGACTTACCCCAGCTCACCAGATTACCTTCACGTGTGTGTGCCCTTCTCTTCAGGTACAGACGTCACATCTGTGTTCCAGGAAGCAGAAAGGAGGAAGGGATGAAGCACAGCAACAGGTGTGCACGAGCTCATTCATAAGGAACATTAGAGAAGCTGTCAGAGGAAACTTCCACTTACATATCATTGGCCAAAACATCATCATAAACATATGACCACCCTAAACCACACGGGAGACTGGGAAATGCAGTTTTGATGTCCTAAACCATTTGCCCAGCAAAAAAATGGAGGTTTCTATTTTTGGTTATTTATCTCAATTACCATGAAGTAAAGGGAGAACATATATTGGGGGGCAGACTACAGTATCTGTCATGCCCCATTTTGGAAGTAAAGTATTAGTCTGGATTGTGTAATGTAATTCTTCCTCCTAATTTCCCTACATTCGAGCTTCAGTGTTGCCTCCCGCTTCTAATGTAACTGGTTTCATATTGGTTAAGAAGTAACTTTAAAGGTCCCTGAGGGCTCTGGCTGTGGAAATGGGAACTAGAGAGGGGTACACTAAATGGAATTTACTCCGTGTAGTGAGGTTCCTGCTCAGTATCACACTGTTAGTTTTGAATGGTTGTGCTCACAACTTGTGTACTCTTTCTGTGATTATCAACTTTAGTTATTGAACCTTAAACAAATCACCACATTTAACTACTTGCAAATCATCTTTCCACACAGATTCCTAAACGTTGTTGTTTGTGTTTACGTGACAGTCATCTCCACATCACTGTTAACACTTGGGCTACTCTCCTCTGGACTTTCTGAAGCAAAGATGGTACTTTTTTTAGTAGATGTTAGAACTGAGTAAATAAGCCTTGCTTCAATGGAGAGAGAGGGAGAGAGAGACACTTTGGATCATTAAAATTCACCACTGGTTTAATGGATCATTAAAAGGAGATATCCTCTGTGGCCAAAGAGATGAAAATAGATAACGTCATTTAAAATGTGGGACTATAGCTAATCATACTGTATAGTATATTTTAAAGTTGTTGAGAAATTAGATCTTAGAAGTTCTCATCACACAAAAAATGTATGTATGGTGATGGATGTTAATGATGTATTAGGGTGATCATTTTGCAATATACATACATATCAAATTACTATGTCCTACATCTAAGACTAATGTAATGTTATATGTCAATTATATCTAAATCAAAAAGAAATTAAATGAAATGTGGGAATATAATTACAGGAAATCCGAGAGTGAAACTTCATAAATGTTGAAAGGAAATCTTGCTGCAGGGGCCGACTGAAGTAGGCCACCAAGTTAAAGAGAAGAAAAATAGTCCATTTAAACTATATAAATGTAAGAAAGATAGATATTTTAGGAGCAGAATTATCCTTAAAAATTATCCATCCAAATCTTTTAATTTTATGGATGAGTTTACTGAGATGCCGGGAAGTGAGCTGGAAACACTCATGAAATTAATTACAACTCTCTTGGGGGAAAAATTTCAATTTTTGCCATTATTGAATAAGAGTCACCTGTAAACATAAGATTTGGTCAGATTCTCACAAAAAGATACAAATAATTTAAAATAATGTAAACTATTGTCAAATGGAAAAAGTTACAAATGTAAATCTCAGAGCAAATCCCTAAACTCCTAAAAATGAGGGGAAAGAATTATTCATAAAAATGACATAGTTCAGAGGATGAAATTAACATTTAAATATAATATTGTCTTATTTTTGCATTCAAAAGAGCGAGTCAGTATTTAAGTAAGGCTATCTGACTACTTAAATTTAAATGCAAAACAAAACAACAACAAACTTTACCCCCATCATTTATTTCCTACACTTTCAGTTTTCCATAGTTTGATGGGAAAGATATTGATTTAGGAGGTAAAATCTGATGAGGAAACTCACCAGCCTGGCCATCAGGACTTCTATAGCTAACAATTATAGGTTGTTTTTAGCCCTTATTTTTTTCATTAGCTTCTTCTTTTCAATATATTCTTCCAAAGGAGGATTTTTAAAATATTTCCTCTGCTTCTTGCTTTGATGGGGTGATAAAAGAAAACAATCACTATGATCTACTTAACAAACAGACCACAGAAAATTTAACCATGAAGCTAAAATAATCGCTGACTTTTTATCATTTCTGTATCTTCCACAAAATGTGGAGAAAGTCAATATTAATTCCTGTCATTGCTTTTTATCCCTGATCAATATGCTCAGAAAACTTAACCAGCACACTGAAGAAGTAGTTCCTGGTTCTTTTGAAAGGCACCTCTGTCATTTTGCTGCTGTGGATATTGATCTGACCTTTAAATTCCTAAGTTGAAATGGAAGCCTTTATGAAGAGGTATTATTATAAGGTGATATTAAGACATAATAGCCTTTAAAATGTATTACCACTTTCTTAACAAATGTTACCAGGATGGGAAAATAAAAGAAGAAAGAAACAAAAAAATAAGAATGGAGGGCATTCTGTAGGATTTGTGGCTGGTTCATTCATTCTTTTTCCCTCCTTTTTTTTTCCTTTCTCCCTCCCTTCCTTCCTTCCTTCCTTCCTTCCTTCCTTCCTTCCTTCCTGGGAATTAACTACTGAAAATCTGTTACCTAATGATTTTATAATATCAATACATGCTCTGGCAACATCTCAAATGCTTGAAAGGATTAACATGAGGAACAGGCAGGCAGCTTGCTGAACTCATTTAAAAGACAGCAAATGCTATGAGGGAAAAACACAAAAATGAGCACTAGCTGGTTTTTAAAGTAAAATTTCTGGTATCAGTTGAACTAATGCTTCAGTACAGAAGGGCCATCTTCATGCTGTTAAGTCCAGAGAGAAAAGTTGAGTTATATTGATTTTTGCAATAGTTGTGTGTAGAGGTGGCTTATTTTACTTTGTCTTGAGATCCTTTTCCACAGAATCGTCATGAGAACTCAGACGTAATTAAAATCCAGTCTGTCCATTACATGGAGACGAAAAATCACAAAATCTCTATTATCAACTGGATTTGGGGTACATGTGTTTCATTGTAAGCATCCTGGACCCAGAAACTTTCCAGCCACTTTGGGTAAAGCCTTCTCAGCTGGCTTACTCACTGACTTTATACACAAAAATGCAGGAAATGTGACAGTCTTGGTGGATGGGTTCAATTTTCTCCTCTAAACTTGTTGTCCCCTGCTGACTCTGTTCTAACAGGAGTTTTTGTCTTTATTATTTATGAATGAGGTTATATGGCATCATGGATATTGAGTCCCTCTCTCTTCCTCTCTCTGGAGCCTGAATTATTGCATAATAGGGAATTATTAAATCATATTGATTGTTTCAGGTCTCAAAGATGTTTATCCCTGAGATCACTTGCTTCTTTTTCTATCTGTGCCTTACACAAAAGAAGAAACAGCCCAGAGGGTCTCAGACTTAAACTGCTTCTCAGAAACACTTCGAGGGTAGCCTCTTTAAGTCGAAAAAATATGAACTTTTTAACTGAAGTTTGCCCTCACTGATAAACACAGGATTCTTCCTTTTTCCTTTGCGGGGGTTGCCTGCTCAGATGAATCCTTCTTGGTTGTATTGATTTTAATGACTAATTTTTGTTTGAATTTTTTTCTCTCTAAAAAGTAATAAATGCATGTGATAAAAACTTTAAGCACTATAAAGTATATACAGTTAGTTTCCTTCTACCCCCTGAGATCTAGTCCTCTAGCTCATTCCCTGAGAGGGATGTGTCTAAAGCTTCCTATCACATGGACAAAAAATTCCATTTCTTTGGGGTGCCTGGGTAACTCAGGTGGTTAAGCATCCGACTCTTGATATCAGCTCAAGTCTTGACCTCAAGGTCGTGAGTTCAAACCCTGCAGTGGGCTCCATGCTGGGCACAGAGCCTACATAAAAAACAACAATAACTCATGATCTCTGCCCCCATCTCTTTTCTTTGTTTTTCCTTCCTGCTCCAGGCACATACCCTCTTCTCCAGCCATACCTACTATCTAACTTCTTTCTTTTTAAAACCTTATTGAGATACCTTTGACATATAAAAATTAAAAATATTTAAGGCATACAACTTGATTTTTTTAAGAAAGCTCTGCATTCAACATGGGGCTTGAACTCACAACCCTGAGATCAAGAGTCCCATGCTCGACCAACTGAGCCAGCCAGATGTCCCTCAATGTCTTGATATAAGTATGCATTGTGAAAAGATCACCACAATTGAGCTAAATAACGTATCCATTACCTGTACATAGTCACCATTTTGTGTGTGGGGGGAAGGGGTGTGATTTAATTCAAGATCTACCATCTTAGCCAATTTCAAGTGTATAATAAAGTATTGTTAACTATGGTCGCTATGTTGTACATTATATCTCCAGTACTCTTTTCGTCTTGCATAACTGAAACTTTGTACCCTTTGACCAATATCTCCTCATTTCTTTCACCCCTGGCAACAGCCATTCTACTGTCTGCTTCCATGAATTTGACTATTTTAGATTCTACATATAAGTGAGATCATGTAGTGCTTGTCTTTCTGTGCTGGCTTATTTTACTTTGCACAATGCTATCCAGCTTCTGGATGAGTCCTGGGTCATTGCTCCTGGGTACTCTGCCCCTTGGGTCTTTGCTCTGGTGGTCCCCTCTAGTGGGGAGCCCTCCATTCTCCTGCAAATCTTGCTCAGCCTCCCAGGCCCTGTTCAGGTTTTCATTACCACTTCCTGTATTCACCTCACATATCTGTCTCCACTACTAACCTTTAAGATCTAAGAGGGAGAAAGTTGAAAAACCTGGGCTCTAGACTCAACTCAGCCATTAATAACTGTGTGTCCCAGAGAAACACAGTAAACCTCTCAGCACCCCCGCTTTCTCAACTGCTACATTTTTGGGGAGTCATCCTTGTGCAGGGGCCATGCTAATCTTCTCTGAATCATCCCAGGGTTAGTATATGTGCTACTGAATGGAGCACTCATCTGCTACATTTATTTGAAAACAAGTAGCCAAGTGTTAAAACACTGGAGAAGAAAGCCTTAACTCCTGCTGCTTCTGTGTTCTTAAAGTAGGGAGACACATTCTCTCTTTACTATATAAATGAAAATAAATATTTCAAGTAAATATTATGATTGTCCCCTAAGAAATTTAAGTTTAGTGGAGAAAACTGTGTTTATTGAAGTATATGACCTAAACACTGGGAATTATAAATCTGAGTGATTAATATGAAATCCCAAGTTTCATGGAATGTTTAATTAATGGACTAAGACCCTCCATTCAAGCAGATAACTTGTAAGTTGGTTGAATTCATGAACTTTTATTGGTAGCCTTTCAAGTTAAATAAAATCCTTTAAAATTTCTTAAAGTATTGTTTATAACATGAGCTGTGTCTTATGTACTCTCAAGGAAAGATTATGAGGAGCTTGTGACCTTATTTGAACAGTTAAAATACTCAGTACATAATCATCAAGATGCTTTTCTAGGAAAGAATTTCACTTAAATCCAGTTAAAGTAGACTTTAATATTCATAAGAGGATAGTATTATTATCTGGATAAATCTATCATGCAGAGTGTTGTGGCAAGAATTAAATAAAGCCCAGAAGAATAATATTTTAATGGAAAATTTTCCTTCAAGAACTGGAAATAAAAATAGGAATAATTTAACCTTTCAGGCATAGAAATGAGCTTATAAAATTCTCAGACCACAAATGTTAAGATAATTCACAGAACAAGAGGAAATAAAAAGAATCATTAAAGTTTTTATATAAATTATTTTGAAAACCTGAATAAAATATATTTTGAAAAATATAATTTACCAAAATTCATCAAAAAGATTTAAAAAAAACCTTAGCAGATAGATTTCCAAAGAAGAAATGGAAAATGTACAAAAGTTGCTTTTGTTCCTTCAAATGTTTCCCCAGGGGAATTCCACAAAACCTTTAGAGAACATATAATTCCAATGCTAGTTAAATTGTTTTAGAGCACAGGAAAAAAAAAAAAAAGGAGCTCCTAAGTACATTTTATGAAGCAAGTATAACATTCAATATTATAAACTGTTAAGTCATCATTTGATAGATTCAGGAAGAAACAGCATATTAACAATCCTGAAAAAAAGCACTGAGCCAGCAGCATGTTTTATGGGAAAACTCAAGAAGCATTCCATTGACATCAGGAAAAATTAAATAATGCTCACTGTCACGTTACAGTGTAACATTGGGCTAAAATATCAACCACTGAGCTTTTAAGAAAGTAAAAATAAATTAGAGGTTCCAATATTAAAAGGAGTTGAGAGAAAGAGAGAAAGAGCAAGAGCAGGGGGAGGGGCAGAAGGAGAAGCGGACTCCCTGCTGAGCAAGGGACCAGACTCAGGGCTTGACCAGGACCCTGGGATCATGACCTGAGTCGAAGACAGATGCTTAACTGGCTGAGCCACCCAGGTGGCCCTTTCCAGTTCATTTTGAAAAATGAACATATCTCAAGCATATATCAAGACAAATTATTCCAAATGAATAGTGTTTAAATGTAAATAATAATAATAATAAAAATATAATATAAAAACTTGAGTAAACTCCTATAAAGGAGGAAGGCCTTTTTAATTATAGACTCAAATCCATAAACCATAAAACAAAATAGTATAAAATTCAGCCACATTAAAAAATAACTTCTGCATGAGGTAAAATATTATAAACAAAAAAGACAAGTGATAAACTGGGGAAAATTACTTGTAACTCATATTACAAAGGAAAGGCTCACCTTCCTTTTACATAAAAATATCCTTGAAATAAATAAGAAAAAATATGAAAAATATGAAAAAAATAGGCAAAGGGATGAACAGTTCAGAATAGGCAGTATAAATAACCTTTAGATTTGTGAAAAGATGCTCATCTGCACTCACAATAAGAAAAATGCTAATTCAAACATAAAGTAGTTCCAAAACATGGCCCCAGAATTATCTAGCAATCCTCCCATGAACAGGTGCACTTTCCCTTGAATCTGCTGTCAGTAATTTTCTGACCAACAGACTCTAGCCTATATGAGAAATACAGCAGACTATGTAGCAGAGGTGTTGCCGTGATAGTTTGGTGGTTTACACTACCTGTCTCTTTCTCTGAGAACCCAACCACTATGCTATGAGGAAGCACAAACCCCCCAGTGGACAGCAACCAACAGCTAGTACCAAATTGCCAGTCACGTGAGCATGCCAACTTGGAAGGAGACCCTTCAGCTTTAGTGGAGCTGTCCCAGCTAACACTGCATGGAGAAGAGATGAGTTGTCTATTAAGTTATGCTGAGATTGAAGATTTGTGAGCAGATTAAATGAGTGTTTCATTTTAAGACATTCAGCGCTAATTCAGAGTGGTCTTCTGAAATTGGTAAGGAAGAAGTAAAGCTTTCACTATTTGAAGATAACATCATACTATATATAGTAAACCCTAAAGGCTCCACCAAAAAACGACTAGAACTGATAAATGAATTCAGTAAGGTCAAAGGATACAAAATCAATGTACAGAAATCCATTGCATTTTATATTCTGAAGTAGCAGAAAGATAATACAATACCATTTACAATTTCACCAAAAATAATAAAATAATACTTAGGAATAAGCTTAACCAAGGAGGTGGAAGAATTATACTCTGAAGCTACAAAATATAAAACTATATTGATGAAAGAAATTGAAGATGACACAAACAAATGGAAAGATAATCCCTGCTCATGGATTGTAAGAACAAATATTGTTAAAATGTCCATACTACCCAAAGCAATCTACAAATTCAGTGCAACCCCTATCAAAATACCAGCAGCATTTTTCACAGAACTAGAACAAATAATGCTATAATTTGTGTGGAAACACAAAAGACCCCAAATAGCCACAGCAACATTGAAAAAGAAGAACAAAACTGGAAATATTGCAATCCCAGATTCCAAGATATACTATAAAGCTATAGTAATCAAAGCAGTATGCTACTGGCCCAAAAATAGACACATAGATCAAAGGAACAGAATAGAGAGCCCAGAAATAAAGCCATGATTATATGGTCAATTAATCTTTGACAAAAGAGGCAAGGATATGCAATGGGAAAAAGACGGTCTCTTCAACAAGGGGTGTTGGGAAAACCAGACAGCTACAGGCAAAAGAATGAAACTGGACCACTTTCTTAAACCATACACAAAAATAAACTCAAAATGGATGAAATACCTAAATGTGAGACCTGAAACCATAAAAGTCTGGAAGAGAACACAGGTAGTAATATCTCTGACATTGGCGATAGCAACATTTTTCTGGGTATGTCTCCTGAGGGAAGGGAAACCAAAGCAAAAATAAACCATTGGGACTGCATCAAAATAAAAAGCTTCTGCACAGCAAAGGAAACAACAAAACAAAAAGGCAACCTACTGAATGGGAGAAGATATTTGCAAATGATGTATCTGATAAGAGGTTAGCATCTCAAATATAAAAAGAACTTATATAACTCCACCCCCAAAAGACAAAGAATCCAATTTAAAAATGGGCAGAAAACATGAACAGACATTTCTCCAAAGAAGACATCCAGAGGGCCAACAGGCACCTGAAAAGATGATCAACATCATTCATCATCAGGGAAATGCAAATCAAAACTACAATGAGATATCACCCCGCACCTGTCAGAAGAGCTAAAATCAAAAACATAAGAAACAACAAGTGTTGATAAGAATGTGGAGATAAAGGAACTCTGGTGCACTGTTGGTGGCCATGCAAAGTGGTGCAGCCACTGTGGAAAACAGTATGGAGGTTGCTCAAAAAATTAAAAATAGAATTACCCTATGACCCAGTAAATCGCACTAATGGGTATTTGCCCCAAGAATACAAAAACATTAATTTGAAAGTATATATGCCTGTCTATGTTTATTGCAGCATTATTTACAATAGCCAAATTATGGAAGCAACCCAAGGGTCTATCGATAGATGAATGGATAATGAAGGTGTGGCATGTGTGTATACACACACACACACACACACACACTAGAATATTACTCAGCCATAAAAAAGAATGAAATCTTGCCATTTCCAATGACATGGATGGATCTAGAGGGTGTACTGCTAAGTGAAATAAGTCAGAGAAAGACAAATGATTTCACTCATATGTGGAATTTAAGAAACAAAACAAAGAAAGAAAGAAAAGAGACAAACCAAAAAACAGACTCTTAAATATAGAGAACAGACTGATGGTTGCCAGAGGGGAGGTGGATGGGGGGATGGGCGAAGTAGGTGATGGGGATTAAGAGTACATTTATCACGATGAGCACTGAGCAATGCATAGAACTGTTGAATCACTATATTGTACACCTGAAACTAATGTAACACTGTATGTTAATTATACTGGAATTAAAATAAAAAAATAAATATGTTTAAAAAGAGAGACCTTGATAGAATAAAATCATATCTCATATTGAAAAAAAGATACTTTTCTTGCATTTTATCATCCAGAGATTAGACATGAAAATACCTATTGCTCACACTTTCTTCTGGAGAGCATTATAGGGATAAAATAAAATAACGAATGCGAAGGTGCTGTGAAAACAAATAAATGCAAGGTATCATCGCAGCAATTGTAAATATAAAAGTAAAAGAAAGTGTGGCTCTGCTTAAAGATATCAGATGGAGAACACGCGCTTACAGTAAAAATGATGGAGTAAAAATACCTGCCAACATGAGATGTAGAGAAATTTCAAGAAAATAGGAAGCAGGTGAGGAGTGGGAACTGATGAAGGGGACAAAGGCAGCACTAGAGAGCATAGTGAAACACAGCCAGAAAAGTTGCTGATCATCCCCACAGATCTCTGGACTATCTCAGGATTTGGACATTCCACGTACATTATTTCCACTCCGGGCCAGGAGTGAAGCCCTCCTCTACAAAGATAACAATGCCCTCCACATGAAGTCCACCCCATTCAGGCACTTAAGTATCTGTGGTGACGTGACTGACACTTGTCCAGTTATCTCACAACTAAGTCTGATAATTGACAAGTCGCACCCACATACCCAGGCCTCCCAATCAGCTTTCTGTTGCCTCATTCTAAAAAAAAAAAAAAAAAAAAAAAAAGACTATCAAAGGAATAGAAATAATATAGGGAATAGAAAAGAATTTAAAAATAAAACTCTCACTAGTATCCTTAGAATGTTTCACCAAAAAAAATTCATCCATTAAAAAGAAGGAAAGAAAGAAAAAGAAGAGAATAGTATGCTAATAATTATCAAGAAACAAGAAAGATCTCTTTGAAAATTTTTTCCACATGCACAAAAATCAATGGATCCATAGAAATTCAAATTGAAAAAAATATTCTAGAGAGTATTATAAGAGGATTAAGAGTTGTAAATTAGAGGTGGAAAATTCAGTTATGGAATATCAGTACATGAGAGCCAACAAATAACTAATGAAAATTCCAAGAAGAGAGAATAGTAAAATTGAAAAGGAGAAATTATCAAAGAACTAAAGTAGTGGTTCTCCAGGTGTTATCCATCTCCATATTAGCCAAAAAAATTATAACTCAA